>NC_052155.1:180120714-180449175 GCF_902713615.1 Scyliorhinus canicula | reverse complement strand
ACTATTGGAAATGTTAAAAAGTGATACGGTCGGTTGCAAATGTCTTGTCAGTTTGATTATTGTGAATAAACACATAATGGCAAGAAAAGGCCATTCACCTCCATAAAAGCTCATTCACCTCGTACTGTAACTTCCCCATCGGAAAGACTTGAGGCGTAAAAAAGGCCATTCAGCCCGTCATGTTTGTGCCAGCTGAAAAAGAGCTATCCAGTCAAATCCCTCCTTCCAGCACTTGGTCTGTAGTCCTGTCGGTAACGGCACCTCAAAGCATTTCCAGGTGTTTTTAAATGCGAGGCTGCCTTTTGCCTTTCAGATAGTGAATTTCAGACCCCCACCACACTCTCCGGGTGAAAAACATTTCTCCTCAACTCTCGCTAATCCTTCCTCAATTCTAGTCTCACGGCACCGAGGTCCCAGGTTCGATCCCGGCTCTGGGTCACTGTCCATGTGGAGTTTGCACATTCTCCCCGTGTTTGCATGGTTTCGCCCCACAACCCAAAGATGTGCAGGCTAAGTGGATTGGCCAGCTAAATTGCCCCTTAATTGGAAAAAAATAAATTGGGTACTCTAAATTTAGAAATAAAAAAGAATAGTGACTACACTTCAAAAGAACTTTGTTGGCTCTGAAATCCTTTGGGGTGCCTTGAGGTCATGAAAGGTGCTATATAAATGAAAATCTTTATATTTTCTCTTCCCTCTTTGCTTTTTTCCTCCCTTTCTGTCTTTCTATAACCTGCAATGAGTTACAAATCCTTTGTGAAACCACCCAGTTAAACTGACTAACAATAACTGTGAAAATGATATAAAATTGTCACTATTTTATATTTAGCATCGCCACCGCTTAGAACCAACGGATTAGGAATTTATTTTCAGTTTCTTTTACAGGAAAATAACATCCAAATTGAATTCACTCCCAACTGCCTGCATGTGATGTGTTAATTCTTTTCTGTGAATTATATTCCTGGCATACATGTACGGTTTCCATTAAAATATGAATCGATAGGTGGATTTTTCTGCTGTGGTGTTTTGACAGCAACTTTCATCTGTGATGGGCACTTAAAAATTCATGCAAAACAAATCACTTAAGTTTAAAAAAACAGCGTCCAACCGGTTAACAAAAAAACATCTGAAGATGTTGAGGTCGAAGATGTCGCTTGTGCCTTTGGGAATCCTGTCTAATTTTCACACACGTCTGCTGAAGCCTTTAAAGGTTAAACATTGTTGACTAAAATTCATTTATTTGACGTGAATGTGTCTGATTCTAAATTAAATAACTTATCTACTTAAGTCTTTACAATTGCTAATTAAATGAGTGGTTAAACAGTCTAAATTCCGCAGAACGTACACCTTCGCCAATGCCAATACTCGGGTTTTATTAATTCCTGTCAGAATGGTTGGTGGATTTCTGAGCTTGTGAAGGTGCGGAAAGTCCACTGCTGAGAATGGAATGTTCTTCTACTCCTGAGATAAGATGTCTGCATCTAGCCTTGCCAAATCACCAGGCTGCTATATTCATAGTAAAGCTCTCTCCCGTCTACCTCAACGACATGTCTGAAACCTAACCTCGGAAGAACATTTCCACCGTGCATCGTGCGACACTCCTGTTCGCCATGCCAACAGATCTTCTCCAAGTCAGAATTATCTCTCTGCATTTGCTAGTAGCTACTCCTACCTGGGGATCTGCTGCCTTGGTATGTCACGCTCGTCTGTCTTGCGCCACTCTCACATATCCACTGTAGCTCTTCTGCAGCCACTCTGTGAGGCCCGTCATCCAACTCGGCCTAGGTCAGCCCTTCCTTTTGCTGCCCTCCACTGTGATGAACCATAATTTGTTTTATAAATGTCTTTTTATTGGGTTTTTGAACAAAGTATATTTACCATTATGTACACAGCATCAGAAATATTTATATATATGAATAGAAGGGCACACAAACATACCTAAAAAGAAAATAATAATAAAAATAAAATAGAATAAGTGGTAGGTATTGTGCACCAGCTCAACAGCAGCAACTCTGTAAACTGGCAAAATTATTTCCAACATGTAAGTAGGCACTGTTTGTGGGGGGGGGGGGGGGTGGTCCCGCTACTGGGGAGGTTGACATACATTTGGGTGCCGGAGAAACAATTACAGTAAGCAATACTCAAATGAGTTTGGTGTTGGTGTTGTCACTTGCTTCTCCCGAGCGGATCTCACTGCCGTTGTCGTCTCGCACTCACCTCCGCTTCAGCCGTTCCACCCGTCTTTCGCCCTGATTCTCCTTGTTCTCTGTTCCTGTAGATGCCAAGTTTGTTATCGTATCCCGTGCCCTCCTTCCAGCTATAATTTCCCTGCCTCCCCCCCACCTTCCTGGTTCTCCTCTCTTGTTCCCTGTCCCTTTCCACTCCCCCCTCACCCCTGCTTCTGCCCCCTCCCCCTCTCCTGTGGTTCGCCTTTCTTTTCTCTTAGGTTTAGCTGATTCCCCCCCCCCCCCCCCCCCCCCCCCGCTTCCCGGTCTACCTCTCCCTCTCATGCTTTGGCTACTTTCCCCTCATTCTTGGCTACCTGGCTACTCTTCTGCTTGTTCGTTGGCCACAAATAAGTCCCGGAACAATTGGGTGAATGGCTCCCACGTTCTGTGGAAGCCGTCGTCTGACCCTCGGATGGCGAATTCGATTTTCTCCATTTGGAGAGATGTGATGAACCATAATGATAAGAATGGTAGCACATTGGTTAGCACTGTTGCTTCACAGTGTCAGGGACCCCGGTTCGATTCCCAGCTTGGGTCAATGTCTGTGCGGGGTCTTTACCTTCTCCCCGTGTCTGCGTGGGCTTCCTCCGGGTGCTCTGCTTTCCTCCCACAAGCCCCGAAAGACGTGCTGTTGAGAACTTGGGTTGAAAAGCTTACCGCCACAAGGTGATTTGGACATTCTGAATTTACCCGAACAGGCGCCTGGGTGTGGCGTCTAGAGGATTTTCAGAATAACTTCATTGCAGTTTTAATGTAAGCCTACTTGTGACACTAAAAAAAGATTATTTATTATTAAAAAGAACCATAACAAGGGGCGGCACGGTGGTGCAGTGGTTAGCGTTGCTGCCACACGGCACTCAGAACCTGCGTTCGATCCCGGCCCTGGGTCACTGCCCGTGTGGAGTTTGTACATTCTCCCCGTGTCTGCGTGGGTCTCACCCCCACAACCCAAAGATGTGTTGGTTAGGTCGATTGCTCCTTAATTGGAAAAAAATAATTTGGTACTCTAAATTTAAAAAAAAAACCATAACATTTTGGGTAATGTGCACTGTGGAGTTGTGTTCACGAGGAACTGGTCGTGCTGTATTTTGATTTAGGAGTCTTCATTCCTGGACCAACCTCTGGCATTTAAACTAAATCCGACGGCCTTGTGGCGGGAAGTTTTTCGACCCAAGTCCTCATGGGCCTGTGAGTCTGCCACCAAAACGGGGGAGCCAGATTTAGTAAACAAAATGCCAAAAGGCAGTCTGTAGATAAGGTTCACTGAGGATCTAAAATAAAACAGCATCAGGATAAAAGTGGCAGTGAGGAGACTTTCACCCCGTGAGTCTAGGTTGGATTGACATGCAAGTTGAATTGAGTAAACCAATGTGCTTCTGTCTTCCCCTTTGTGGAAAGCAGAGGTTGTTCTATGGGAGCAGAGGGAAGCTTGTGCTATTGCTGATTTAAAGAGGCAATGCAAATTCTTTCCAAATGCTGTGTACATGTCTATTTGTGAAAATGAGTAAATTACGCCAAGTTAGAAGGAAAATTAACAGAGTTTCTTTGGAGTAGCAGTTGTCCAGATACAAGACTGACAAAACTGACAACAGTTCATGTTCACTTCGGATGTTGCCCTTTTCTGCTGCAGGGCCTGACTATAAACGTTATTTTAGAATCTGTTTTGTAAAGTATTTGCATTCGAGGAGGAGTGTAAAAATCCCCAAAATAATTCATTATTAAGCAGCTGACTGCCTTTGTGAAAATAGCTCTGGCATTGTACTAGGACTGTTCAAAAAATTGCATTAAAAAAAAAAATCTTTATTGTCACAAGTAGGCTTACAGTAACACTGCAATGAAGTTACTGTGAAAAGCCTCTAGTCACCACACTCTGGGGCCTGTTCGGGTTCACAGAGGGAGAATTCAGAATGTCCAAATTACCTAACAAGCACGTCTTTCGGGACATGTGGGCGGAAACAGGAGCACCCGAAAGAAAAGCCCACGCAGACACGGGGAGAAGGTGCAGACTCTGCACAGACAGTGGCCCAAGCCGGGAATCGAAGCTGGGACCCAGGCGCTGTGAAGCAACAGTGCTAACCACTAACAGCCAGTTGTGACAAATGGTGACATTTTCAGCATTTGTCGCCAATACACTGTGAAACTGACAGCAACTACAGGGATGCCATTTTTTAGAAAAAAGTTCTTATTTAAAAACAGCAGTTAAAAAAATTGGAGTGGCATGATCCTGTGGTGTACCATTTTGGTGCATGGCAACATGGAATGTCACCATTAGCTCCCACAAAACAAATGGCGGACATTTGTTGTATCACCTTGGAGCCACTCACATCAGGATCAGCATTGGCAGGAACCTGGGAGTAAATTCACAGATCCTGTTAGGGTCAGAGGTAGAATTACAGTAACAACAAAAACAACAACTTGTAGTTTTACCTCATTGTTAATGTAATCAAATGCCCCAACGAGCACTGGACAAAGCAGTTTTACTTAATTTACAGCTTAAAAATGTAGGCCACAACAACAGCCTGTGCGAGCTTCCTCCCACGGCGGGCATTGCCCTCTATTCCTTTCTCCCTCTTGTACTTGTGTACTTTTCCCTTAAATTAACCTATGCTATTTATCCCTGCTACTTTTTGCGGTGACGAGTTTCACATTCTAACCAGTCTCTGGGTGAAGACGTTTTTCCTGAATTCACTGTTGAATCTATTTGTAGCTATCTTAAGTTCCTATAAAAAACGTTTGCTTGTATTTGCGCGAGCTTCTTTCAAATGAGCGTACCTAATGGTATGATTATTGTTCCTTTCTTTCACAGAAGCCTACAGTTTTGCTTCACCACACGTTACAGTCACTCCATCTACAGGCCTGCTGAATCCATCCATACCAATATCCTGTCATGGGCTGCAGTCTTCCTGTCCAGTGGCGTCTGTGCTACCACCAACAAATCAAATGATGGGATATGGGGCAAACATTGACACTGGAGCTTCAAACTACTACTTGACTCCTAATGTAAGACCAAATGGTGCTCCAACTCTTGAGAGTCCAAGGATAGAAATTACTTCTTATCCAGGAATACATATTGGCCATAATCAGTTTGCTGGTGAAACTGAAGTGGACGGAATTGAGAATGGTTCTGGCTGCAAGCGCTCCAATTCACTAGTTACCCTGACTCTACCAAATGCAGATGTCTACCGAGATCCCTCGTGCTTAAGCCCAGCAAGCAGCCTTTCTTCTCGAAGTTGCCATTCTGAAGCATCTGAGTCCAGTTACTCCATCCCGTATGATACCTCTCCACTGACCTCTCCTTGGCAGTCACCATGCGTCTCACCCAAGGGCACTGCCCACGAGGAAGGATTCCCTCGTGGGCAAGCTGCATGCACCCTTTGGAATTCACCGGGACACTCACCAGGCCCTTCACCGAGAACAAGTATCACCGAGGAGAACTGGTTAAGTCCACGACCAACCTCGAGGCCATCGTCGAGGCCGCCATCTCCCTGTGGCAAGAGAAGGCATTCGTTCAACGGTGGATACTACCGCCAGCCATCCTATTCACCACACCATTCTCGAACCCCATCACCGCAAGCTTCCCCTCGGGTAAGCGTAACCGAGGAAACCTGGTCGGGGAGTGGAAACCAGTACAATTCTGCTATCCTTGCTGCCATTACAGCGCTCACCACTGACACAGGTATGGATATCAATGACAGTATTCCTGTCAAGTCCCCAAGAAGAACTATACAAGACCAAAACCCTTCTATGTCTTTCAAGCCTGAACCAGGGAATGATGAACAAATAACTTATTCACCATCTGGAGATCCACTGCAGGAAGAATTTTCTGCATCTCGCCTTCTTATCAAAAAAGAAACTTTCTGTGAACAGTATTTATCAGTACCTCAGCATCCATATCCATGGGCTAAACCAAAATCTGTGTCATCATCATCATCATCCTTTGCCAGGTACGAAAGGTAGAAATCTGTGGTCTAGCTCAGTGCTTTTCAAACTTTTTTTCCGGGGACCCATTTTTACCAAGCGGCCAACCTTCGGGACCCAACCCGGCCGACCTTCGCTACCCACGCCGGCCAATCTGCGCAACCCACCATTTTCTCTTACCTTGTTTGTTGCTGACAAAAATGGAGGAAATGATTTTGGGTCCCTTTGGCCCCAATGATCCCTTTGAGGAAATAAAAGGCTGCGACCATATAAAGAAAATGCGGCCGCACTGCGCATGCATGCCCAATCATCGGTGTGCATGTGCATACTTTTGCGCCATTTTGAAGGCCGCTTGCAGCCGGCATTATTAAAAGCTGGCTGCTATGGCTGTTGCACGTGGATTTGCGCGATTGGGTGCGCCGTGACGGATGGCTTCGTGACCCTCCTGACACCTGCCCGCGACCCATCCGTGGGTCGCGCCCCTGAGTTTGACAATGCCTGGGCTAGAAAATCCAGACCGTATTGAACATGTAGCTAGTTTACAGAAATGTCTTAAAAGGTGGTAGACTTTCATAAGAAGGAAGGTTTGCATTTATATAGAACCCTTTGCAACCTCCAGCTGTCTCAAGATACTTTACAGTACTGAAGTTCAGAGAAATTATATATAGCTGTAAATAGTTCTGTCCACCACTAGTATAAAAATAATGGGCTGAATTATGCAGATAGCCACAAATGAATAGCTGTTCATTGCACATACACTTTCCCACAAACCTTCTATTGCTTTTGCACGGGGATCAGATAGATAATCTGGCACAGCACCCTCCACAGGGGACCTGTGTGAATAGAGGCAAGTAACTGAGTACCTCCTTAACCAATCCTTACTGAGGCATGAGGAGTTTGAACCAGGAAGTGTCAATTAGAATACTTAATTCAATGTCAAATCATGCGGGGAAAACAAAATAAAGAGTGTGAAAACGGGATGAGAAGAGAGAGAGATGAGATTTTATTGAAAAAGTGATCAAGTTTTCAAGTTTTTAACACCTGCAACAATAATTAAATTCTTAAGGAATGAGAACCCACGCACCTGGAAGCTATTTTTTATTGCCAGAGAGGTTATTTGAAAGTAATCAAAATTCAGAACACTGTTTCAAATTCACTCACACTGGAATTGACAAGCCCTAATGTAAAGTGTATCAATCAGATAAGTAAGCAATGTTTCCACTTCACGTGTTTCAGCAGCGAGTCTCTTTGCGGGGTACCTGTGTAGCACAACTTCAGGAGGAGTGGGGCAACTTGGGCAGCAACTTTCAGGTTAGACCAAGCACAAAATCCAGATCACTAATAACTGCAGTGCTTTCTATCCTTACCTGCTCATTAGTGATTCCTTTTGAAATATTGAACATTTTGCATTGCAGATCATTTTTTTTACTCAATGAGGTAAAGCTTTCCTAATTCCTGTGTATTTCTGGGAAGCACAGCTATAAGACCTATTGACTACAAAAAAATATTGAGTAACATATTTGCGAAGGAATGAATCCTCCATGAGACATCTCTGGATCCCTTTACTCTAATATTCCATTCAGTATTTTGAGGTATAGGTGATGGAACTCATGTTTGCCATCAATATAACAAATCATGACAGGAATTATTTCACTGAATTGTTAATGAGCGTGATACTCAGAGGTCAAAAAGAATATAAGTAGGCCATTCAGCCCTGTAAGCCTATTTGCCATTCTCTTAGCTCCTTGGCTTAACCTCTTGGTTCTGGAACCCCAGACAAAGTCATAACAATCTCACTTTTGAAATTTTCAGTTTTGTAAAATAAATTTAAAGTACCCAATTCAGTTTTTTTAACCATTAAGGGCAATTTAGCATGGCCAATTCCACACGGACAGTGTCCCGGGACCGAGATCGAACCCGGGTCCTTGGCGACGTGAGGCAGCAGCGCAAACCATTGCGGCCCCGTGCCGTCCTGAAAATTTCAGCTTACTCCCAGGTTCAACAGTTTTTTGAGAGTCAGGGGCCGGGATTCTCCAACCAAGTCGGAGAATTGCCGGTTGGGGGGGGGTGCGAGAATCCCGCCACGCCACTCCGGACCGCCAGGTCACCGCGGCGCCGGTCGGGGGCCGTTGAAAGCGGCCACCGTAGCGATTCTCCACGCTCGAGGGGCCGAGTGTCCCAAGTTCCGCTGAGTCTCGCCGCCGTGGTTTACATATGGTCCCACCTGGTGGGACCTCGGCGTTCTGGCTGCAGGTTTCGTCCTGGTGTGGGGGCGGAGGGATCCAACTCGGCCGGGGGGGGGGGGGGGGGGGGGGGGGGGTCCCCACAGTGGGGGGTCCCCACAGTGGCCATGCCCGTAATCGGGTGCTACTGATTGGCGGGCGTGCTCATTCCGGGGGGGCCTATGTTCCTCCGCGCCGGGCTCCTGTAGGGCTCCGCCATGTTGCACGGGGGCCGGCGCGGAGACATCAATCACGCGCATGCGCCTTGCGGAGGCGGCTGTCGCGCGCACGTGCGGACCCGTGAAGGCCGTGCAGGGCCGGCTTTCGGTGCCGGAGCAGCACACAGCACTACGGCGCCGTGCTAACCCCCCAAGAAGGGGAGAATTACTGGGCTTGGAGGCCCATTGATGCCGACGTCGCTCGCGCCGGTTTTGATGCCGGTGTCAACACTTGGCCGTGATATCGGTGAATCCCGGCCCGGGTTCCTGATTTCCAGAACCTTCTGTGCAAATAAATGTTTCCTGACATCGCACATGAATGACCGAGATTTAGTTTTAAGATTCTACCCCCAAAGAAAGATGAATTACGAAGAAACATTGCTCAATATTTTACACTGTAATTTTAAAAAAGCATGTTTTTATCATTGAATAATTTGGTTACAGAAATATTTTAGTACATTTTGATGGACTATTGGATAGGAAATCAAAAAAATATATGGCATAAGGTATCTGGTACCACCTCCAAATGCAGTTGAAGGAACCCTGCGAAGCTCACAAACGTCATGCAGGAGGTAAAAGTAGTCAGTTTTACGAGACACAACATTGAAGACCCGCTCGGAATAATTTTCAAATCTTAAAAATGATAAATATATAAAACTGAACCAAATGAATTCCAGAATGCACAAAGTGAAGCATTCCTATAATGAATCGATTCCCGGCTTGGGTGACTGTCTGTGTGGAGTCTGCACGTTCTCCCCGTGTGTGCGTGGGTTTCCTCCGGGTGCTCCGGTTTCCTCCCAGTCCAAAGATGTGCAGGTTAGGTGGATTGGCCATGATAAATTGCCCTTAGTGTCCAAAATTGCCCTTACTGTTGGGTGGGGTTACTGGGTTATGGGGATAGGGTGAAGGTGTTAACCTTGGGTAGGGTGCTCTTTCCAAGAGCCGGGGCAGACTCAATGGGCTGAATGGCCTCCTTCCGCACTGTAAATTCTATGATTGTGTATGACATATATGAATGCAAAATTTCCTTTTGGGAGTAGGTTTGGTGAAATCAGGGAAATCTCCATCCCGCCCCTCAATTCCCAGGATAGGTTTAACATTCTTACGTATACCTAAAGCCGGCGTTAGTTTGGAAGAGACTGTCAACATACAGTGGCTAGCACTGTGGCTTCACAGCGCCAGGGTCCCAGGTTCGATTCCCCATTGGGTCACTGTCTGTGCGGAGTCTGAACGTTCTCCCTGTCGCTGCGTGGGTTTCCTCCGGGTGCTCTGGTTTCCTCCCACAAGTCCCGAAAGACTTGCTTGTCAGGTGAATTGGACATTCTGAATTTTCCTACACAGGCGTGGCGACTAGGGGATTTTCGCAGATACTTCATTGCAGTGTTAATGTAAGCCTACTTGTGACACTAATAAAGATTCTTATTATTATGAGAACTACAACTTGCTTTAAATACCATTGTTATTTCAAAAAATAGCTCTTTCAACCAATAAAACCGTTTTAGTAGGAAATAAGCCTGTACAATCCATGTAGTAGATCAAGAGAGGAAATGTGAATATTGGAGCTCCTCATACTTTTTAATATTATAATAATAATCACTTATTGTCACAAGTAGGCTTGAATGAAGTTACTGTGAAAAGCCCCTAGTCGCCACATTCCGGAGCCTGTCCGGGGAGGCTGGTACGGGAATTGAACCCACGCTGCTGGCATTGTTCTGCATTACAAGCCAGTTATTTAGCCCAGTGTGCTAAACCAGCCCCAGTCTGTCTATTTTGAGGACATTCTGTGCATAATGTAAAAGTTGCTCAATTGTCTGGCTACTGATTCATTTGCCACATACATTCTCCGCCCCCCCCACGCCAGGTGGGAGAATAGCGGGAGGGCCTCCCGACATTTTTCACGCCCTCCCGCTATTCTCTCCCCCCCCACGCCCGACCCACGCCACAAATCGACGCTCGCCGTTTTCTACGGCGAGCGGCGATTCTCCGGGGCCGAGCGGCCGGGCCTTCACGCCCGTTTCACCACAGCAGCAAACACACCTGCTCGCTGCCGTCATGAAATGGGTGCCAGATGCCCATTTAGGGCATCTAGAGGCCCGATTGGCACGGAAGCACCACGACTGTGCTCGGGAGGGGACAGGCCCGCGATCAGTGCCCACCGATCGTCGGCCCAGCGTCCAAAACAGACGCACTCTTTCCCCTCCGCCGCCCGACTAGATCAAGCCGCCACGTCTTGCCGGGCGGCTGAGGAGAAAGACGGCAACTGCGCATGCGCGGGTTGGCGTTGTCCAACCTGCGCATGCGCGGCTGACGTCATCGGCCGCGTCAGCCGCCGTGACGCTTGACGTGTGGCCTTGACGACCGTCGTCAAGGCTGCGCTGCCGTGACGCACGGGGCCGCGCTCCTAGCCCCGCCCGTCTTCAAATAGTTTGGGACTTTGCAGTCGTTTAAAGGAGCAGAATCACAAAATTGTTACAGTGCAAAAGGCCATTTGGCCCATCGCGTCTGCACCGCCTCTCAAAATGAGCACCATTCTCCTGCTCATTGTTTCTGTTTAAGTATTCATCCAGAGCCCTGTTGAATGCTTCGAATGAAACTTGCCTCCACCAAACTTCCAGGCAGTGCATTGCAGATCCGAACCCCTCGCTGGACGGGATTCTACAGTCTCATCCATGGCGGGACCTGTCGTGAGTGAGAACAGAATATTTGTCGTTCCAGCCAAAACTCCATTCACTGGATTTGGATTTGGATTTTGTTTATTGTCATGCGTACCGAGGTACAGTGAAAAGTATTTTTCTGCGAGGAGCTCAACAGATCATTAAGTACAGGGAAAGAAAAGGAAGTGAAAGAAAATACACAATAGGGCAACACAAAGTAACGATTATAAGTTAAGTAAAAAGAGAATCTGTTAGGGAGAGCTCGCAGAGAGTCGCCACGCTCCGGCGCCATCTTGTGCTGTCAGTAGCACTGGAAAATCCCAGCCGTTCCAGGGGACGGAGGAGTCTGGCCTTTGCATGAGAAAGTTTGTTTCTCACATCACATTTACCCATAAAGTCAGACACAGTGATAAGAGATTGTTAAGAAGAGGCACAGGATCAGATATAAGGGAGGTGTGCCCATTTACCCAAGGCTTGGTTACATTTATCAGAAGAACTGAACTGACTGAAGCAGGATGATTGCAGAAGACAGCAATTTTAGATTACGTGCAACTACCAATGTGGGTGGCACAGTGGCTAGCACTGCTACCTCACAGCGCCAGGGTCCCAGGTTCAATTCCGGCCTTGGGTGCACTTTCTCCCCGTGTCTGCGTGGGTTTCCTCCGGGTGCTCCGGTTTCCTCCCACAGACCAAAGATGTGCAGGTTGAGTGGAATGGCCATGCTAAATTGCCCCTTAATGTCCAGGGATGTACAGGTTAAGGGGTTATAGGGCTATCGGGATAGGGCGGGGTAGTGGGCTTGGGTGGAGTGCTATTTCAGAGGGTCGGTGCAGACTCGATGGGCCACATGACCTCCTTCTGCACTGTAGGGATGCTATGATTCTATGACGAATCACATTGGCCCCTGGTAGTTTAAGAATTTCTTCTGAAAGGTATCAGCACTACGGAAAACGCCGGAAAGAGAAGCAGAGATGTGCAACATAATGTGGACTCTGTAGCACCTGGGTTCCCTGATGCACCATCGATTGCACGCGAGGCGAGTGATTTACCAATGTCAGGCTTTAATTAACTAGAACACAGCCTGGCGATCGTCTACAGTGGAAAGGAACGATCGTCAGGCTTCTGAGCATTTATACCTCGTTGATAGAGGCGTGGTTAACTCAGCCTCTCGGCCAATCGGTCGAGAGGCACATGACCGACCAGGGCCAATGGTAAGCCGATGTTCTGGCCCAATGGCAGACGAGTATGCAGATCATATCATCACATTCCCAAAATGCGAATGCTCAGCAGATAGTATTAAAAGTAAAGATTGTGATTGATGTAACTCAAGGATGAGGGAAACAAATATTTTGAAATGAGACAACGCAGCGGATGAACTGAGGAAGAGCTGAATGCTGGACCATCCAAGATGGTCCATCGTGATACCAAATTCTGCTTCATAGTGGACATGGTGAGAGTGAGTCCCCAGTGTATAATCTGGGCAACAGGAAATGGGAAACACAACAGAGACAGAGACTTACAATATCTAGTAGTGTAATGTGGTACTATAGTAAATCTACTAAGATGATTGAAAGATAATCCTTTAACATTCCATCGGAGCAGGAGGACTGTTTATAGTTAAATCTACTTATTATTTTATTTATTTTGATGGGATATTAATTACTGAAAATTTCAATGAGATTAGACCCTGAACAAATGTGGTGTAGCGTAACATGTGACGTTATCTTCGGCTGGATTTTGCAGTCTTCCATTTTTGTGTTTGAAGGTGAATTGAGACATAAAATTCAGAAGGTGACCTTCCCGCCATCCACAAGCCTGTCATATCAGATTAGTCATGATCTCATTGAAAGGCGGAGCAGATTCAATGGGCCGAATGGCCTACTTCTGCACCTACATCTTATGGTCTAATACTGAGATAAGATCACTATTAATTGCCCAAATTCAGTTACCCCGTGGTGATGGGGTTGGGTGGCCCACTTGAGCCTGGGTCTGCTTATGAACTGAGCACTCAAGGGCCTCATTCTGCCCCCAATTTATTTTACCTGCAGCAGGGGCCACCCATCACATGTGGGAAGCCCAGCAGCTTCAGATGTACATGCTAGTGTCACGCAACTTGTTGGGTACCTTCTTTGCAGGTCCTGGGCCCTTTGGAGACATCCTCCCCCCCCCCAAATCTATCCTCCACAACACCCCCTACCCACCCCTTACCACCGCCCACCCACCCCCTAATCTTTCCCTGGCCTCCAAGCATCTCCCCCACCTCACCTCCCCTCACCTCACCTCCCTTCCCTTCACTGAAACCCCCGATCCCAGATTTAGCTGAGCTCCCAGGCCTGGTGGGACTGCCTGCATTTCAAGCTACGGCCATTGCTTCTGGCTGCCGTGGCTGAGATCTCAGAGCTGACAACCAACCAGATTGGCGCTCAGCTCGCTAAGTCAGGGCTCCCTCCCCACAACAGGACGGAGATCTTGCCTCAAAGCAATTGACGGTGGTTGCAGAACTACATTGCTACAAAGAAAAGTACCGCACAGGAACAGGCCCTTCGGCCCTCCAAGCCTGTGCCGACCATGTTGCCCGTCTAAACTAAAATCTTCTCCACTTCCTGGGTCTGTATCCCTCTATTCCCATCCTATTCATGTATTTGTCAAGATGCCCCTTAAACGTCACTATCGTCCCTGCTTCCACCACCTCCTCCGGCAGCGGGTTCCAGGCACCCACGACCCTCTGTGTAAAAAACTTGCCTCGTACATCTCCTTTAAACCTTGCCCCTCGCACCGTAAACCTATGTCCCCTAGTAATTGACCTCTCTACCCTGGGAAAAAGTATCTGATTCTCCACTCTGTCTTTGCCCCTCATAATTTTGTAGACCTCTATCAGGTCGCCCCTCAACCCCCGACATTCCAGTGAGAACAAACCGAGATTATTCAACCTCTCCTCATAGCTAATGCCCTCCATACCAGGCAACATCCTGGTAAATCTCTTCTGCACCCTCCCTAAAGCCTCCACATCCTTCTGGTAGTGTGGCAACCAGAATTGAACACTATACTCCAAGTGTGGCCTAACTAAGGTTCTATACAGCTGCAAGATTATTTGCCAATTTTTATACTCAATGCCCTGGCCAACGAAGGCAAACATGCCGTATGCCTTCTTGACTACCTTCTCCACCTGTGTTGCCCCTTTCAGTGACCTGTGGACCTGCACACCTAGACCTGTCTGACTGTCAATACACCTGAGGGTTCTACTATTCACTGTATAGTCCCTACCTGCATTAGACCTTCCAAAATGCTACGTGGGGAAGCCGGCAGGATTGTGAGCCAGAGGGTGGCAAGGACAGTGGTGTCCCACAGAACTCAGCCCCTTGAGTCTCAAATGAGTGAAACAAATTATTATTTTCAATTAAGTTCAAAGGACCTCTGGCCAGACATATATTGCACAGGTGTTGGTTAATTTATACTCACAATATATTTATTATAAATATTTATACGTGAAATATTTATTGTGATATATGCAAGGTTTGTTTATGTATGCAGTTATTTTGGGGTGTTTAAAGCAGATTTGTAAGATCACTAAATGCCATGTATTTCCTCTCTTCAGCCCTTCTTTGCCTGCCCTCGACTGGCAGTTGCCGTTCCATTCAGGACCGTATGAGCTTGAGGTTGAGGTGCAACCAAAATCACATCACAGAGCACATTATGAGACAGAAGGGAGTCGAGGAGCTGTAAAGGCATCTGGTGGGGGACACCCTATTGTGCAGGTATGGATGCCATATAAATACATCCTTTTTCTTTCAGATGTTGAAATATCTGCACTCTATTTGCTCTTAAAATATTTTTTTCTTAGTCGAAGTAAAGGGAATGTGTGGACCATGTGCCCTGAAGGATGTGGCACAGTAATAATTCCATTTTGGGACGCAACCTACATTTTGATCTTGATTCTTTCTGGAAATGTGAGTGAGTGGCCTTTATTTCAAAGGGAATGGAGTATTGTTGGAACCAACAATTCTACGGACACGTGCTTGTAGGATTAGAATAGCGGTTTTAATATACTTACAACAGAGCCAGCCTGTTAGCCGTTGAACTTTCGGTGAACTGGCCGGCTGACCCTGTGGCACTGATCTTTATACAGCAGCTCCCGGGGGGAGGAGTCCTGGGCGGAGCCAAGGGAGGAGCCCCGTACAACTCTCAAGCATTCCCAGAGCTACTCCCCCTGGAGGTCAGATAGTGCAACTGCACTTACAATATAGACACATGTATATACAGGTTATAATCCGGTGTGAATCACATTCACCACAAGTATAAAAATAGGGAAGTCCCTGCTAAAACTATACAAGGCACTAGTTACACCACACCTGGAATACATGTGAACAGTCTTGATCCCCTTATCTGAGGGAAAGATATACAGGCATTGGAGACAGTCCAGAGATGGTTTACAAGGATCATCTCGGGTATGGAGGGATTTCCCTATGAGGAGAGGGTGAGTAGGTTGGGCTTGTTCTCATTGGAGTTTAGAAGAATGACTGGATAGATGCTGAGAGGTTGTTTCCCCTTGTGGAAGAGTCCAGGACCAGAGGGCATAATCTCTCATGAGCCATCAATTGCACGAGAGACGAGTTGCTATACAAAAGTTAGGCTTTAATAAGCTAGAACTTAGCCCTGCGGTTATCTACAATAAAATGGACGACCGCCGGGCGCTTCGACTATTTATACCTCGGTAAGGAGGCGTGGTTAACTCAGCCTCTCGACCAATCGGAGAGCTGTCACATGACTGGTCTCAACCAATCGGTCGAGAGGCACATGACCGACCAGGGCCAATGGTAAGCCGGTGTTCTGCACCAATGGCAGACAGCTATGCAAATCATATCACCACAATCTCAGAATAAGGGGTTGTTCATTTGAAACAGGGATGAGAAGGAATTTCTTCTCTCAGAGGGTAGTGAATCTGTGGAATTCGTTATCGCAGACAGCTGTAGAGGCTGGGTCGATAAGTATGTTCAAGGCTCAGATGTGTTAATGGCAGAATAAAGTTCAGTGCTACCAGAAAGCAAAACACGAGAATGATATACAAACAGATAGCAGGGGGAAAATACAAAATGGACGACAGAGTTAATGGTCTGAAGTTGTTGAACTCGATGTTGGGTCAAGAAGGCTGTAAAGTGCCGAATAGGACAATCAGGCGCTGTTACTGAAACTTGCTTTGGGCTTCAATGGAACATTGCAGTAGGCCAAAGACAGAAATGTGAGCATGAGGGCAAGATGGTAGCAAGGAGGAAATTTAGTGAGAGCGGAAATTGGGTGCAGAGGAGAGAGAAGGTGCTAAGTAAATGAACCAAACTTTCTTTAACACTGACCTATATGGAGCTTTGCTCATGCCCCTTCTGCAAGTTTGGACCCTGCACCTGAGGAAGGGTCTTGTATATTGGCCTTGGAGGGGATACAGTGCAGATTGACTGGAATGACACCAAGGCAGAATTCTTCATCATCAGCATTGGCACTCTCATGCACACCCCCGACTTCCGCACACTACCACCACAAACATCAGCATTGGGGGCTCCTCCCCCGCATCAAACATAACGTGAATTCCACCCCAATGGGGCTGCCCCAGAGGATCCGCTCCATACATAGCCCTTGGCATAGGTTCGCACTGTCAACCTGTGCCCAGACCTTAGAGACCCCGGATGGTCAGCAACAGGGCAGGATAGTACCCTGTCACCTGGGCACCTTAGTACTACCATCATAAGACCATAAGACATAGGAGCAGAATTAGGCCACTCGGCCCATCGAGTCTGCTCTGCCATTCAATCGCGGCTGATATATTTCTCATCTCCATTCTCCTGCCTTCACCCATAACCCCTGATCCCCTTATTAATCAAGAACCTATCTAGTTCTGTCTCAAAGGCACTCAGTGATTTGGCCTCCAAAGCCTTCTGTGGCAAAGAGTTCCACAAATTCACCACCCTCTGGCTGAAGAAATTCCTCCTCATCTCTGTTTTAAAGGATCGTCCCTTCAGTCTGAGATTGTGTCCTCGGGTTCTAGTTTCTCCTACAAAAATCCCCTCCACATTCACTCTGTCAGGTTGGCACTGCCAGGGGTTGGGCCTGGGGAGTGGGCCTTGCCTATTAGAGAGGGCGAGGGGAGGTTCTAGGAGTTAGGGAAAGTTTGGAGCGGTGAAGGTGGGGGTTCCGGAAAGCAGGAGGTGGGGCCTGAAAGAGGAGGGAGGTGGGTGCAGAAACTGGGACTGCCGGTCAAAATGGCGCCCCGCTCTGCGAAGAGTTGGTCCTGCTGGCGAGTTCAGCTCCTCAGTGCAGGAAACTAACAAAAGTGCGGCCTGGGTGGGGAGAAGCTCCGGCACTATCGCCGTCCAGAAACACCCCA
Organism: Scyliorhinus canicula; assembly: GCF_902713615.1. Classification (NCBI taxonomy): domain Eukaryota; kingdom Metazoa; phylum Chordata; class Chondrichthyes; order Carcharhiniformes; family Scyliorhinidae; genus Scyliorhinus; species Scyliorhinus canicula. Next base: position 180,431,562 of record NC_052155.1, on the reverse strand, counting down.
CCAAAAGCGGTGGAAAGTGGACTTTGTTTCATGTCCGCTGAATAGCGCCCCTGATGTCACGTCAGCGAGTTATGAATATTCAGTTGGGGCAGATCATGTGGCTGAGGGCGCTCAGTAAGTATATGAAAATGTATTTAAATGAGGTTCCTGGCCGTTCTGATTGTGAACTCCGTTAGGTTAGCGGCGATGGGCATGGAAAATCGTAAAACCCAATCTCTCCGGCGAGAATTGTGTTTTCTGATTCTCGCGGGTTCTTCACCCGCGTCGCCATTCTCAGTGATGGTTAATCTGGGTTGAAAATCGTCCCCCCCCCCCCCCCCCCCCCCCCCCCCCCCTTGAGTTTTGACGACTGAGATCTGATTTAATTGCAGTGTTTAAAATGATTCAATAGGATAGATGGCGACAGTTGACTCGGAGAGTCCGCGTTGCTGCAGCAACATGCACTTTGCAGCCTGGAACGCTGAATAAGCGATGGCAGAGGCGACAATGTTCTCTCTGTCATATGGCTGCTCAGCAACCTCTCCTGTTCTTCTCTCCTGCCACTGGTGTGTGTCATGATATGCAGACGTGCAGATCATGATATACAGACAGGCACAGACAGGCAGCTAATGAACACAGAGAACAGGACATGACCAATGAGCAGGCAGGACACTCAGGGGTGGTATCTCACTATAAAAGGCACGAGGCACTCACACTCCGCCTCTTTCCACTGATGAACATCTACAGTGTGCGTCAGGGTGTATGTACAGTATCACACCTCCAGCACGTGGCTCAGAGCTAGTCTGGTTCAGTCAGACAGAGTAACCACACTTCGGTTAGCAGAGAGTCGAATTCATAGAGAACTGTGCTAACTGTGCTACTGGTTCAATAAATCAGATTGAACTAACTTCAAGGTCTGGAATATCTTTTGGTTAAAGCTGCATCCAGTTGCAGCCTGTGTTATCCCAGAGTACATAACTCAACAGTGTGTGGGAAGGATTTGCAGGTTGATACTTAACCTGTTTGGCCGAGTTATGAGTGCGACCTCCTTGGCCATAAAGTCCAGGGGTGGGTCTTCACCCTGGAGCATCTGTCTCAGAGGTCGTGGCACTACCCACTGACCTCCACAATAGGGTAGGTACAAGCAAGTTATTTCCTTTGGTCATGGAATCCCGTGGAAAGGGACAGTTTATAATGTAGCCACCCTGAATCATTACTATGGTGAGACACTTCTTCAATATCGTGCCATGTCTGGTACAAATTTTTGAACTGATTCATTTAGTACTGCAGTTTTCTGTCATAAAAAGCAGCGTGTTTTTGCTTATGACTCCAAGTGTTGGGTAGAAGTGTGCTGGCGCATCTCCCACTGTGCCTTACCTGACCCACAGCTCTGATGATTTTATAAGTAAATTTAGTGTACCCAATTCATTTTTTCCAATTAAGGGGCAATTTAGCGTGGCCAACCCACCTACCCTGCACATCTTTGGGTTGTGGGGGCGAAACCCACGCAAACAGGGGGAGAATGTGCAAACTCCACACGGACAGTGACCCAGAGCCAGTTTAGAACCTGGGACCTCGCCGCCGTGAGGCAGCAGTGCTAACCATTACGCCACCATGCTGCCCTCTGCTCTGAAGTTGCCAACTCATTTTGCAATTCTTCCCTCTGCCCTCTGAAGTAGTTAATTGGGCATCTTCCTTTGTCACAAATATACATTCACTGGGCGGAATTCTCTGCAGGGGGCCGAATTCGTGAAGGTCGTCGTGAACTCGGCCGAGGTTCACAATGGCCTCGGAGCCCACTCCCCGCACCTAATTCACCCCCACCCAGGGGGCTAGGAGCGGGCCTCCGTCTTTCTCGGCAGCGACCTCGTCACGCCGAGAATGTGAAGTCATCCACGCATGCGCGGGTTGCCGGTTCCAACCCGCGTATGCGCGGATGACTTCATCGCGCAGACGGCACGAACCCGCGCATGCGCGGTGGCCGTCTTTCTCCTCAGCCGCCCGGCAAGACGTGGCGGCTTGATCTTGCCGGGCGGTGGAGGGGAAAGAGTGCGTCCGTTTTGGACGCTGGCCCGATGATCGGTGGGCACCGATCGCGGGCGTGTCCCCTCCCGAGCACAGTCGTGGTGCTCCCGTCCCAATCGGGCCCCTAGATGCCCCAAACGGGCATCTGGCGCCCGTTTCACGAATGCAGCGACCAGGCGTGGTTGCTGCCGTGGTGAAACGGGCGTGAAGGGCCGGCCGCTCGGGCCATCGGGCTCGGAGAATCGCCGTTCGCCGTGAAAAACGGCGAGCGCCGATTTTTACGAGCAGGGAGGAGAATCGCTGGGGGCGCCAGGGGGGCGTAAAAAATGTCGGGAGGCCCTCCCACGATTCTACCACGCGCTCTACCACGTGGGGAGCGGAGAATTCCGCCCACTATGTTTGTGCAAAATGTAATTTATACCACCATCGCTCATTTCGAAACATTATGTCGAAAACTTTTCCCGCTGTTGTGTGGTTTCAGACCAGGATCTAATATGACATACTTTTATTAAAATTTAGAGTACCCAATTCATTTTTTCCAATTAAGGGGCAATTTTAGCATGATCAATCCATCTACCCTGCACATCTTTGGGTTGTGGGGGCGAAACCCACGCAAACAAGGGTAGAATGTGCAAACTCCGCACGGACAGTGACCCAGAACCGGGATCGAACCTGGGACCTTGGCGCCGTGAGGCAGCAATGCTAACCACTGCGCCACCATGCTGCCCCCTAATATGACATACTTGGTTTCAAAAATTGCGTTTGCTTGCTTTAGTACACTGCACTGCTGCGTTTCTGCATTAACGCCAATGAAAGTTATAATTTACAAGAAAGATTTAATCATTTCAGTTTTCATTTTGCATCAGAACTTAGTTTGACATTTCTGATGAATGTGCTGTTCAATTTATTCCAGGAGGGGCGGTTTCAAAATGAGGGACATTAAAGTTTTAATTTGGATGCAGTGTAAACATATGAAATACATATATTGCCCATAAATCTTCTGTATGATTAGTTTTAAATCGGGGTTTATAACTATAAATATCAGTCTTTATCCATTCTCTATTAGTATCTTGCTAAGACAATATTATACTGGATCATCTGTTCCACAATAATTGTGAATTATTTTTGTCTAGGTGCAGTTGGCTCCTTTCTGAATCTTCATAGAGTAGAGGGGGAGGGTGGTAGTTACACTTGCTACAAGCATACAATTATAGGGAGATATGAGGTGGAATCTATTGAGGCCACAATGTTGTAGCCACAAGTTCAAAAAACATATTCAAAAACCAGAATGCTGAGTTGGAGGAAATAAAAGGGTGTATTTTCCCCTGCATGCAAAGCAAAACAAATATTTTCCCACTAAATTGAAATAACGTTATAATAATTTGGTCAAACCATTTTTCTTTATCTTTGCTCACAAGAGAAAATGTGCCTGTACATTTATGCTATAATGTCTGGAGTTTCAGTTGAAATGTTGCTTAACTATTATTAAGCTATGATTTTTAGACGGCCAACAGCAGTATTGAAGCTATCCGGGGATTAATCTTTTCAACTTGACATTTAAGTATAAAACTGTTTTTTATTGCTGATTTGGCTGCTACCTGCTTTTCAGTTCCGTTGAAACCAAACACAATCCACTTCTCTTACGTTAATGAGGCCCAACCTTTCTGCGTGAACCGAGAGACAAAGGGTTGCGCTCACGCCTCTGAATGTGAAGGTTGTGGCTTCAATTCTCAGGCCAGGATTTGACCACAGAAATTAAGGCCGACACTCCAGATTAGTACTGAGGGAGCCAGCTCCAGCATGATGCCATGGCCAAACACATCTTCCCCTGTCCTCCCCTTTCAGCATACCAAAGGGACTGTGCCCTCTGCGACACCCTGGTCCGCTCTTCAGTCCTTCACGACCTATCAATTTTCCCCTCAGTCCTTCCCTGTCTTTCACTTTTTCGTGCAAGTGCAGGAGTTGCAACTTGTACCTCTTTCTATTTAGTATACCAGTGGTGGGCAACCTGCGGCATGGGGGGCACACGGCGTCCATCTGGGTTCTAAGTGTGGCTCATGTGGCATTTAGAGTTGCCACATTCCGCTGATTTCCACCCGCGTAGGTTTTTGCACATGTAAAGCGAGGGCGAGTGAAATGAGATGCGTGCTGATTGCTCACTACATTGACCGTGAGAGCGGTGCGCTCCCTCTGTGTCCAAAGGGTAAATATTCATTTTGCTTTTGCCATTTGAAGTTGATGACATTTCTACTAAAAATGAATAATTAAGCATTTTCTATAACTCGTTATGAAATATTTGCCATGTATTAAATGTAATTAATCTTATTCATGGGGGTCATGTCAGTGAACGAGCCCCGATATCAATCTTGTGACTCACTGAGAGAAAGGAGGGTCACTCATGCGGCCACTCACCAGCCCAGGTTGCCCATCACTGTAGTATCACTCGCCTCACTGTTCACGATGTGGTCTCCTCTACATCTGGGAAGGCCAAACATGGACTGGGTGACCTGTTTGTGGAACACTTCCGTTCAGTCCGCAGGCATAGCCCTGACCTTCTTGTCGCTTGTCATTGTAACTCTCCACTTTGCTCCTATTCCGAACTTTTTGTCTTTCGCCTGTCAATATTCTAATGAAACTGAACGTAAAATCAAGGAGCAGCACCTTCTTACCTTTCACTTTGGCACTCTGCAGCCTCCTACAGTCAATATTGAGTTCAACAACTTTAGATCGTACCCTCTGCCATCATCTTGTTCTTTGTCTTTTGTTTTTGTTGTTTGCTTTCTGGCTTCTTCTTCTTTAAGCACGGTAGCCTTGTGGATAGCACAATTGCTTCACAGCTCCAGGGTCCCAGGTTCGATTCCGGCTTGGGTTACTGTCTTAGTGCAGTCTGCACATCCTCCCCGTGTGTGCGTGGGTTTCCTCCGGGTGCTCCGGTTTCCTCCCGCAGTCCAAAGATGTGCAGGTTCGGTGGATTGGCCATGATAAATTGCCCTTAGTGTGCAAAATTGCCCTTGGTGTTGGGTGGGGTTACTGGGATATGGGGATAAGGTAGAGGTGTTGACCTTGGGTAGGGTGCTCTTTCCAAGAGCCGGTGCAGACTCGATGGGCCGAATGGCCTCCTTCTGCACTGTAAATTCTAAAATTCTAAAAATTAACTCTTCAGGTTGAATTCAGATTGTTGCTACACAGGTGGTTGCTACACAGTAGATGGTGCTACACTTAAGATGGTGCTACACTGTAGATGGGTGCTACACAGTAGATGGTCATACACAGTAGGTGGGTGCTACACAGTAGATGGTGCTACACGGTAGATGGTGCTACACAGTAGGTGGTTGCTACACAGTAGATGGTGCTACACAGTAGGTGGTTGCTACACAGTAGATGGTGCTACACAGTAGATGGTTGCTACACAGTAGATGGTGCTACACAGTAGATGGTGCTACACAGTAGATGCTGCTACACAGTAGATGGTGCTACACAGTAGATGGTACTACACAGTAGATGGTGCTACACAGTAGGTGGTTGCTACACAGTAGATGGTGCTACACAGTAGATGGTTGCTACACAGTAGATGGGGCTACACAGTAGGTGGTTGCTACACAGTAGATGGTGCTACACAGTAGATGGTGCTACACAGTAGATGGTACTACACAGTAGATGGTGCTACACAGTAGGTGGTTGCTACACAGTAGATGGTGCTACACAGTAGATGGTTGCTACACAGTAGATGGGTGCTACACAGTAGATGGGTGCTACACAGTAGATGGTGCTACACAGTAGATGGGTGCTACACAGTAGATGGTGCTACACAGTAGATGGGTGCTACACAGTAGATGCTGCTACACAGTAGATGGTGCTACACAGTAGATGGTGCTACACAGTAGGTGGTTGCTACACAGTAGATGGTGCTACACAGTAGATGGTGCTACACAGTAGATGGTTGCTACACAGTAGATGGGGCTACACAGTAGATGGTGCTACACAGTAGATGGGTGCTACACAGAGTAGGTGGTGCTACACAGTAGGTGGTTGCTACACAGTAGATGGTTGTTACACAGTAGATGGTTGCTACACAGTAGGTGGGTGCTACACAGTAGATGGTTGCTACACAGTAGGTGGTGCTACACAGTAGATGGTGCTACACAGTAGATGGTTGCTACACAGTAGATGGTGCTACACAGTAGATGGTTATTACACAGTAGATGGTGCTACACAGTAGATAGAACATAGAACATAGAACAGTACAGCACAGAACAGGGACTTCGGCCCTCGATGTTGTGCCGAGCAATGATCACCCTACTCAAACCCACGTATCCACCCTATACCCGTAACCTAACAACCCCCCCTTAACCTTACATTTTAGGACAGGTGCATTTTAGGATGGGTGCTACACAGTAGGTGGTTGCTACACAGTAGATGGGTGCTGCACAGTAGGTGGTTGCTACACAGTAGGTGGTTGCTACACAGTAGGTGGGTGCTACACAGTAGATGGGTGCTACACAGTAGATGCTGCTACACAGTAGATGGTGCTACACAGTAGATGGTGCTACACAGTAGATGGTGCTACACAGTAGATGGTCCTACACAGTAGGTGGTTGTTACACAGTAGATGGTGCTACACAGTAGATGGTTGTTACACAGTAGATGGTGCTACACAGTAGGTGGGTGCTACACAGTAGATGGTTGCTACACAGTAGATGGTTGTTATACAGTAGATGGTGCTACACAGTAGGTGGGTGCTACACAGTAGATGGTGCTACACAGTAGATGGTTGCTACACAGTAGATGGTGCTACACAGTAGATGGTTGTTACACAGTAGATGGTGCTACACAGTAGGTGGGTGCTACACAGTAGATGGTTGCTACACAGTACATGGTGCTACACAGTAGATGGCTGCTACACAGTAGATGGTGCTACACAGTAGATGGTGCTACACAGTAGATAGAACATAGAACATAGAACAGCACAGCACAGAACAGGCCCTTCGGCCCTCGATGTTGTGCCGAGCAATGATCACCCTACTCAAACCCACGTATCCACCCTATACCCGTAACCTAACAACCCCCCCTTAACCTTACATTTTAGGACAGGTGCATTTTAGGATGGGTGCTACACAGTAGGTGGTTGCTACACAGTAGATGGTGCTACACAGTAGATGGGTGCTACACAGTAGATGGTGCTACACAGTAGATGGTGCTACACAGTAGATGGTGCTAAACAGTAGATGGTGCTACACAGTAGATGGTCCTACACAGTAGGTGGTTGTTACACAGTAGGTGGTTGCTACACAGTAGATGGATGCTGCGCAGTAGATGGTTGCTACACAGTAGATGGTGCTACACAGTAGATGGTGCTACACAGTAGATGGATGCTGCACAGTAGGTGGTTGCTACACAGTAGGTGGGTGCTACACAGTAGATGGGTGCTACACAGTAGATGGTGCTACACAGTAGATGGTGCTACACAGTAGATGGATGCTGCACAGTAGGTGGTTGCTACACAGTAGGTGGTTGCTACACAGTAGATGGTGCTACACAGCAGATGGTGCTACACAGTAGATGGTGCTACACAGTAGATGGATGCTGCACAGTAGGCGGTTGCTACACAGTAGGTGGTTGCTACACAGTAGATGGTGCTACACAGTAGATGGTGCTACACAGTAGGTGGTTGCTACACAGTAGATGGTGCTACACAGTAGGTGGGTTCTACACAGTAGATGGTGCTACACAGTAAGTGGGTGCTACACAGTAGATGGGTGCTACACAGTAGGTGGGTTCTACACAGTAGATGGTTGCTACACAGTAGATGGTTGCTACACATTAGATGGGTGCTACACCATAGGTGGGTGCTACACAGTAGAAGGGCAGCACGGTAGCATGGTGGTTAGCATAAATGCTTCACAGCTCCAGGGTCCCAGGTTCGATTCCCGGCTGGGTCACTGTCTGTGCGGAGTCTGCACGTCCTCCCCGCGTGTGCGTGGTTTTCCTCCGGGTGCTCCGGTTTCCTCCCACAGTCCAAAGATGTGCGGGTTAGGTGGATTGGCTATGCTAAATTACCCGTAGTGTCCTAAAAAAAAAAGTAAGGTTAAGGGGGGGGGGGGTTGTTGGGTTATGGGTATAGGGTGGATACGTGGGTTTGAGTAGGGTGATCATTGCTCGGCACAACATCAAGGGCCGAAGGGCCTGTTCTGTGCTACACAGTAGGTGGTTGCTACACAGTAGATGGTCCTACACAGTAGGTGGTTGCTACACAGTAGATGGGTGCTACACAGTAGATGGTGCTACACAGTAGATGGGTGGTACACAGTAGATGGGTGCTACACAGTAGGTGGGTGCTACACAGTAGATGGTGCTACACAGTAGATGGGTGCTACACAGTAGATGGGTGCTACACAGTAGATGGTGCTACACAGTAGATGGGTTCTACACAGTAGATGGTGCTACACAGTAGATGGTGCTACACAGTAGATGGGTGCTACACAGTAGATGGTGCTACACAGTAGATGGTGCTAAACAGTAGATGGTGCTACACAGTAGATGGTCCTACACAGTAGGTGGTTGTTACACAGTAGGTGGTTGCTACACAGTAGATGGATGCTGCGCAGTAGATGGTTGCTACACAGTAGATGGTGCTACACAGTAGATGGTGCTACACAGTAGATGGGTGCTACACAGTAGATGGTGCTACACAGTAGATGGTGCTACACAGTAGATGGATGCTGCACAGTAGGTGGTTGCTACACAGTAGGTGGTTGCTACACAGTAGATGGTGCTACACAGTAGATGGTGCTACACAGTAGATGGTGCTACACAGTAGATGGATGCTGCACAGTAGATGGATGCTGCACAGTAGGTGGTTGCTACACAGTAGATGGTGCTACACAGTAGATGGTGCTACACAGTAGATGGTGCTACACAGTAGATGGATGCTGCACAGTAGATGGTGCTACACAGTAGATGGTGCTACACAGTAGATGGATGCTGCACAGTAGATGGATGCTGCACAGTAGATGGATGCTGCACAGTAGGTGGTTGCTACACAGTAGGTGGTTGCTACACAGTAGATGGTGCTACACAGTAGATGGTGCTACACAGTAGGTGGTTGCTACACAGTAGATGGTGCTACACAGTAGGTGGGTTCTACACAGTAGATGGTTGCTACACAGTAGATGGTTGCTACACATTAGATGGGTGCTACACCATAGGTGGGTGCTACACAGTAGAAGGGCAGCACGGTAGCATGGTGGTTAGCATAAATGCTTCACAGCTCCAGGGTCCCAGGTTCGATTCCCGGCTGGGTCACTGTCTGTGCGGAGTCTGCACGTCCTCCCCGCGTGTGCGTGGTTTTCCTCCGGGTGCTCCGGTTTCCTCCCACAGTCCAAAGATGTGCGGGTTAGGTGGATTGGCTATGCTAAATTACCCGTAGTGTCCTAAAAAAAAAAGTAAGGTTAAGGGGGGGGTTGTTGGGTTATGGGTATAGGGTGGATACGTGGGTTTGAGTAGGGTGATCATTGCTCGGCACAACATCAAGGGCCGAAGGGCCTGTTCTGTGCTACACAGTAGATGGGTGCTACACAGTAGGTGGTTGCTACACAGTAGATGGTCCTACACAGTAGGTGGTTGCTACACAGTAGATGGGTGCTACACAGTAGATGGGTGCTACACAGTAGATGGTGCTACACAGTAGATGGGTGGTACACAGTAGATGGGTGCTACACAGTAGGTGGGTGTTACACAGTAGATGGTGCTACACAGTAGATGGGTGCTACACAGTAGATGGGTGCTACACAGTAGATGGTGCTACACAGTAGATGGGTTCTACACAGTAGATGGGTGCTACACAGTAGATGGGTGCTACACAGTAGATGGTGCTACACAGTAGATGGTGCTACACAATAGATGGTGCTACACAGGTATACCTGCCTCATTTGGACATAACCTTTGTTTGTCTACTATTCTGATTATCACTTTCTTTGCCTTTCACGTCATGCAAACTTTCTAATTTAATCTCTCTGGCTCTCCACCCTATCACGAACCTTCCTTTTATGCTCTTCTTAACCCTATCCACCCATTCTACTGGATGACCAATTCCTTCATTCATCGGATCATAGAATCCCTGCAGTGCAGAAGGAGGCCATTTGGCCCATCAAGTCTGCACTGACCTGTTGAAGGAGCACCCCACCCACGCCCCTGCCCATCCCCGTAACCACACCTAAGCTTTTTGGACACTAAGTGGCAATTTAGCATGGCCAATCCACCTAACCTGCACATCTCTGGACTGTGGGAGGAAACCGGAACACCTGGAGGAAACCCACGCAGACACGGGGAGAAAGTGCAAACTCCACACAGTCACCCGAGGTCGGGATCAAACCCGGGTCCCTGGTGCTGTGAGGCAGCAGTGCTAACCACCGTGCCGCTCAACCAGGGGCTGGTTTAGCACAGGGCTAAATAGCTAGCTTTTAAAGCAGACCAAGGCAGGCCAGCAGCGCGGGTTCAATTCCCGTACCAGCCTCCCCGAACAGGTGCTGGAATGTGGCGACTAGGGGCTTTTCACAGTAACTTCATTTGAAGCCTACTTGTGACAATAAGCGATTTTCATTTCATTTTTTAATTTCAGTTTCATTCCTATCTTGCTTCTGTTTTGGTGAAAGGTCATTAACCGGAAACAGGTGCTACTTGACCCACTAAGTATATTCAACATGTTTGTATTTATTTTAATACTGAGGGGAGCTCTGCACTGTTGAAGGCGCCATTTTGTTTGGATAAGTTGTCAAACCTAGGCCCCAGGTGGAGTTAAAAGATCCCACTGCACTATTTCACAGAGAACAGGGGAGTTATTTCCAGTGTCCTGCCCAATATTTCTTCCTTAATTGACATTACGAAGAACAGATTATCTGGTCAGTATTATGGCAGAATTTTAAGTCCCTTCCTGCTGGCTGGAATTTCTGTTCCCGCCGAAGGTGAGAGCATTTCAATGGGCTGCACGCATTTTTTGGCCTCCGAATTGCGACGGAGCCATAAATGCAGCCTGATATTGCTGTCTGCAGGAGTTGGTGTGCATAAATTGGCTTCTGCTTTCCCAACATTACAACAGTAGAGGTACTTCAGAAAAGGTATTATCTTAGCATAATTGCAAGTTGTTTTCAAACTGGTTCGGCCTCCTGTCAGCACTTCAGCCAGTTAGCCACCCGCTAGTTAAAATCTCACCCCTATACGCGTTCATACGTATTATCTATCAGTATAATTTGAATACCGTTATCATCTATTTTACTCACTTACCCCAACGCCACTTTTCTGTAATATTCCCACGTCCCTTGATATCATTAGTATCCAGAAATCTTATCGATTTTTGCCCAGAACTTACTCGATGATTGGGCTTCCACATTTCTCTGGGGTAGAGAATTCCAAAGATTTGCTGCCCTGTGAGTGAAGGAATTCCTCCTCATTTCAGTCCTAAATGGCTCATCCCATATTCTGCGATTGTGTTCCTTGATCCCAGATCCCCCTGCGAGGGAGAAGCACCCTTCCTGCATCTACCCTGTCGATCCCTGTGAGTCTTTAGTAGGTTTCACTGCAACCACCTCTCAGTCTTCTGACTCGAGGGAATACAGGCCCTGTCTCCTCAATCTCTCTTCATCAGGCAATCCCATCATCCCAGGATTTACTCTGGTGAACCTCCGCTCTACTCCCTATGGCAGGTGTATCCATCCTGAGGTAAGGAAACCAAAGCTGTACACAATACTGCAGGTGTGGTCTCACCAAGGTTCTACGCAATATAAGCAAGACATCTTTCCTCGTGTACTCAAATCCTCTTGTGATAAAGGCCAACGTACTAATTGCCTTCCTAATTCCTTGCTGCACCTGCATCTTTGCTTTCAGTGACTGATGAGCAAGGACATCAAGTCCCTTTCCCAATCTCTCCTCATTTAATACATTATTTCAATTTCTGTTTTTCCTACCAAAATAGATAACCTCACATATTTCCACACAATATGTCATCTGCCATGCTCTTGCCCACTCACTTAGCCTGTCCATAATCCTCTTGAAGTCTCTTTGCTCTAATTTTATTGACTACCTTCTCTGCGGGAACTTAGCGAAAGCCTTCTGAAAATCCAAATACACCACATCTACTGGTTCCCCCCTTATCTACACTGCCAGTAACATCCTCAAAAGATAATTTCGTCAGGGCAGCACGGTGGCACAGTGGTTAGCATTGCTGCCTACGGCGCTGAGGACCCGGGTTCGAATCCCGGCTCTGGGTCACTGTCCGTGTGGAGTTTGCACATTCTCCCCGTGTCTGCGTGGGTTTCACCCCCACAACCCAAATGATGTGCAGGATAGGTGGATTGGCCACGCTAAATTGCCCCTTAATTGGGTACTCTAAATTTATTTTAAAGAAGATAATTTCGTCAAACATGATTTCCCATTTATAAATCCATGCTGACTATGCGCAATCAGATCATTATTTGTTAAGTGTGCAGTTATCACACTTTTTATCATAAATTTTTATATTTTCCCATTTATTGGTGTAAGGTTAACAGATCAGTGATTCTCTGTTTTCTCTCTTCCTCTTTTCTTTCTGAAGGCTTGCAAGGTCATGTAGATTCAGGAACATTTGAGTCCTCTTATAGCTGAAATGAAAATGATTTTGGACATAAAAGCTGCTTCTTGTTGTTTGTGACACTTGGAAAAACTTGTGTTTAAGACTTGCGATGAAATCGAATTATTACAATCACCTACGGAAGCCTTACCGATGGAGGCGGGTACCTCCAACTGTTCGGGGCTTAGTTGGTTTTTGTGACAGTTGTTAAACTGTGGTCTGCAGAGTGCCAGAGGGCGGGAAAAAAAAAGTGATTCTGCCTCTTTCACAGGCATAACAAGCATATTCTTGTGAACTTCAAAAATGTGGTTTACCAAAATAAAAAAAAGTCAACATGCAGCTGCTGGAGACCACAACAGTGCACAGAGCAGTAAACGTGGAATCTATAGCTTGTTCAACAGCAGGAAACACTGTTGTTTTAAGGAGGAAGGTGATCAGAGGCGCATTCAGTGTCCAGATCCTCGCATTATTGGCCACGGTGATGTACATCATGTCAGCAGTTTGCAGTTTACTGATGTAAGCAAAGTTTTGAGATAAGGTGCACCTCTCCTATGCTTAACATCCTGTTGGCTGTTATTTGAGGTTGAACTTCCTAGATGCTCGGTCAGTTTTCAGAAATTGTGGAGCGGTTGAATATTTTTTTTTAAACAAATGCTTTCCGCAAACATGAGCTTTGTTAACGTGAATGTTAACGTTCAGGTGAAGTACACAATTCCAAAAAAAAGTTAGATTCATATTTTGCCACTGAAGCGATTTAAAGTTGAAATCCCTTATTTTGAAAAGAGGAGTCGCAACTCCTGTCTTTCACTCCTCTAAATGTTGTTGTTTCTCTTCCCACACTTAATGGTGCACAGACTTCATCTGTTCCCATCGTGAGGTTTTTCCTGGAACAGCTTGTCGCCAGAGGATTGCAGCTTGAGGGACGCCTCTCCCCATTAAAGGTGACTGACCAGGAGTCTCTTCCACTCTTACCGCCAGCCATTAGCTTGTTGGAAGGATTTGCAGGTTCACATTCAACCTGTTTGGCCAGATTATGAACGCACACCTTCCTGGGCTGTCAAGTCCGAGGGTGGGACTTGAACCCAAGAGCTTCTGACTCTAAGGATACTACCCATTACGCCACAGGACATCTTTGCTTGTTGCTCTCTCACTCTCGCTGTCTTTCTCCCATCATCTCCCATCAACCCCCCGCCCGCCCCACACACACACACACATACACACACACTTGTCAATGCCTCTAAATTTCCCCTGTTGAGCATTTGAAAAAAATCCTTAATCCAAGTGCTACTAATTTTTGCGTGTTTGTTTGTTGTTTTTTTTTTTTTTTTTTTTTTTGTTCTTGTTCTTTTTCTCTCCTAACAATTTGTAATTTGTTCAATATAAAATATGAAAACTGAATAAAAACATTTATAAAAAAAAAAAAAAATCCAAGTGCTACTGACTTTATAACAATCTTCCGCGCTAGATTAAATCGTGCTTATCGAGCCGGTATTAATAGATCTGATGGTGAGGTAACATCTCGCAAACAGTTACCATCCCATGACCATTGAGTTTGAGAACAAGAACATTCACACTCAGGCCGTGGTTTTAAACATAAATTGAGCTGACTTCGAAGGAAGGAACATGCTAAACTGGGCTGAGCTGATAACAGGTAAACCTACCGAAAACCAGTGGGAGGCTTTCAAACATGTTTAACATAAAAGGAGGGTTCTGACAGATGTCAGCTTGATAAGGCTGGATATAAAAAGTAAAGAGGAGAAGTGAAAAAGGAAACAAGAGGCAGTGTGAGAATAGCTAACATAAAAGTGAACCTAAAGGTATTCTACAAGCATGTTACCAGCGAAAGGGTTGTCAGGAGCATGGTGAAGCTGACTGCGGATCAAAATGGAGATATATTTGTGGTATTTCTGTAGGGTAGGCTTGTAGACCACAAAGGTACAAACAAACAGGCTCCAAGGATAGACTGCCCGTTTGCCCGCTCAAACGGCCGATGACATCATCAATCTGTCACGTGATCAGACTCTTAAAGTGACCTTGTTCCAACAAGGTTTTTAGTCGAACGCCTGGCCGGGGATTCTCCGAGCCTCCGCGCGGGGGCGGAGAATGGGGCGTCAGACCCGTGATTGGGTCCGACGCCAGGACGCGAACCTCCGGCGACTGGAGAATCGGTGCCACTCGCGCGTGCGCGGCTGACGCGGCGCCGGTGGGGGGGGGCCATTGAAAGAGGCCCCCACGCCGATTCTCCGCAGACGGCCGGCCGAGTTCCCGCCAGCGTGGTTCACGTATGGTTCCACCCGGCGGGAGCTTGGCGTCGTGGCTGTGGTGGCCGTCCTGGTGAGGGGGATCAGTCTCTGGGGGGGGGGGGCCTCCACAACGGCCAGGCCCGCAATTGCAAGCCACCAATCGGCGGCTGCGCATGATCTGGGGTGGCCCTACCTTCTTCTGCGCCGGCCTGCTGTGTGAGTCCACCATGTCGTGCGGGGCCGGCGCGAAAGTGCAGAGCCCCATATCGGCAGCCGGAGCTGTGTGGTGTACTCCGGCGCCGTGCTGGGCCAAGTTGCCCATTGATGCCGGTGTGAAACACTCCAGTGTTTACGCCGACGTCAACATTTAACCGCCGTTTTGAAGAATCCCGGCCCTGAAATCTGGATCCACTTTTTTTATAGGCCTTTCATCCATTGGAAGATCCTACGCAAACCCTTTGTGATTTTAAACACCTCCATTCAATCTCCTCTCAGCCTCCTCTGCTCTCAGGAGAACAAGCTCAGCTTTGATGGTCTGTCCAAGTAATTATAATCCCTCATCCCTGGAACCATTCACGTAAATCTCTTCTGCAGCCTGCCCATACCCTTCACACCCTCCCTGGGCAATCATACATGCAGGTTTATAGATGGCAGTAGGTTAGGATCGGTAGTTAGTAGTGCAGATGGGGAGCAGGAAGTCGCAAAGGGAATGGGCAGAACTGTGACAAATGGGGTTCAGTGTAGGCAAGTGGAAGGTCATTCTCTGTCAACCCAAGATAAATAAATCTGTGCGTTTTCTAAATGGCAGGAAGCTAAGGAACTATAGAGGAGCAGAGAGATTTGGGAGTCCAAGTACATAAATCACTAAAAAGAAACTAGTAGACAGGTACGAAAAGCAAGAAGAAAGGCTTATGGAATATTGGCATTTATCTCAAGGCAACTCGAATACAAAGGGGAGGAAGCTACATTTCAGCTGTATGGATCATCGGTCAGACTCCATCTGGAGCACTGAATTCACTTCTGGGCACTGAATCTCAGGAAGGATATATTGACCTCTGAGGATGTGCAGCAGATATTCAGTAGAATCGGGCTTTTGAGGATTAAATCATGAGGGCAGGTTGCATAAATTTGGCTTATGTTTCCTTGAGCATTGAAGTTTGAGCGGTGACTTGATCAAGCTGTTTAAAACTGCTGAAAGGAGATAGCAAGTTAGAAATTATTTCCTCTGATGGGCTAGCCCCAATCAGGGAGGCAGAATCGAGAAATGAGAGCTAAGCCATGTCATGAAGCACAAAGTGTGGCTGAAAACTGGAAACCTCGTCCCCAAAAACGCTATGGATATTAGAAGCTTCCGAAACTGAGGAAAATAGGTCAGGATCTTCCAATCCCTTCGAAGTCAATGGACCTTTGACAGGCTTGCCGCATCTGCTATGGCAGGACTGGAAAACTCCAGCTATAGATTTTTGTTAAATAACAGTATCAATGGATATGGGATAAAATAAATTGAGGCGTAGATCAACCATGATCTAGCTGAATGTTGGAGCATGTTCGGAGAGCTAAATCA
Organism: Scyliorhinus canicula; assembly: GCF_902713615.1. Lineage (NCBI taxonomy): Eukaryota > Metazoa > Chordata > Chondrichthyes > Carcharhiniformes > Scyliorhinidae > Scyliorhinus > Scyliorhinus canicula. Next base: position 180,415,151 of record NC_052155.1, on the reverse strand, counting down.
CCTATTCTTCTTCTGAATTTTCCATAGTGACTCGGAGGCCCTGGAGGGGGGTGTTGGTGGATCTCATTGCCCACTCTAGCTGGGGTGGATTTTGGACCTGCCCCCTTGCCCTTCCCACAGTGGAATTTGCGGTGCTCTGATTCTAACCTGCCTTTGGTAGAGAGCTCAAGAAGGAGATAGAAAATAGCTTTGCAACTCCGCGCCGCCTTCGTTGTGTATTAGGCAATTTTAGGTGGTCAATGAAACTTGAGGTAACCACTGAAGACCCAACAGGCGGAAAACCCCAGCTTGATTCTTTACAAAATAAATTTAGAGTACCCAATTGATTGTTTTCAATTAAGGGGCAATTTAGTGTGGCCAATCCACCTAACCTGCACATCTTTTGAGTTGTGGGGGCGAATGTGCAAATTCCACATGGACAGTGATCCAGTGCCGGGACCAAACCCGGGGTCCTCAGCACTGTGAAGCAGCAGCGCTACGCCACCCTGCTGCCCTACCCGGCTTGATTTCTGGGTTTACTCTTTAAGCTAGTCTGTGTTGGAGATTGGAAAACCAGCCAACCCGCATTCTTCTTGCAGAATACCACTCAGTGGTCCTTGCTGGAAGCATGCAATACACCTCAGGACCGCAATTTGCCAGTCCGCATGCACTATGATTTGACCAAATGCACCCAAAGAATCAGGGCACCAAAGGTATTCTGGGCCGGGACTCTCCCCTACCCAGCAGGGCGGGGGGTCCCGGCGTGTTGGAGTGGCGTGAACCACTCCGGCGCGGGCCGCCCCAAAGGTGCGAATGTCACTGCACCTTTCGGGGCCAAGCCCTCACATTGAGGGGCTAGGCCCACGCCGGAGTGGTTGGCGCTCCACCGGCTGGCGTGAACGGCCTTTGGCGCCACGCCAGCCGGCGTCGAAAGGACTTCGCCGGCCGGCGTAAGTCCGCGCATTCGCTGGAGCCCCCATGGCACAGGCCTGCCCGCCGATCGGTGGGACCCAATCGCGGGCCAGGCCACCGTGGGGGCACTCCCCCGGGGTCAGATCGCCCCGCGCCCCCCCAAGGACCCCGGCACCCCGCCCGCGCCGCCAATCCCGCTGGTCAGGTAGGTGTTTTGATTCCCGCCGGCGGGAGAGTCTTGTCAGCGGCGGGACTTTGGCCCATCGCGGGCCGGAGAATCACTGCACAATTCCCGCCCCCGCCGAATTTCGGGTGAAATTTGGGACACAGCGGGGGCGGGATTGACGCCGGCCTCGGGCGATTCTCCGACCCGGCGAGGGGGGTCAGTGAATCCCGCCCCTTGTGTTCATGGGGACCAACTTCCAGAATGAATATGTACCTTTGGAGAGGGAGAAGTTGGCAGGAATTGGATGGAAGTGGGAATCTGGAGATATGAAAGCCAAAAAAGCCAAGGCACTTCAATTTGTTCAATGTACGCTGGTATCCCACCCCTGTTTTCACAGTGGTAGTAGAGTCTGAGGGAGACAATGTCCTGGTTAATAAGGCTGGTGCACAGATTTCATTAGCTTGAAGACCATCAAAGTTACAAAAAACCCTGAATTCTGAGGGCGGGAGAATCCCGTCCGAGATCAATGGAGTTCTCCATTATATACGGCTCGCATCTGGCGTTCCTGCAATGGGTGGGGTGGGAGAATCCAGCCCTAAGCTTCATTTCAATGTCGTTTTAACATCACACTGTTTTTATGAACTGAAGAATATTAGAGACATATTTCAGAAAGTGCTGTTTGAAAAATTACAGGGAGGTAAATTTATGCTGCTTTGTACACAGTGGTTTTATAGGGTTGCCAACTCTCCAGGATTGGCCTGGCAGCTCCAGGAGTTGAAGATCAATTTCCAGGGCACCGCTATGTGCCACCCTGGAGAATTATCATCGCGACATTAAAAAGGACCTTTTATTTTTGTCATTTTCTTTGATCATTTCTCTTTACAAGTTATGAAAATATTGAAAATGGGGGAAAGAAAGGTTGTTTGGTTTAGTTGACAGTCAAGCATCATCCTATTGGGTAATGAGTGTTTTTTGCTGTCTAATTAGCGCAGAAAGGCTGTACATCACACGGTGGAAATGTTGGCCAACTAACGGCTGGATTGTGGGGGCAAGTCATGTGATGAAACCTCCACAAACACATTTAATCGCAGTGGTAACCTCGAGAGTTTGGGCTATTTCAACTTTCACCTTGCAAATCATGGGCAGGATTCTCCCATCTGGCAGCAGAGTGTCCACGCCGTATGAAACGGCGTCGCGTTTCACGACGGCGTGAACGGGCCGCTGGGAGTACTGATTCTGGCCCCTACAGGGGGCCAGCACAGCGCCTGAACGGTCCATACTGCTCCAGTCTCCCAACCCGTTGCGAACTGTGCGCCACGGGATCTGCGCATGCGCAGTGGCGCCGGCGCCAACCCGCGCATGCACGGTGGCCTCCCTCAACGCGCCCGCCCCGACGCAACATGGTGCGGCAGTTCAGGGGCCGGCGCGGAAGAAAATAGGCCCAGAAAGCCAGAGGCCTGCCCGCCGATTGGTGGGCCCCGATCGCGGGCCAGGTCCCATCGGAGGCCCCCCCCCCACGGTCAGAGACCCCCTCTCCCTCCCCCCACAGGCCGCACCCCGACCCTATGCGCAGAGTTCCTGCCGGCTGCAAACAGGTATGGACGGCGCCAGCAGGACTCTGCCTCTTTAGAGTGGTTGCTTGGCCATCTAGACCGGAGAATCGGCGGCTGGCCGCGTACAGCGGCCCGCGACCAGCGCGGCGCCAAATGCGCCAGCGCCAATTAGCTGATTCTCCGCAGAACGTGCCGGCGTCGGGCGGCGTGGCCCGGTTGTGGGGATTCTCCAGCATGGCCCTAGGCTGGGAGAATACCACCCCATATCTTTTTTTTCAATACATTTTAGAGTACCCAATTCTTTTTTTTCCAATTAAGGGGCAATTTAGTGTGGCCAATTCACCAAGCCTGCACATCTTTTTGGGTTGTGGAGGTAAGACGCGGGTAGACACAGGGAGAATGTGCAAACTCCACACGGACAGTGACCCGGGGCCGGGGTTGAACTCGGGTCCTAGGCGCCTTGGGCAGCAGTGCTAACCACTGCGCCACTGTGCTGCCCACCTTGCAAGTTATATATCAATGTGCTTCCCGGTGCGTGCTTATTGTATTTGATGACAACATACTAAATGACTAATTTTAAAAAACATTTCTGTGTTCATCCATTGTTCTGCGTGAGTCATGGTCTTGGAGGCAAAATATTTTCGATCCATGAAAAAACTTGTATCTTTTTTCTTTTAAACTTGCTTTTATTCATAATTCCCTCACATAACCACTCAGCAAAGGCTGGGAACCTCTACAGTGCCAACACAGTACTGACCTCTCCACAGTGATCGGGATAACATGTAAAGGTCACGTCATCACAATTTGCTCATGTACATAAAGCAGAAACAGCAGAGGCTTTGTCAGCAGGGTTGCATGCTTGCTCACTCTGAGGATGGCCTGTGCTGTGAAGAGATCTAAACTTATAAGAAAATCAAAATATACTTTGAGGAAGCGGGAAAATAGTCATCCACACACTGTAAGGGTTACATACCATAGCGTACGATTTGCAGACCATTTGGCCCAATTAGTCTACGCCAATGTTTATGTTCCATAAGTACCTCTTCCCATTCTATTTCAGTATATCCTGATGTGTTGGGTATGCTGGGTCTGCGAGGACTGCCTTTACCAGAGCAGTGAGAGAGACAGGCTACCAATACTTGTAGGTGTACAATTCTATTTTATTTAACTATGAGCTGTTAAACATACTTGCACTGTGGGTTGACACTATGTTAGGTTGACTGGAGACCTGAGGCTAACCTGACCAGCCTATACTGCTGGCACATGGTAGATGTTCGTGCTACTGATTTTGGCTGTCTCAGAGGCTGCATCGCGAATGAGCGGGAAAACTAGTGCCCTCTGGCTTTATAGTGGCCGTGTCCTGTCTGGTGATTGGCTGCTGTGTTCTGTGTGTTGATTGGTCATTCAGTTTGTCAGTCAGTGTCTGTTAATGCACCATCATATACTTGTGTGTATATTATGACATATCCCAGAATTCCTTTCTCCCTCAATTACATGTCCAGCTTTCCCTTAAAGCATCGCTGCTATTCATCTCAGTGACTTGCGGCGGCAAGTTCCTCATTCCAACCACACTCTGGATAAAGAGGATCTCTCTGAATTTACTATTGGATTTATTAATGATGAGCTTATATTTGCGGCCCCTAGTTTGGGAGCCACCCACAAGTGGGAACATCTTCCCTACGTCTACCCTATCAAACCCCTTCACGATTTAAAAAAACTCCTGAGGCTATGCCTCACTCTTTTCTCTGGAGAAGAATCCCGGCCTGTTCTGTCCCTTCCTGACAGCCTTGCAAATCCCATACCTCCAAACGCTTTTGGTAATACGGAGAGAACTGTGCACCAAACTGCGTCAATAACAGTTTTTAAAAAAAAGTTGCATTTGTAAGAAGCCTTTTTAAAGATGCGAGTGGGGATTAAATAGTTAAACAGCTGCTGCCTTGGCAGGTGGCAGAATGAAAGTGGCTGACTGCTTTTGTCATTATTAAAAAACAATATACCAGCTTCCTTTTTTCATTCACTTGTGGACAGTAATAGAGTGTTTATTTCCCCCAATGTTACTTCCTCCATCGTAATAAGTAGCTCATGATACAACAGGCTATTTGCACTTAAGTGAGAAGATAAAGGCCTTAATTAGGCTCAGCTGTACGAGTGATGTTTGAAAGGGAAACAAGGCCATTTATGTTTCCCTTAATGATGATATGTATAAATCATGAGGCTTCTCTTAAACAGGCATTGCCGATACATCTTCCATGTCCTTTTTGCCCAATGCTAAACCCCCACTTATATAAATGAAGCTACATCATACTGACAGACTGTATGTGATAAGTACCATTTTGAACGGATATCCTTAAATCCAAGATGTGTAGCTCAGAAAGAGATCACATAGCATTTTAGTGACTCAGCTGAGAACTAGCAGAACTTTCTGACTTCTTGTAGGAGTCGTCACCATAACAACAGTGTTGACTCAATTCAGGCAGCGGAAATGCAAGCCTGTTTTTAAGTTTTTAACCGTGCAATATATTCTGAATAACTTTGAAAGTACTGTTTTCATGAAAATAGCGAACAACCTGGTGGAGTTTACCACGGTAAACTCAGAAGGTTTGATCAACATCGTGAGCGAAGCAACAACAACTTCTATTTACATAGCAGCTCTAATGCAGCAAAAACATGCCAAGGTACTTCACGGGAGTCAAACAAAGTTTGACACCAAGCCGCGTAGGGATATATTAGGACATGTAGCCAAAAGCTTTGTCAAAGAGGACAGGGTTAAAGCAGCATCTTAAAGGCGAGAAAGGTCAGGGGATTGTAGGGGGGTGTAAAGAAGGAATTCTAGAACTTAAGAGCGGGATTCTCTCAGCCCGGGGCCAGGCCGGAGAATCCCCGCAACCGGCGCAAATCGCACCACGCGGACCCGACGCTGTCACGCGGAGAATTGGTGCCATTGGCGCCGGCGTGGTTGGCGTGGCGCCGGTCAGGGGTCGCTCTAAGCGGCCGGCCCGCCGATTCTCGGCCCGGGATGGGCCGAGCGGCCGTTGTAAAAACGCAGAGTCCCGCCGGCGCCGTCCATACCTGCTCTCGGCTGGCGGAAACGCGGCGTGGAAGGGTCGGGGGAGGTGGCCTATGGGGGAGTGAGGGGGGTCTGACTCTGGGGGGTGGGGGGAGGGCCTCCAATGTGGCCTGGCCTGCGATCGGGGCCCACCGATCGGCGAGCCAGCCTCTCTGGCTGGGGGCCTCCTTTCTTCCGCGCTGGCTCATGTAGTCCTGCGCCACTGCGCATGCGCGGACCCCACGGCGCCCAGTTGACGCCGGGATCAGTGCGGTCCGCTCCAGTGCCGTGCCGTCTCCCTGTAGGGGCCAGAATTGCTGATCCTGAGGCCGTGTTGACGCCGTCGAGAAACGCGACGGCATTTCCGACGGCGTCAACACTTAGCCTCGGGATCAGAGAATCCAGCCCCAAGGCTCAGACAATTGAATCCACAGCTGTCATCGGTGAATTTTGGATGCACCAGAGGCCAGAATTGGAGGAATGCAGAGCTCCGAGAGAAATGTACGGTTGGAGGGGGATATCAGAGATCGTATCCTATCAATACATATACATAGCAGGTTTGATTTTGGTCATTCAGAGGATGTGGATGTCGCTGGATAGACCAGCAGTTCTTGTTCATCCCTAATTGCCCCGAGAAGGTGGTGGTGAGTCACTTTCCTGAACTGCTGAAGTCCATGTGGTGGAGGGGCACCATCAGTTACTTTAGGAAGGGGGATCCAGGAGTTTGTCCCCTCGACAGTGAAGCAATGGCGATGATAGTTCCTGAACAATACCCCAAAGGCTGACTCATTTTCTGCTTGTTCCGTTAATGCCATGAGGGTAACTATGCGAGGCCGAGTTCCGGATGAAGAGGCTAACTAAGTCGCGAGCATGGGTTGAAATTTTAGGATGGTACATGTCGAAGCTTCATCTCTACTACGATACTCACTGTTTGAAATCACAAAATTGCTCCCGTTCTCAGCACGAAATTAAAAAGATTCAAATTTACATGGAAGTTTTAACCTCAAATGCAAACTGAATTGATGAGGCATGTTTTATCTTCACGCTGTCCGCTGTTCTCAATTTTGAGCTTATCTACAAAACCACAAAAGAATGGGGATGACATCACCATATGGTATGATAGTTAGTGCCAGGGGAGATAACGTTTGGAATGCTATTAAGATAATTTTGTTTTAAAACTGTGCTGAACATTTATTTCTCCTGCCGACTTTGATGTTGAGAAATAATTGGGCAGCTATTTGCAGCTTGCACACAGCAGACCCCATGAAGTCATCTAATGTGCATTTTTTCTGTTTGTTGCAATTAGCTAAGTTGGCAAAGCGATGAATTAAAAGTGTGTGCGAGCTCTTGATTCTTTACAACCCAAAAGGGTAATTCTGTGAAGTGCGTCTTGGTTCCAAATGGGATGCATGCGCAAGGAGCTAAAAAGCCTTGAGTTTGCATGTTTGAATCTTTCAAAAGTTGAAATGAATCCAACATGGCAAAATCCTCAATGGTTTTGATGCCTGCTGTTGCGTGTCTTGGATCCTATGAGTTTAATATGTGGCAATGTGCTGAATTGCTATTTATACTGAAGGGAAAATGGTGGGGTTGTGGCGATGTTATTGGATTTGTAATCCAGAGGCCGAAGCTGATGCTCTGGGGATATGGGTTCGGGTGAGGAAAGGCGGCGTTTAAAATTCAACAAATCAAACATAATCTGGAGTAGAAAGCCAACCTCAGTAATGGTGACCATCAAAGTGTCATCTATTGTTGTTAAATCTGTTCCTCTAGGGACGGGAATCTGCCATCCTTACCTAGCCATGACTCCAGACCCACAGCAGTGTGGTTGGACTCTGACCTGCTTTCTGAGATGGCCGAGCAAGTTGAGGGCAATTAGGGATGGCAGGCCTAGTCAGTGAGGCCCCAAATCCCCCAAATGTCTGCAAATATTGACTGCACAGTGAGTTCCTTCAGGCACCCATACCGAATAAACATTGATTTTGGGGTAGTTTAAAATCAGAATGCTTTTAACTTTTTTCAACTGTACTGAAATACTCGGATCAGAAACCCGAATCCTAATGCTAGCTCAGCAATATGAGAGCCATCTGATGATAAACCTGCCACTTATATAGTTCTTATTGCGCAGGAGATGAATTGACAGGAAACTGCTTTTCATTCTTAAAGTTTAAAATGCATCCTCTCGCACGAAATATTTTTTTGCAAGTCTTAACACAGGGATAATACTTTCGGTAACATTTAAAACAACATCCTGTTGTGTCCTGCACCAAGTCCCACTCCCTCAGCAGGCGTCAGCCGATTAGAGTCCAGTGGTACCTGTTGGAAGGTGCACACGCACGTGGATCACAGGTTTGGGCTCCGTCTAACTTCTCTTTATCCAGATCGATGGCACCATATTCCCACGGGAAGAATTGTCACTTTCATGTGGCACTTGTGGGCCATCGCTAAGGAGCAGAGCACAGTGTACCTTCAAAAAGGGGAGGGCTGGAGATTGCAGAGAGTAAGAATTGTGGCACCCACTTTCTGAGGTGTCAGTAATTCGAAAATCAAAAATGTGTTCAAGTTGCAAGATGAGTTGACAGCATTATGAATGAAAGGAAAATCGCTTATTGTCACAAGTAGGCTTCAAATTAAGTTATTGTGAAAAGCCCCTATAAAGGATATAATAGCAGAGTATTTAGAAATGCATAATATAATCAAGCAAAGTCGGCATGGCTTTATGAAGGGGAAATCATGCCTGACAAATTTATTAGAATTCTTTGAGGTAGCAACAAGCAGGATAGATAAAGGGGAACCAGTAGATGTAATATATTTGGATTACAAAAAGCATTATATAAGGTACCACACAAAAGGATACTTAATAAAATAAAGTCCATGATATTGGGGACTGTATATCACTATGGATAGAGGATTAGCTAACTAATAGAAGACTGAGAGTTGGGATAAGAGAGACAATTTCGGGATGGCAAGCTGTAACTAGTAGAGTGCCCGAGGGATTAGTGCTGGGGCCACAATATATTAACGACTTGGACAAGGGAAGTGAATGTACTATTGCCAGATTTGTGGATGACACAAGAATAGGTGGGGAGGCAAGTGACGAGGATGACACAAAGAGTCTACAGAGGGATATAGACAGGTTAGCTGAGTAGGCAAAAACTTGGCAGATGGAATATAATGAAGAAAAATGTGAAGTTGTGAACTTTGATGGGAAGAATAAAGGAGCTGTATATAATTTAAATGGAGAAAGACTGCAGAAAGCTGCATCACAGAGGGATCTGGGGGTGATAGTGCATTAACCACAAAACGCTAGCATTCGAGTTCAGCAGGTAATAGGGAAGGTGAATGGAATGTTAGCCTTTATTTCAAAGGGAATGGAGTTTAAAAATAGGAACATTTTGCTAAATCTATACAAGGCCACTAGTTAGACCACACCTGGGACACTGTGAACAGTTTTGGTCTCATTATTTAAGGGAAGATAGACTGATATTGGAGGCATCCAGAGAAGGTTCACTAGGTTGATCCCGGGCATGGAGGGATTTCCTTATGAGGAGAGGTTGAGTAGGTTGGGCCTGTACTCATTGGAGTTTAGAAGAATGAGTGACGATCTTATTGAAATATACAGGATTCTCAGGAGGTTTGACAGGGTCGATGCTGAGAGTTTCCTCTTGTGGGAGAATCTAGGACCAGAGGGTGTGTATTCTCAGATTAAGACAGAAATTAGGAGAAATCTCATCTCTCGCCGGGTAGTGGATCTGTGGAATTCTTTACTGCAGAGGGCTGGAGAGGTTGTGTTGTTAAGTGTGTTCAAGGCTGAGATAGACAGATTTTTAATCAGTAAGGGAGTCACGGTTTGTGGGGGTAAGGCGGGAAAGTGGAGTTGAGAATTATCACATCAGATCAGCCACAATCTCATTGAATGGCGGAGCAGAATAGCGGAGTTAATGGGTCGAGTAGCCTCCTTCTGCTCCTAAATCTTATGGTCTTACAGTTTGAGGCTCATTATTGATCTTTTAGAATTGCAAGCATTAATGAACATTAGTATCCAATTTTGACTGTGTTTTATCTTATGACAATGTTTTTATTAAAATTGAGAAGGCCATAAATAGGTGAAGAGATAACGTGCTTGGGGATGCGTTCTAATTTGATTATGTAAATTGACATACAAGCAAAGATTTTCCCCTTTTGACCTGGTTATGGTTAAAGTCACTGTCTAAATGAAGTGTTCTTTATATAGCTAATTTTGAAGTTAATTGATTTGCATAATTCCAGGTTTAGATTTAGAATGGGTTTCTGACATTACAACGGCGAGGCACTTCACAAGTGCCTCGCTGGCCGTACAGCACTTTGTGACACCCTCGGACCTGGAGACGCAATGTAAATGCAAGACCTTCTCTCTTCAAACAAGTTGTTTTGTGGTGCAAACGGCGGGATCCTTAAAAGGATTGAGACAATTAACCAGAAGAGTGAGCTGTGAAGGCCAAAATTCTGAAAGTCTTTGCAGAACCTTGGAAAACACCTCAACCCATTGCCAATCTTTGCTAATGGTAAAGAAAGGGAGGGAGTGGACAGGCAAAAGAGAAGGGAAGGCACACGTTTACAACCAATAGAATGTTTGGCCGAGCACCTGAGCACTTGTTTAAAAGCCGCGGAAGTGGGGAGTTTGCACGTGGATTTGATTGTGTGGAGGATGAGTGCAACACACTTTGGGAAGGTTGGGAAGGCAATAGACATTACTGTCTGTGTGTATGCCAAGCCCAGACTGTATCATAGTTTTGAGTATCCTTGCACCATGTGCCTCTCTGTTGACCCAGTTCGAGAGATGACCATTTCACATGGTCATTGCCAGATACAATTATCAGGATGGTTGGCTGGTATCTTAGTGGATATAGTCAGTTAGGCTGTTAATGGTACATTAATTAGATTTTTAAGATACCCAGGTGAAGGGCATTGTTTAATTAAGTACTTGAAATGAAATGAAATGAAAATCGCTTATTGTCATGAGTAGGCTTCAATGAAGTTACTGTGAAAAGCCCCTAGTCGCCACATTCCGGCGCCTGTCCGGGGAGGCTGATACGGGAATCGAACCGTGCTGCTGGCCTACTTGGCCTGCTTTAAAAGCCAGTGATTTACCCCAGTGAGCTAAATCAGCCCCTCCACTTCTGATTCTAGTCTGCCATGACTGGTGGACACTATGGAGGGTGGAGTGCCAACAGCCCTTGGAAAACATTTTAAATTCAATTAGTTATGTTTTCTTTAAACATTTTGGGTGCGATAAATTTTTTAAAAAAGTGTCCCGTTTTGGGCGCAAAAAGCGGGTTGTTTCTCGGAGCCTGGAAGCGGGTCTTTGTTTTTCCTTGGGGCCTCTGCGGGGGAATACCTCGCCGAGGCCGCACTTTACCTTCACTGATGAGCTGAGCTCGTCAGTGCGGGAAGAGATCGGGCCGCCATTATTAAATCCTGCCCCGATCTCATGACCTTTGGACCTCCTCAACTTACCAATTGGGGGATCCTCGGGCCCCCTCACCCCGCCACATAAGAGCAGGGGCACTCCTGGACCCAATCCCAAGCAGGGTCAACTTGGCACCTGGGCACCTTGGCACTGCCAGTCTGGCTCACTGGTAATTGTGAGAGGCCAGGCCAAGCTTTGTGAGAAATCGTGACAGGAGATACCATTTTTAAAAATTGTGGAAATCGATGGCTGAATCTCGGAGTTTGTGCAAAAGCCTTTAAGACAAAGGAAACCTGGAGGGTGAGGTGTAAAACCTGAAAGCGAAACCTTGATGGAAACAGCGGAGGGAAAGCATAATTTAACAGAAGATTTAAAAGTGTGACTTTGGAAGGCAGAATTTGAAATCACTGGTGTGGAAGCCGGATTTCAATGAGAAAAGGTGGGTCCCGATATAAGAATCATCTGGGGGGTATGTTGAGGCAAAATCCACAGGCATTTACTTTATTAAATACATTTTTCCAATGAAGGGGCAATTTAGCGTGGCCAATCCACCCTTTTGGGTTGTAAGTGTGAGACCCACGCAGAAAGAAGGCTTTTGACAAAGTCACATGTAAGAGATTGTTGCGTAAAATTAAAGCGCATGGGATTGGGAGAAGTTCACTGAGAAAACTGTTTGAGACGGGAACTAAACAAATTAGAATAAATAGGTATTTTTCCATATGGCAGGTAGTGACAAGTGGTATACTGCAGGGATCAGTGCCAGGACCCCGGCAGTTCAATATAAATATCAATGATTTAGATGAGGGGACTAAAAGTAATGAGCTGTGAGAAGCATGCTTCAGTCAGATTGAGTGAGTGGGCAAATGCATGGCAAAATAGTAAAATGTGGATAACTGAGGATATCAAAAACAGGAAGGCAGATTATTATCTAAATGGCTATAGATTGAGAGAGAGGAATATTGGATTGGATTTGTTTATTGTCATGTGTTCCGAGGTGCAATGAAAACTATTTTTCTGCGAGCAGCTCAATAGATCAAGTACATGAAAAGAAAAGAAAATACATAATAGGGCAACACAAGGTACACAATGTAACTACATAAACACCGGCATCGGGTGAAGCATACAGGGGTGTAGTGTTAATCAGGTCAGGCATTAGGAGGTCGTTTAGGATCAAGACCTGATGCATGATGCATCAAGACCTATGTGTCATTGTACACCAGTCTAAGCATGCTGGTGTAGCAGGCGATAAAGAAAGCAAATGGTATGTTGGCAAGTCATGTTGCAGTTGTACAGGACCTTAGTTAGGCCTCATTTGGAATATTGTGCACAAATCTGGTCGCCACACTACCAGAAGGATGTGGATGCTTTGGAGAGGGTGCAGAAGCGGTTTACTAGGATGTTGCCTGGTATGGAGGGCATTAGCTATGAGGAGAGGTGAGATAAACCCGGTCTGTTCTCACTGGAACAACGGCGGTTGAGAGGTGACCTGATAGACGTCTACAAGATTATGAGTGGCACGGACAGAGTGGATAGTCAGATGCTCTTTCCTAGGGGTAGGAGAGTCGAGTACTAGGAGACATAGGTTTAAAGTGCGTGGGGAAAAGTTTAGAACAGATGGTGGTAAATATATGGAACGTGCTGCCTGGGGAGGTGGTGGGAACAGATATGATAGCGGCATTTAAGGGGCATCTAGACAAATATATGAATAGGGTGCGAATGGAAAGATACAAACTCCATAAGTGCATTTGGTTTTAGTTTAGGCAGGTACCATGGTCGGTGCAGATTTGATGGGCCGAAGGGCCTATTCCTGTGCTGTACTGTTCTTTGTTCTTTGTTCTTTGAAAGGATGCAAGTACAGGAGCAGGGATGTCTTGCTGCAATTATACACAACCTGGTGAGACCTGGAATATTGTTTGCAGCTTTGGCCTCCTCATCTGAGTAAGTCTGAGGATACGGGGTAGACCATTTAGGACTGAGATGAGGAGAAGTTTCTTCACCCAGAGAGTGAACATAAAGCAGTTGAGGCCAAAATATGCATGTTTTCAAGAATGATATAGCCCTTGGGGCTAAAGGGATCAAAGGATATGAGGGGAAAGCAGGAGCAGGCAATTGAGTTGGATGATCAGCCATGATCATAATGAATGACAGACCAGCGGGCAGCACGGTGGCCTAGTGGTTAGCACAACCGCCTCATGGCGCTGAGGTCCCAGGTTCGATCCCGGCTCTGGGTCACTGTCCGTGTGGAGTTTGCACATTCTCCCCGTGTCTGCGTGGGTTTCGCCCCCACAACCCAAAAAATGTGCAGAGTAGGTGGATTGGCCATGCTAAATTGCCCCTTAATTGGAAAAAATAATTGGGTAATCTAAATTTAAAAAAAAAAAAATGAATGACAGACCAAGGACAGCACGGTGGCGCAGCGGTTAGCATTGCTGCCTCACGGCGCCGAGGTCCCAGGTTCAATCCCAGCTCTGGGCCACTGGCCATGTGGAGTTTGCACATTCTCACTGTGTCTGCGTGGGTTTTGTCCCCACAACCCAAAGCAGGGCAGGTGGATTGGCCACGCTAAACTGCCCCTTAATTGGAAAACAATTAATTGGGTACTGTAAATGTATTTTTAAAAATGAATGACCGAGCAGATTCGAAGGGCAGAATAGCCTCCTCCTGCTCCTATTTTCTATGTTTGTATGTTTCTATGTAAATCTATCTCCGAGGTTGACTAAAGGTATAGAGGGTAAAATGATACAGATAAAGGAGGATTTTGACAAATGTAAGATTCAGAATTTGGTTGTGAACCAAGTTGAATATAGAAAGTACAGAGATCTTAAAACGGGAAATAGAGGAGCAAAGACAGAATATCGAATAAATGAGTGGTTAACATAAAAGGGAACCCAAAAATCTTTCACAATCACAGAAATAGTGAAAGAGTCGTCAGAAAAAGGCTGGGTGAGGTCACTCGGCACCAACGAGGAGATCATCGTCTTGTGGAGGCAGAGGGCGCGGCTGAGGTACTAAATGAGTAATTTGTATCTGTCTTCATCCATAAGTGGATGCTGCACGAGCACTGAAGGCGTAAACAATAGTGACTCACTGGGATAAAAATAGTTATAAAGGTGAGGTACTGTCATTCATTCTCCCATTCCATCCTTACCTGCTCCTGCCCACATGTGGGGCACGATTCTCCCAATGGTAGTTGGTGTTTCACTCCGGCGTCTGAGGCCGCTCCCAGCCCCCCCCCGGGGGGCTAGGAGCGGCGGTGCGTGAATGCCGAACGCCCGGCCTTGACGCTTGCGTCAAAGCGGCGCGCCGGGAATGACGCGGCCGGCGGCGCCGAAGTGATGCCAGCCGCACATGTGCAGGTTGGCCGGTTCCAACCCGCGCATGCACGGTTGCCGTCTTCCCCTCCGCTGCCCCGCAAGACATGGCTGCTTGATCTTGCGGGGCGGCAGAGCGAAAAGAGTGCGTCGTTTACAGATGCCGGCCCGATGATTGGTGGGCACCAATCGCGGGCCAGACATCTGCTGAGCATGCCCGTGGCGCTCGATCCTCCCTCCGCCCCTCACAGGCCCCACACTCACCTGTCGCGTGCTGTTCACGCCGGCAGCGACCAGGTGTGGTTGGCGCCGGCATGAACCGGTCGGGTTCGGCAGGCCGCTCGGCCCATCCGGGCGGAGAATTGTCGGTCGCCGTGAGAAGCGGCGAGCGGCGATTCTCCAAGCGGCCTGTCGAAAAACACGACACGCCATTTTTGGGGGGGTGGGAGAATCGCGGGGGGTACCAGGGCGGCGTGGCGTGATTCGCCCGGCCCTCCCGCGATTCTCCCACCCGGCGGGGGTGCGGAGAATCGCGCCCGTGATTCCAGAAAATTAGCAGTATGGTTGACTCTTAACTCTTCTCCGAAATGGCTGAGTGCTACTCAGTTGTGACAATTAGGCATGGGCAGCAAATGCTGGCATTGCCACGGATGCCCACATCACATAAAAAGAATATATATATATAGTCATAGAGGTTTACAGCATGAAAACAGGCCCTTCGGCCCAACTTGTCCATGCCGTCCAGTTTTTAACCACTAAGCAGGTCCCAATTGCCCACATTTGGCCCAAAACCCACTATACCAAGCTTTCCCATACAACTGTCTAAATGCTTGAAATTACATGGGCCTCCACACCTCGGGCTTAGGCTCTGACAGTCCTGTCGCCGCAGGGACTGCAGAACGGCCGACTAATCAGATTGGCTGCGGGGCACTGTGACTCAGTGGTTCTTCGGATAGCAGGATGCGGGACTCCTCCATCTGAAAAAGCTGAGCCATACTTTAAAATCTGTGATGTGGAGATGCCGGCGTTGGACTGGGGTGAGCACAGTAAGAAGTCTTACAACACCAGGTTAAAGTCCAACAGGTTTGTTTCAAACACGAGCTTTCGGAGCGCAGCTCCTTCCTCAGCTGAGGAAGGAGCCGTGCTCCGAAAGCTCCTGTTTGAAACAAACCTGTTGGGCTTTAACCTGGTGTTGTAAGACTTCTTACTATTAAAATCTGTGGTCAGCAAAAGCAATTTGGGGCAAGATTAATTAGCATTAGGGGAAGTACATGCTCATGAATGAATGCCAGCGTGAATCTTTTAAACGTGTTTGACTGAATCTGATTGAGTTTTTTGACGAAGTAACGAAGATGATTGTTTTTTTTCTTTTCTTAAAAATAAATTTAGAGTACCCAATTCTTTAAACAAAGGGGCAATTTAGCGTGGCCAATCCACCTCACCAATTATCCTTTTTGAGCCGTTTTTTGAGCGGACCGAGCATCGCAAAAGCGGCGCTGCCCTCAATTTCGCAGCAAACGAGAATTCTCCCAGCGGAGAATCCCGCCCCCTGTCTCCAGTGGAAGACCCGGTCGATTGTCTAGAATGCATTGCCTGAAAAGTGGTGGAAGCTGATTCAATGATGGCATTCGAAGGATAATTGGATACATGTTTGAAAAGAAAAACAATTCTAAGGACAGGGGAGTCAGAATATGTTAGCTGCACCTGTCACTCTGTACTGACGGCCTGATTGGAACTGTACTATGGATGGTGTTTGAATGGGTTAAAATTGGGCCCTATGTTTCTAACTGTTTAATATCTGAAAGGGATCTTGATTGTGAGACTCCCCACCCCCGGCGTTGCTTCAAACCTCTGTCTCTCTCTGGTAGGTGGTAGTATCTACAATCATTAATCAAACCATTATCTTAGCTATAGTGAATAATCAAACCAAGTAGCTTTTATCTTATCTTAAAACAACATCGGTGTGGGCAAGGAGCCTTGTATTGAGGTTCTGACAAGTCAATGATAATAGTAATGCCACGGCGGAAAGAAAATAGGAATCATTGCTTGCGTAAAATGAGCGGGGTCAGGGGTCGAATGGAAGCATTTAAGATACTTGACTGGCAAAGCAGTAAAGGTCTCTAATTGCAACATGAAGTGCATTACGGAGCAGGCATTGTCTAATTTCATTGTTAATAGCTAATAGCACTTGCTGATCCTTTTTATGGAATAACAACAGGAGTTCAAATGTTTTCAGGGACTGATGTAACTTCCAGTAATTATCCGTAGTGTCTTGCAGCTTGTGAACATGTCACTGCCAATTAGTGGTTCTTAATGTGCTGAGCAATGAGTTGCATTGTATGCCGATCTGTGCTGTGTTTTAAAATATTATTGTCGGAATTTAACCCATTCAAAACCTGTCCAATCGTGCAGAGTTAAAATCAAACCGTGTGCACAGAGTGACAGGTACATTCTGACTCCACCCGCTCTTCCAATCGATTTTCTTTTCAGGTACAGTTAAAAGTAAATGGTTGGTACAGAAATGACTGCAAAATCTCAGCAGGTCTGACAGCATCTGTGTAGAGAGAAGTAGAGTTATTTTTTGAAAATGTTTTAAGTTGATTTCTCAGCATTTTTATATTTTAAATATACAACAAAGCAAAGCAAACAACCCCCGCCCGCCCCACATCCTTCAATACCCCAGTAACTCAGAGCAAACGCCATCCCCCCCCCCCCCCCCCCCCCCCCCCCAGCAGCCGACGGTAACCAGCTCTTTAAAGTGTGATATAAACAGACCCCATCTCTTGTGGAACCCCTAACTCGCCCCCCGTCAAATGAACTTGACCTTCTCCAAGTTGCGCAACTCCATCAGATCCGCAGACACACTGAGGCACAAGGTGGAGAGACTGACCTCCCACAGGATCCGCCTGCGAGCAGTCACGAGGCGAAGGCTAAAACACATGCCCCCGCTCCTATCTGCAGCTCCAATAAGTTTGACACCCCAAATATGGCCCCCAGGGGACTAGGCTCCAAATCCACCTGCAGCATCGCCGACATGGTGCTGAAAAATGACCTCCAGAATTTCTCCAACCTCGGGCAGGACCAGAACATATGTACGTGCTTGGTCGGACCCCTCCCACATTA
This sequence comes from Scyliorhinus canicula, assembly GCF_902713615.1. Lineage (NCBI taxonomy): Eukaryota > Metazoa > Chordata > Chondrichthyes > Carcharhiniformes > Scyliorhinidae > Scyliorhinus > Scyliorhinus canicula. The sequence goes on along the minus strand of NC_052155.1, from coordinate 180,397,612 downwards.
TTCACAAATGTCCTCCATCCCCTCAAACAATCGGCTCATCCTCGACTCCGTCAGGTGCGCTCTATGTACCACCTTTAGCTGTAGCAACCCCAGCCTCGCACACGAGGTTGAGGCATTCACCCTCCACAGCACCTCACACCACAACCCCTCCTCCGGCGCCACCCCCAGCTTCTCCCTCCACCTGGCGTTAATCCCTTTCAACAATGCCATATCCTCCTCCAAAATTGTCCCATAGATAATCGAGGTGGCCCTCACCCCCTCCACCCTATCACTGACAGCGCCCCCTCCAACAACGAGGGGGGCGGTGTCACTGGAAGAGTCAGGAATACCGTCTTCACGAAGTCCCGTACCTGCAGATACCAAATAACCTTCCCCCACGGGCTCCCAAACTTCTCCATCAACTCCTCCAAAATCACGAATCGCCCTTCTAGAAATAAGTCCTCCATTTCCATCAACCCCCCCCCACAACGTTCCTTCCATCCCTAGCGGAGAGAAGCAGAGTTAACGTGCCACGCCGATTATGACTCTTCTGTGGAACTCCAGTTCCTGCACTTTGTGTTTTTATTTAGATTTCCAGCATCTGCAGTATTTTGGTTTTATTTATGATGTCTGGACAATCTCCCTCACAGGTTCATTTTCTTACACCTCCCAGATGCCCTGGTAGTGCCCTCTGCTGCACATTATTATCCTACAATGGCAAGTCTGCTGTTAGCGATGTTAAACTTAGCCTGATTTGCTTTTTAATTGGGTTGCCATCTGACTCCGACCGGCTACCTTGCCATTCCTCTGTATGTTCTGGTAAGATTACAGCACTGGAGGATGCATCATTCCTGCACATTTTCAAGGCGATACGATTATATTGCCACTAAACGGGACGATGCAAAATCTAACCCTTCAAGCCGAAAGTATACATGAACAGAGAGGGTTACCGCTCCACTAACACTCAGGAGGTTTCCAACCACATTAACAGCTATTATTCAGGGAGCACCAACAATGCCTTAATTATTCGATGGTCCCGAGAGGATGAAGAGTCAGCTGGGAGGCCAGGATTACCCTTTGCTTCAAAAAGTCACAAATTCACAAGAACACTAGAAATAGCAGCATGAGTAGACCATGTGATTCGTCGAGCCTACTCCGCCATTCAATGCGATCATGACTGACCATGGGCTTCAACTCTCACTTTCCCGCTCGTTCCCCATATCCATTGATTCCCTTAGAGACTAAAACTTTGTCCATCCCAGCCTTAAATATGTTCAACGATGGAGCATCCACAGCCCTCTGGGATGGAGAATTCCAAAGACTCACAACCCTTTGAATGAAGAAATTTCTCCTCGTCTCAGTCCCTTAACCCATTACTGTGCCCCGTGTTTTAGACTCCATGACCTGTGGAAACAATCTCTCAGCGTCTACCCAATGCAGCCCCATCAAAACCTTGGCTATTTCAATGAGATCGCCTCTTTGTCCAAACTCCAGGTCATCCCAGTGACCAATCTAATGAACCCTCGCTGTATATGCGAGTATACAATGCGAGTATATCCTTCCTTTAATTTGGAGACCAAAACTACACACAGTACTCCTGAAGTGGTCTCACCTGTACAGGTGAATTTAGAAACCCCGCATGTAACAACAGAGAGCAAATACAATGAACCCCATGACAGAACCATGTACACCATGGCAGAGCTAAAACAATGATTCCATTGTTGGAATTTCTCTGGTGGGTTCAATGTTGGACAATACAGACAAAGGTCTCTAAGCACATCAGTGTCTGGAAGCTGTACAGGTGTGTTCGGGGGCAGCTTAGCTCAGCTGGCAAGGTGGCCAGAGTGTGATGCAGAATGATGCCAACAGCACGGGTTCAATCCCCATACTGGCTACAGTAATTCATGGAGGTTCTCTCACCTTGCCTTGCCCCACACCTGCTGAGTGGCACCCCTCAGTCACCAAAATGTGTGTCTCTCATGGAGAGGGGTCCTTTGGGACTGCAGCTGGACATGTACAGTTGTGAAGGGGAGAACGGGGTGGTGCAGAAAGTTGGTCTGAAGGTATCTTGAACTGCAGGCCCACCAAAAGCAGACAAGGAAATGGAGAATATGGAGGAGCCTGATGCAAGTCTGATGATCAGAAAAACATTTTCTTATGAACATTTTGGCATGCTGCATTTATTATTGACCTGCTCTTTATTATGAGAACTCTGATTCTAATTTATTTTTATTGAATGAAAGGAGAAATTCGCTGCAGTTGTTTGTGCATTAACTCAAAATATTTAAGGGCAAATTTGACAATCCATGGTCATCGGTATTGGAGAGTTATTGCTTCATTGAATTAGCCCCATCCTTGCCCCAGGCATGCAATCCCCTACTGGGACAATGTGACGATACTTTTTACTTAAAGGTTATTATGCTAGAAATGAAATGAAAATCGCTTATTGTCATGAGTAGGCTTCAATGAAGTTACTGTGAAAAGCCCCTAGTTGCCACATTCCGGCGCCTGTCCGGGGAGGCTGGTACGGGAATTGAACCGTGCTGCTGGCCTGCTTGGTCTGCTTTAAAAGCCAGCAATTTAGCCCAGTGAGCTAAACCAGCCCCTGGTGTAACTTTGAGACAAAAGCTTGTTCAGAATGACGCTGGCTGGCAGGTAGAGTTATGCTGTAGTTTCCTCTCCTTCCCTGTCCAGAGATTTCTGTCTTGCACACACAAGCATCTAATCCTGATCATTGTCATTCAACATTGTGGGCAGCACGGTAGCATGGTGGTTAGCATAAATGCTTCACAGCTCCAGGGTCCCAGGTTCGATTCCCAGCTGGGTCACTGTCTGTGTGGAGTCTGCACGTCCTCCCCGCGTGTGTGCGTGGGTTTCCTCCGGTTTCCTCCCACAGTCCAAAGATGTGCGGGTTAGGTGGATTGGCCATGCTAAATTGCCCATAGTGTCCTAAAAAGTAAGGTTGGGGGGGTTGTTGGGTTACGGGTATAGGGTGGATACATGGGTTTGAGTGGGGTGATCATTGCTCGGCACAACATTGAGGGCCGAAGGGCCTGTTCTGTGCTGTACTGTTCTATGTACTAACATCTGGTTAAATCTTGGGGGCCCTTGGCTGTTTGGTAATATTGAAAATATATTTTTTTAAATGTTTAGAAAGTTGGTGGTCTCGGGGATTACCCGGGTATTTTTCAAACCTTTGCTTTGCACCATTTGCTGTTCTACAGCAAAGAATGCATTGCCTTGGTGGTTGGAGACTATATCCTGGAGCTCACTTGACACCCCTTGTCTAAATTCAATTCAAGAGACTTCAAACGCGAATGACAGAAATCAAAACTGCTTTGTTCTCATCACAAGTGTAACCCAGAGTATTTAATCGGGTTCGGTTTGACATTTTAATTGGCCAATCGTTCTGGTTCAAGAAGAAGCTCTAGCCTGTAATCCAGTAATGACGCTCACTGCATTGCTCCAAATGAAAGGTGGCGACTAGGGGCTTTTCAGAGTAACTTCATTACAGTGTTGGTGTAAGCCTACTTGTGACAATAAAGATTATTATAATATAATTTTCGAAGTATGTAACCATAAAGAGCAAATTTTTGTGCAAATGCTTTTACGGTAAGTGCATGCTCCCCTGGAATTTTCAGACATTCCCTGAAGGTGAGCAAAAACACCATGGAGGTAAGGTGGGAGTGAGCAATAGGAAATGTATTTTTTCTTTCCAGAAATTATATTTTATACTTTTTTAAAAATTATTAAAATGACAAGTCACAAAAGTTACAGTGTCATCATGCAGGCTTTCACGAACGGGGCCATTGTACCACTTGTGTGTAAAGTGCACTGAATATAAAGAGTCATCATAAACATTGCAGAATTAAATTATGACACAGTCAGGTGAACAGTTCCAGTTATTGTGCTGACCGCTGAAAACTCCAAACTTGAGATATTTTATGATGTGGAGATGCCGGCGTTGGACTGGGGTGAGCACAGTAAGAAGTCTTACAACACCAGGTTAAAGTCCAACAGGTTTGTTTCAAACACGAGCTTTCGGAGCACGGCTCCTTCTTCAGGTGATTCACCTGAAGAAGGAGCCGTGCTCCGAAAGCTCGTGTTTGAAACAAACCTGTTGGACTTTAACCTGGTGTTGTAAGACTTCTTACTGAGATATTTTATAGATGTGATGCCGTAATGCAACCACAGTTCTCAAAGGTTTATCCCACCAGGGTCTAAAGCTGATAGGTTGAGGCAATGTGGCTGCTTTTGCCAATGCCAAAGCGGAGGCCAGACCATTTATCATTTTGTGGCTTACAATGCCCATACCCGGGATTAATACGGGTGCAAAGCTGATGGCAAAGACAAGAGCAGCACGGTAGCACAGTGGCTAGCACTGCTGCTTCACAGCGCCAGGGCCCCAGGTTCGATTCCCGGCTTGGGTCACTATCTGTGCGGAGCCTGCACGTTCTCCCCGTGTCTGCGTGGGGTTCCTCCGGGTGCTCCGGTTTCCTCCCACAAGTCCCGAAAGACGTGCTGTTAGGTGAATTGGACATTCTGAATTCTCCCTCTGTGTACCCGAACAGGTGCTGGAATGTGGCGACCAGGGGATTTTCACAGTAACTTCATTGCAGTGTTAATGCAAGTCTGCTTGTGACAATAAAAAGATTATTAAAGATTACGCTGGACCTCCAGATGCCTGAGGCCCAAACAAGATCAGACTGTAGCTATTGGCATTAAACGGGTCGGCGATAGATTGGAGCACCCCGAATACGTTCGAAACAGCTCATCAATCAGGGCTTTAGGATCTGAATTTGCATATTTGGAGCACCCAACCATTCTTTTCAGTGGTTGCCATGAAGGTTGCCGGATACCAATTTGCCGGCCAATGCACCCCTGTGGCAACTGAGTGTGGGAAATCCCAACTCGAACCTTTTCCGCTTATCGCTCAAGTTTCACTCACTATTGCCCCTCACCAGAGCTGAAAAGGAATCAACCACAAAATGAATCATCAATATTCAGAATGAATGTCAATAATTAAATTGTTCACATTGGGAGACAATGCTGGTTTAGCACAGAGCTAAATCGCTGGCTTTGAAAGCAGAACAAGGCAGGCCAGCAGCACGGTTTGATTCCCGTACCAGCCTCCCCGAACAGGCGCCGGAATGTGGCGACTAGGGGCTTTTCACAGTAACTTCATTGAAGCCTACTCGTGACAATAAGCGATTTTCACTTTCATTTCATTTCAATGACAAAAGTGAACCAAACTCGCCTGTTCATTGGTTTATTTGTACATAAGGTTGTTTAGCACGGGGCTAATTCGCTGGCTTTGAAAGCAGGCCAAGGCAGGCCAGCAGCACGGTTCAATTCCCGTAACAGCCTCCCCGAACAGGTGCTGGAATGTGGCGACTAGGGGCATTTCAAAGAAACTTTATTTGAAGTCTACTTGTGACAATAAGCGATTTTCATTTCATTAATTTTCATTTCATTTCATTTTCTTAGTTCAGCAAAGCCGTAGGTGTTAAATTCCACCATTTGCCCGGTTCTGTTATGGCAGGGGACCTGTAGAAACCCGATGAAATTCCAGGACCTTTGTGTTCCATAATTTGATACATAATTTGAAAGAGGGTTGATGGGAATTTTGATATAGTTATATATATCTTCACAAAAGCAATTGCAACTTTGCAAATGAGTTTATGTGGTTGATGAGATAGGCCAGCAGGTTTTTTTCTCTGTCTGCATGTGGGGTACTGCAGAAATGTGCTGCATTTTGTAAACACTCATTTGATGGAAACCTGCTGGCTTTTTATTTTTCATTTTTCTACTGATGAAGATTTAAAGCATTGACTTGGAGGCATTGTTGACTCATTGCTTCTCTTCTATTTTTTGTTGAGCGGGCTTTGCCAATGTAGAAATTGCCACTTGATAGGAGAATTGATAGTCAGAGTCATCGGCCTCTGTGAGTTGTCTGTAGTTCTTTTGAAAGCCAGATTGTCCTGGCACTGGAACCCAACGTACTTAACGAGGAGGAAACAATGGTGGGGAGTGGCCAAGAAAGTCCTACAAGAAAGAGGATAACTTATCCATAAATCTTGTCCTTGGATTCCATGAACACTCTGATGATAATTAGATTGGCAGGTAGGTAGAGTAGGAGGTAACAGCAAACTGCCGAGTGAATTCAACAGAATGATTGAGACTGACACAACCAGAAATCATGCTCTGGTTAGGCATTTAAAGGTCACACCACTGTCGAGTGCTTTTGCAAATTGGTAGTTCCAATGCTTCACTTGTATCACCCAGCCGCTTCCTTTCCAAGCAGTCCTTGCATTGTGTGTTCTGCTGGCTGTGACCCTAACTCATCTGTACTTACAGATCCACCTCTTTGTGACACCCTGGTGCAAAGCACAGCGCCGGGCCGAGAGGGCTGCAATTGCATGAACCGGCTTTGACTCAGAAATCCAAGAATAACAGCATCACTCCTCCAGATCTGAAAATCTCGCAGGAAAGCTGAAAAAGATTGGGTTTCCTTGCCTGTTTAGCTTGTCTATCTGCCCGACCTCAGATCCTCTGAATCTAAATTTTGCCCTCACTCAGGAAAGGGGTGGAAATGGAGGGGAACCATCCCCTACTTTGCCATTGTATCTCTCCCATGTTTGTACCTTTTGGAGGCACCAGCACTCCTTCCTCCCCCTCCCTCTGAACTCAGGAAATCCTGGGGCAACATAAAGCTAGTGGGAACCCGATGCTATTGAGTCATGCCAAGGCACATTGGAGAGGACAATCGGGATGATTCCTGGTCTTCCACAGAGAAAAAGACCTACAAATGGCAACACACTCAGCCCTTCCTTGGCCAGTTTGCTCATCTCTCTGAGCATTGAGGAGTCCTTCCCTCCGTAATTGGATGTAATTGTTATCCTGGTGGGTTGAAGTCTGTTGTGATCTCATCTTGGACTTTTAAGCTCTGGAGTAGCAATGGGTGTATGCACGAGAGATGCTCAGGATGTGCTTGGGACCATTTGTAACTGAGTTCCCCCAGCAGATGCCATGCTCTAGCAGTTGTCAGCCATGGTTGAATGGCAGCATGAACACTTCTGAGTCAGAAAATTGTGGATTCATTCCTCATTCCAGAGCATATATTTCAGGCAGACTGTGCCAGTGCAGCGTTGAGGGAGGTGCAGTCATTCAGACAAGACATTATACAGGTGCTTCGTCAGGTGAATGAAAGAATTCTCATGCCGTTATTCTGGAGAAGAGCAGTTTCAAAATACTGAAGACTCTTCGGCCTGATTGTGGGATCTTCATTTGCACAAATTGATGCTTCGTTTCTTATTTTGAACAGTTACAACGCTTGAAAAGTAGTCCATTGACTGTAATGTCCTACAGTACAAGAGTAAATACCCTTCAAAAGTACTTGATTGGTGAAGTGCTTTGGGGCATGCTGAGATTGTGAGAAGTGCTTCTTCAATGTGAGTCTTTTCGATCAAGGCATTAATTGTGGCTGATGGTAGTGTTTATCGAGATGTTGCTACTCGGGTCAGCATCAGCTGCTGTGTTGAAACACATCAAGGACGGAATTCTCCAGTTGTTGAGATTCGCTTTTCCTGCCGGCAGAGCACCTCCACCCGGGGGTTTCCTGACGGCGTAGGGTGGCTTTAATGGGGAATCTTTCTGCACGACCAGCCTGTTTAGATTTAGATTTATTGTCACGTGTACCAAGGTACAGCGAAAAGTATTGTTCTGCATACAGTCCAGGCAGATCGTTCCATACATGAAAACATAAAACATATGATAAATGACATAATGTAAATACAAATGCATACGTAAATACGTATGTTTTTGAAAGCCAATGTACTATGGTTTGTAAACCAACCCCTCCCGCTTCCACTGCATACTGCAGCCCGCCACACAAGCCCTGTAGCGAGGGGGAATCTTCACCATATTGGATGTATACCATGAATCACTTGCTCTCGATCAGAGCCTGCCATTGCTCACTCTTCAACACCGTGTTTAGTACAACATCCTCGGATTCCTTCTCCACTTCATTGCCTCCTTCCAGTGTATGTGCATCTTGTGGATTCATTCATGAGTCGCTGGTGAATGTTGGTGTACTGACAGGCAGTACTTTTCAGTTTGGGCAAGAAGCTGCCTGGATTTTCATGGGTTTGTGGCAAGTGCAAATGCTACACCACCTGCCCGATCACAATCACTGCGATGGCATGTTGATACAACATACCATACAGATTCAGACATTTGAATTGCATTGTAAACACCGTACTGCCCTGTGCTGTCTTCCAGCCTCCACACCGCAGACACTAGAGCCAGGATTCTCCATCCCCCGGCACTTAGATGGGGGGCTGGATTCTCCTCCCACCTGGATCTCTGGTTCAGCTCCGTTTCGCCGGCTGGTCAATGAGATTTCCCATTGTGGGGCAGCCCCACGCCATCAGGAAATCTCCAGGCTGCCGGCAAAACGGAGCATCCCGACGGTGGAGAATCCAGCCCCCGCGGAATCCCGATCGGGCAGCGAATCCCGCGGCAGGGCAAAATATGCATTCGCAGGCAGCAAAACAGTCGCGGGTCTCTGTACCCGCTCCACCAGCCAGTGTGAGTATCCCAGCGGCCCAGTCAGGCTTCGTCAGGCTTTGTGGCCCAACCCGGCGGGACCATAATAACAGCTAAGTAGAGCTGTTTCGCATCTTATTGGCGGGCATGGCTCACCATCCACAAGCCAGGTGGGATGCTCCGCCCCCGCCATCTGAGAGCTCCGCTGGCGTGAATTGGTGCACGTATTGAGGAGCGCGGCTTGCAGTCTGAGGGGTGGCAAGGTGGCAGGTACTCTCTCAACACATGTTGCCAGGGTGTTGGGGGGGGGGGGTGGTTCCTGGGAGGTAGGGATCAGGAAGACTTGTGCTGGGCTGCTGGGGCTCAGGTGAGGGGTCTTCCTTGGGAAGCGGCTCCCTTGGCTCCTCTCCCCATCTGCAGCCAGTAAACCCATTAATACTGATAATAATAATCTTTATTATTGTCACAAGTCGGCAGTGCAATGAAGTTTCTGTGAAAATCCCCTAGTTGCCACTCTCAGGTGCCTGTTCATTCTATAAAGGTTAACGCTTTCCCATAATGAAGTTAAAACGTGTTCAACTTAACTCCCAAATCCTTTAAGCAGTAAGTCAGTATGTAAGAAAACCCGATTTCCCAAAAAAACCTTTTCCAAGTGCCATAGAATAGCACGTCGAGGATGCTTCCTGCGCCAGCGGAAACCAGTCCCAATTGTCTGCTGGCGGGAGCACTTAGACTTCGGAACAGAGAATCCTGGCCTGGATTTTTCAAGCTTTCCTCACAAGTAGCTTGCTCCTGCAACCTCTGGGTCTAGCACCTCTCCAAGTCTACACTTTCCTATTGCATGCTAATTTGCCTTTGGCGCAGAACGGATTCTGACTCATTTGCCTGGATCTTGGAAATCATTTCCTGCTGTCATTTCTGTCTCCCAACATGTCGTGTTGAATGTAATTTGCATAACTCTATTTTCTTGCTGCTGTCTTCGGAACAGTTCCTTTTACTATTGTTCTTTTTGCATATATCTTTCACAATTCAGGTTCGTATATGTCCTCCACTGCATTTACAGTAATAGTCGTACTTTCTTTTTGCGCCGTATGTTAAGTCGTGTGATTTGATCTTGCCTTCGCCTAAGCGCGTTTAGTCATTAGCACTTGGTTAACCATTACTCCCACACTCGCCTCCTCCCCAAGTCACAATAACAACAAGCTGCATTGAAGAAGCACTTTCAATGTAGCAAAACATGCCAGAGCACTTCATCTGCTCAAACATGTCTTGACACCGAGTCACAGAGAGGAGATATTAGGACAGGTAACCAAAAGGAGTAGAAACGGGTGGTGAAGTTTTGGTTTGGAATCCCAGAGCTTAGGCCATATAGTTCAGTGTGCTCAGTAGCAGGGTCCATGAAGATTTACTCCATCTGATCATTAAAACAGGCCGTTCCCTGATGCAATTCTCTGCCTCATTGACACATTACCAATGTTATTTTCCCAATCAGAATCAATTAATTATGGTGGGGAATTGCAACTGGCTATTATCTTTGGATTCTCAACTTTTTAGCAATGCTTGAATTTTTCTTCCTATCACCTGCCTGCAAGTTGCCAAAATCTGGGCGACAGCAGCTTCCAAGCCTGAAATCTCCACCAGCTCTAAGTGGTGGTGCATTGGAACCTCATCCCCTTCAAGTCGCACACTACCTCAACTTGTTTACGTATTGTTTGTTCCTTCATTGTTGCTGGGTCAAGGACCTGGAGATTCCTCCCTAACGGTACTGTGGGTAGTTCACAAGGTGGATCAGTCAAAAAAAAAGTCTCTGCTACTTTTTCAAGGAAAATTAGGGATGGACAAGAAATACTAGCCCTGCCAGCGATGACCACATTCTGAGAATGACATCTACAAAAATGAATGATTTGAAGCCTGGGCGAATTTACAGCATTGTAAATGTTTCAGCGTCATGAGTAATAATTTGAGTACTGCTGAAAAAGTAAACATGTTGTTGTATCTTTAGGACAATTTGCAAGACGACCTAATGAAAAGGAAACAACTACTTATACCGATTGAGGAGAAAGTGCTGATAGAGTGGCAAGTGTCTACTTGACAACTGATCAGCACTTTCTTCTTATGAAAGTATAAACTGTTGTTCCCTCTACATTTGGTATCTTTGCAAATTGCCTTGATAAACACAATATGAAAAGCTTCAACATCATGTGCCAACAACAGCAATATTCAAGTTCTATACTACCAAGCAACTACTAATAATTTATTTATTGCAGCGATGCAAAGCATAATTATTGAGTTGTTCATTAGGATACTTGAACTTCTATTTGTAACAGACGCTCCATAAAATTGAGGTCTTGCCTTTCACACCCTGCAGACATCCCAATGCAGTCAATGCAGTACTTACTGAAGTGTAATCATGGTTGTAGGAAACACAGTAGCCAATTTGCACACTGCAAGCTCCCACAAATAATAATGCAAAGAAAAAAGAATCTGTTTTTGTGATGTTGATTGTGGGAGATCTATTGAACAGGTCGCCAAGGATAACTTTCTCTTCTTGTGTGCTGGGATCTTTCAAATGAGAAGGCTGACATGGGTTTGACATCTCAGCTTAATGGCAGCACCTCCAACATTGCTGTAGTCTCTTTGTCCTGCACTGAAGTGTCGACCTAGATTGTTGCGCCCAAATCCCGGAGTAGGACCTGAACCCATAACCCATTGACTCAGCAGTGGAAATGCTACCAACCGAGTCACATCTGACAATTTTAAGTGCCTTAATCAGGCGTGCAGCAGGTTTAAGATATACACTACGTGTTGGAATGAATAGACCAGTATGAGGTTGCAGGAGGTGCATCATTTTAAAAAAAATTTATAGTGTCCACTTCATTTTTCTTTCCAATTAAGGGGCAATTTAGCGTGGCCAATCCACCTACCCCGCACAGCCTTTGGGTTGTGGGAGCAAAACCCAAGCAAACACGGGCAGAATGTGCAAACTCCACACGGACAGTGACCCAGAGCCGGGATCGAACCTGGGACCTCGGCGCCGTGAGGCAGCAGTGCTAACCCACTGCGCCACCGTGCTGCCCTGAGGTGCATCTTTTGAAACGATTTAGTGAAAGCCAGTCATTTCTGTTCGGGTCCTTTGGCAAACTACTCCACAGCTGGCTGAATGTCGCGGCTGGAACTGCGAAGTAAAGTGATTAGCAAAAACTTACTCTAATCAGAAAAGGGCTAAATATACTTTTATGTTGTGGTTACTATAAAATGTGACACGCTGAGCAGCTGCCAATAATTTTCTTGCCTGGCTTTGGCTCCGAGCTACAAAAAAGCAATAGATTGGTCTTTAGCGCTGTGTGTTGCACCATGTCTAGCGAGACTCTTTCTGTTCTGTTGCCAGCTCCATGGCTACATGGAAAGCGAACCTCTCACTCTCCAGCTGTTCATTGGGACAGCAGACGATCGCCTGCTGCGACCACATGCCTTCTACCAGGTCCATCGAATCACCGGGAAGACCGTTTCCACCAACAGCCACGAGAGCATCATCAACAACACCAAGGTGCTGGAGATTCCCCTGCTGCCGGAAAACAACATGCGCGCAAAGTAAGTCTCCTTTCGAGCACCTACATTCCAAAAGAAAAGAAAAGTCCCCTGCTCACAGGTTTCTCGATAACCTAGGAGGTTACGCCGTTACCGCTGTGAGGTAAAATGCTCACGGAAGTTTTGAAAGTAAAATAACTCTCCCCTTTCCTCAGCCCACGTTGTATCATTCACACACTCCAACGGTGGACCCTGACGCATAACCGAAACATTAAATGTAAAGGTTACTTTTATATATCTAATTGTCTTTGGGAGTAATACATTGGGCTGAATTTTCCAGCCTGACCTTTGGGTGCTGCCGATGGTGACCCCCCCCGCGACCCCTCACCCCCCTGCAGTGGTTCTCCAGCGGCAAAGGGTGCGAGCTATGCAAAACTCCATAGACATCATCGGCATGACCAGAACACCCTGCCTCCGCCATTGGAAACCACGCCACGAGGTTGGGGGGGGGGGGGGGGGGGGGGGAGGGGGGGGGGAGTTCCGCCACCTATCTGGAATATTCTACAGTCAGCAGAAGGCAATCTGAGTGGTGATTTTCGCTGACCTTTGTATTTCTCTGATGTTTCCGAGTTTGCCCTCCAGATAGTGAACAGAAAATCCTGTACCTGTCAGCCGTGGCCCAGAGTGCTTGCCTCTGAGTTTGAAGGTTGTGGGGTTCAGGTCCACAGACGCCTCAGCACAATGTCCAGACGGACACTGCGGTGTGGTACTGAGGTAGTGCTGCACTGCCAGAGGTTTGTCATCTTTGGCAAGTGATGTTAAACTGAGGCCCTGTCTGCCCCCCAACACCGAGGTGGATGCAAATGATCTCATTGCACTGGTGAAGAACAGATGAGTTCTTCTGGTGTCCTGTTCGATACTCAACTAGCATCTCTAAGTCCAAGGAATCCGGTCATTATCCCATTGCTGGATGTGGCAGTTTAATGTGGGAATATTGACTGGTGTGGTTGACACCTTCCAAGCCCGTGTTCTCGACCACCATGAGGACGTGGGCAGCAGATGCTTGGGAACATCACCACCTGCAAATTCATCTCCAGGTTGCACACCATCCTGACGTGGAACCATATCGCCATTCCTTCACTGTTGCTGGGTTCAAAATCCTGGAACTCCCTCCCTAACATCACTGTAGCTATTCATAGAATTTGGCCTTCAGCGGTCCAGAAACCACCAACACCTTCTCAAGGGCAATTAGGAATGTGTGATGCACGTTGGCCGAGCCAGCGATGTCCACATCCCATGAATGAATTTTTTAAAAAGCCATGATCTCACTGAATGGCGAAACTGTCTTGAGGGGCGAAAAGCCTACTTCTCTTCCTATCTCCACACAAAATAGAAAACTGCAAGGGTTGCTGCGTGTCCACACTATGTCACCATCGCCAGATATCACTATTATACTGTTCTTCCCTGGAACCTGATTGTTGCACAAGTTTTGATTGTGCTGAGTTCTCATAGAGATACTCAATCTTCTGCAGTGCACCCTTAAACCTCCCATCAAACAACATTTCCTTGTTTCGTGTTCTACTTATTTAAGCATTATCTGAATGAAATTTAGCTGCAGCTGTTTGTCCAATGGTTGTGCCTTTATTACTTCCTTTTGCTTCAGTTAGTCCAACTCGACCTCTGTAAAAACATGTCCTTATAATCGTAAAAAAATTTTTTGTCATCCGACAGTATTGATTGTGCTGGGATACTCAAACTTAGGAATTCTGATATTGAGCTGAGAAAAGGCGAGACGGACATTGGGAGGAAGAATACAAGAGTGAGGCTGGTCTTTCGTGTACATATTCCACAACCCAACGGTAGAACTGTCTCTCTGCAGGCTTCATCGAACCCTATTGAGTGCTGTAAGTATAATTCACATATCGCTTTAGCTAAATTAAACATATACAGGTACAGCAGATAATAAAGAAAGCAAATGGAATGTTGGCATTTATAGCTAAAGGAATAGAGTATCAAGGTAAGGAGGTTTTGTTACAACTATACAAGGAATTGGTGAGACCACACCTGGAGTATTGTGCACAGTTTTGGCCCCCTTATTTGAGGAAAGATGTAGTGACATTGGAGGCAGTTCAGAGGAGGTTCATTCGGTTGGTTCCAGAGATGAGGGTTTTTTCGTATTGAACAGTTTAGGCACATGATCTCTAGAGTTTGGAAGAATGAGGGGAGACCAAACTGAGGTGATAAAAGGTCTGGATAGAGTGGTGTGGGGCTGATGCTTCCTCTTGTGGGGCATTCTAGAACAAGAGGTCATAGTCTTAGGATAAGAGGTGGCAAATTTAAAACAGAGTTGAGGAGAAACTACTTCTCGCAAAGGGTTGTGAATCTGTGGAATTCACTAGCCCAGAGCAAGGTGGATGCTGGGACAGTGAGTAAATTTAAGGAGGAGGAATGAACCAGATTTTTAATTGGTAATGGGGGTAGAAGGGTTATGGAGAATGGGCAGGGCGGTGGAGTTAAGGCCAGGATGAGATCAGCCACGATTGCATGGCGGAGCAGAATTGATGGGCCAAATGGCCTAATTCTGCTCCTATATCTTATGAACTTATGAACATGGACTGTGGCGGTTCAAGAAGGTGGCTGACCACCACCTTATCAAGGGCAATTAGGAATTGGCAATATATGCAGCGACAGCCACATCCCGTGAAAGCATTGAATTTTTAAAAATGCGTTAATAGAGTTTAGAAGACTTGCAAAATTAAAAAGTTTGTGCCAATTGTCCCAATTGCATTGCTTGTTGTAAGAATTGTAACCTTACCACTTCCTCCAGATAGGCTGGTGAAGCTGAACCTGTCAGCAGCTATGTCTGCATAATACCACCACGGTGCATGACATTGCTGCACAGCGTGTGAGATTAACGAAGGAAATTGGTTGTCTATATTTTCTGTCCACAAAAGCTGCTGATAGAAAAAAAAACTTTGAACAAGGCTGTGACACCAGGCACCAGCATCGAGGTTATCCATCTCCAACTACCTTACAGCTTTCTTGTTTAAATATCTCAATCCCCTTCAATGTCCTTCCTCCTCCCAGTGTCTGCCACTCCGGATTGCTCACTCATGAGTTTGAGTGCAACTGGGCAAGGTGATTCTGTCTACAAACGCACGCTTCCCAGCAGGGTACCATTTAGCAATGGAAACCATGACTGTGTTTTCCCTTCCTAGCCCCGGAGCTGTTAAGGTCAATGGCTCCACTCCATTTCCAGTGCTTGACGTCAATCTCATTTCGCTACTGACCCGTGATAGAATCTGGAACATAACTGGTGGCTTTGGCTCTGCACCATGCCAGGCAGCAAGCCAGCAGAGTTACGTAAAATTTCTCTTCTTAATGGAATATAAAGGTAGGGAAGTGCTGTATCTGGATAACCTCAGATAGTTTAACCAGTGTAATTAATCAAAGTTTTCTTTCGAATAAATGTTATTAGCGAGGAAAACAACGCAAGTATCAAGTCGAACCAATTTTACTGAACAACAACAGTATTTACCCTTAAATTAACCCCAAACCATACACTAAAGATTGCCAAGATTCATTATACTACCTGTATCGATGGACTCTGTTGAGCCGTGGGTCCGATTCTCTCAGGTTCAATTCCCCTACCAGCCTCCCCGAACCGGTGCCGGAATGTGGCGACTAGGGGCTTGTCACAGTAACATCATTTGAAGCCGACTTGTGACAATAAGCAATTTTCATTCATTTCATTAATTCATTCCTTCTCTGGTCAGTCTTCCAGATGGTCAACTTCACCTCCACATCCAGTCTTTGCCGGGGTGTGTCTTGGGTGTCCCTCGTTATCCCACTCCCTTCGCACCTTTCCAGAAACCTCTCTGGCTTTCGGCCAATGAGGCCCCAGGAGGGGGTCCCAACACCCAATGGATTGGATGATGGCAGCTTGACCTGCCACCGGGGCCCATCCCCAGATGTCCATCTCTGGTGGTGTTGCTTGCTGTTGTCAGATATGGTAAAGGCAGGAACTCTGGGTGCCAGAAAGTCTGGCTCGATCTGGGCAACTCAAAACAAATCGATTGATATAAATGGAGCCGATTACCTCCTGGTGGGTGATTGACGGGGCAGGTCCAGGCATGTCCTGGCATTTTGCCTGTGTGTTCTGCATTTGACTTTGGTCAAGTCTGAATTCACATCAGCCCGTCTAAGATTGACTGCAGTTTGATTCAAAATGTCCAATTTTATTGGGCCTAAAACCCAGGTCCTGCCAGGTTTACCACAGATGTTTTGCTGCAGCTGTACAGGGCATTGGTGAGACCACAGATGGACTATTGTGCACAGTTTTGGTCTCCTTATTTGAAAAACGATAGGGCGCGATTTTGTGGCCACTCTGGGCCTGAAAAGAAGCTCGCCGCGATGCAGCATCGCCAATAGTAGCCGGGAGACCTGCTCCCGGGATCTACCCGACTTGCAACACCTTGTGAGATCTAACGTGATCTCGCGAGATGTTGTGATGTATATCCCACCCATTTTGGGCGCAATCACTGGTTAGCAATTCAGCATATTATAACGGGACTACTAGTCTCACTGTAATGTGCAGATTACCAAGGTACCTGAGGTGTGGGATCTATCTTCTTTGCCTCAGGGAGACCTGGGGTGAGTAATGGTCAGTACTGGTCTCCAGAAATGGGGAGCAGATGGAACGGCACTTGTAGGGGTCTCCCAGGGGATTGGAGGCTCCCAGGTGCATGTCCTTTGGGCAGTGTGGCACCCTGCCACTGCTGGTGACACCTGGAAACCCAGGCACTGGCATCCTGGCAGTGTCAGCTGGCATGGGCAGTGCCAGGGTTCAGGTTGGTACTGCCAAGCTGCACTTTTGTGTGTTGGTGATTAGGCTTGGGTGTCCTGCACGGGTGTTGAGGGGGTGTGCGGGGCCCGGGGGGGGGGGGGGGGGGGGGTCATCTAGCATTGCGTTAGGGGCCTCCGAGATCAGGACACCATTTAAAAATGGAGCTCGCTATGGGACTTTGTTCCATTTTAGTAAAATCGTGCCCATAATCATGTCAGACGCAATACAGAGAATGTCTACTCAACTCATTCCTCGGATGAAAGGCTTTTCCTTTGAAGAATGGTTGAATAGGTTGAGGCTATACCCATTGGAGGATAGAGCAATGAGTGGTAATCTTATTGAAACATATATTGATCCTGAGGGGGCTTGACAGGGTAGATGCTGGGAGGATCTTGTGCAGGAGACTAGAAGTAGGGATCACAGTTTTGAAATGGGTGGTCTCCCTTTTCAGACTGAGATGAGGAGAATAATTGTTTTTTTCTCTGAGGGTTGTTGGTCTGTGAAATTCTCTTTCCCTGAGAATGGTGGAGACTGGATCATTGGATTTATTCAAGGCAGAGATAGACAGATTTTTGATAGACAAGTGAGTCAAGCGTTGTGGGGGGCCAGGAAAGTGGAGTTGAGACCAAAATCGGACCAGCCGAGATCTTAATGATAGTGATACTTCATATTCTACCATTTTTTACCTTGTGACTCTTGCGCGGACCTTTAGGAACTCATGGAATATGACACCTGGGCCTTTTTCGCCTTCAACAGCCTCTATCCATACACTTGACGTTAATCCTGTCTCGGTTTATCATACAATATTTATGTATATTAAATATCATCTGCCAATCAAAAGCCCCATTTTCCCTTATTACATCTGGTTCCGCTTGCAGACAATCTGAACCAAAGTCATAGATCAGGATTTTCTGGCCCTGTCGCGATGGCACCCCCCCCTCCCCCCCCCCCCCCCCCTCGCCCCACCATCCGGCCCGAATGGGCCGTGCGGCCTCTCTAAAAAGGCAGAGTCACGCCGGCACCGTCCACACCTGCTCTAAGCCAGCGGGAACTCTGAGCGCAGGGTCCGGGGGGGGGGGGGGGGGGGGGCTGCCTGTGGTGGGGGATGGGGGGGGCCTCCGATGGGGCCTGGCCCGCGATCGGGGCCCACTGATCGGCGAGCCGGCCTCTCGCTCCTCGGGCTTATTTTCGTACGCGCCGGCCCCTGAACTCCCGCGCCCTGTCACGTCGGGCCTGGCACGTTGAGGGAGACCACCGCGAATGCGTAGGTTGGCGCCAGCTCCACTGCGCATGTCCTCATTGTCGCCGGTGCCACTGCGCATGTGCTGATCCCGCAGTGCACAGTTCGCGCCGGGATGGGAGGCTGGAGCGGCGTGAACTGCTCCAGTGCCGTGCTGGCTCCCTGTAGGGGCCAGAATCGGTACTTCCAGCGGCCCGTTCACGTCGTTGTGAAACGCGACGGCGTTTCCAATGGCGTGGACACTCTGCCGCCGAATGGGAGAACCCCGCCCATTTTGATTCCGGTCAATTCTGCAGTATAGTAACAGATGGTGAGCTTTTTGCCAGGGATCACTTAAATTGGGGAATAAAGACATTCAAAACATTTGATTTAAAACTATTTGCATTGCTGGTGTGAAGAGGTAAAATGGGATGGAGGGATTTATAAGCGCCTTTGACACACTAAAAGTAAAAGAATAGATATTTAAGCATGGTTACAGTGCAGCTACCTGAGTTAAGGGCTGGATTATCATTCTAAATTGAGAGTGAGACTCAAGCACTTTATATCCATTTGCTGATCCGAGTGATTAGTTTGCAAACGCTATTGTTGAAATTTTAATTTTAATTTTTCTCCCCAATACTGTATTTGAGTTACAAATGACTGCCTAATTCATTCGGCCTGTGTAGTTCATGGTTGGATTGATCAAACGAGCGCATTAGGGGGCTGGTTTAGCTCACCAGGCTAAATCGCTGGCTTTTAAAGCAGACCAAGCAGGCCAGCAGCACGGTTCGATTCCCGTACCAGCCTCCCCGGACAGGCGCCGGAATGTGGCGACTAGGGGCTTTTCACAGTAACTTCATTGAAGTCTACGCGTGACAATAAGCGATTTTCATTTTCATTAAGAATTGCACCTTATTGCTGTATGCTGACTAGACAATACTGTAATACACAATTGATCACCTGGAAATTGTAGACCCTATGCATATGATGGTTTGTCTATTCCTTTGTCTCAGCCCAAAGATCCGCACAAGAGTTGCCACTGATTGAAAAGCAAAGCGTTGATAGATATCCCGTGATCGGTGGGAAGATGATGATTTTAAACGGTCACAACTTCCTCGCAGAGTCAAAGGTCATCTTTGTGGAAAAGGCAGCAGGTATGTCGAAGTGTGCTTGTTATCAGACTCCTACCTTTAACAGGATGGAAACTCATTGATGCAAATAAGCGTTTCAGTCAAAAAACAAAGTCTCTCTGCAGAGAAAGGGGTTAGATTAAACTGACTCAGGTCTTGTGGCGCAATGGGTTAGCAATCCTATCGAGTCCCACCCCAGGACTTGATGGCCAAGGAAGGTGCGTTCATAACACGGACAAAACAGGTCGAGCGTGTCAACCTGCAAATCCTTTCAAATGCGCCAATGGTCGGAGCGGGAGTGACATGGACTGGCGCCCGTCAAGTTATCAGCCTCTTGGCGGCAGACGAGTGATCTGTTCCTGGAATTACTAACCACAGAAAAACTTTAAAGTCTGCCTTAGGTGCGGGAAGAGAATTGGAATTAATGCGATTGTTGCGTTCTTTTATAACCACCCTATCAGAAGTGAAGTATATTCCTCTAATTGTTCATGCTTTACATTTTCAAAATGCTTTGGCTGAACAATTTATTTTCCCCCCACAGTTCGTTTTTTATTTGCAAGACTGGATTCGGTGATGATTTTTGGATAATAAAATATATGACTGGAGTTAGAAATGTTTAAATAAGACATTGAGTTATCAAACGTAGAAAAAAATTACCTGCCTCCCCCAAATTTTGTGGACAAAGTATAAATACTCTATTGAAGGCCAAAGGGATCAGCCATGATATTCGGTATTATGTGACTGATTAAGGAGCAAACAGCCATTAAAACAAATGAGGAGGACATTCTATTTACACAGCTGCTTTCTGAATACTTTCAGATTGGTAATTGGCTTAAGTAAGTATCTGTTTTGGATTTGTAGGCTTCTGTAAGCATGAATTCGCAAATGGAACTTAAGCAATTTTAAATATATTGTTTTTATTCATTTGTTAAACAATTGATCCTTGTCCTCTCTCAGCTAATGTTTTTATCCCAAAAAAATAAGCACTGTGAATGTAAGTTTCTGGTCCCAATTTATCGTAGTTTCCATTTATATATTGTGCTTGCTTTGGAAACTGTAATTTACATGATTGTCTAAAGGTGCACAGAGTGAGGAAAGAACCTACATTTACATAACACCTTTGCTGACCTCAGGACATCGCACAGCTCTTCATAGCCATTGAAATACTTTTGACGCATAGTCACTGCTGTAACACAGGGAAACGTGGCAGCCAATGTGTGCAGCAAACTCTCATAAGCAGCAGTGAAATGAATGAGCAGACCATCTGTTTTAGTGCTTTTTTTGTTGGAGGATAATTGTTGGCTTGGATAGTGGGAGAAATCCCTGATTCTTCTTCCAATATTGTCATGGGATCCTATGCGTCCAGCTGACAGGGCAGACGGGGCCTCAGTTGGACGCCTCATCCGAAAGACGCCACCCCCAACAGCGCGGCACTCCTTCGGTGCTGTGCTGAAGTGAAGAGGCTGGAGTGAAGCTCGAATCCATGACTGCCCTCCCCGGCTTGGAGACGGGTGTGCTATCGCCGAAAAAAAAGTTGACACCAAGAAAGCAATGCTTCAGTTGTGCAAAAGGATGTCCTCTGCTGGGTGATATTCCTGCAAGAATGCCCTTGCTATGAGGCATCAAAGTAAAGTGTATTTTATTTGTTTTTTCTCCCGGCAAGGACAGTTTCCTATTAGTCTGGAAACAGACCAAGTACACACTTACTTTGGGGCCAGGTTGCGATCATGGTCTTTGGCGTTCCAGCTGGCTGACACCATTGCAGTGCACTCTCGAGTTTTGCAGCTTTTTCCAGACCTTTACAGAGGGAAGGTTCAAAATAACGATTTGCAAATGAACACATCACACGAATTAAAAAGCCATCACTTCTACGTCAATATAAATCCCCTGTACGCAATGCGGTTCCTTTTTTTTCAATAAAGACTTTAAAAAGTAACCAGCATGGGCTGACAGCACGACGATTGTAAATGATATTTGAGGGACACACCTGGAGAGCATCAAATTAATTCTGTCGGGGGTTAATCTTATCCTGGCTTGAGCTGCGCAGTTCTGATGGCAGCGGTGATTGAGTTGGAACCAGGCGAAAGGTTTGTCATAACAAAAGCATTTTTCTTTTGGTGCGGTTGAAGTCTCGGCGATGAAGAAAGTTCATACTTTATGGAAATCTTTCAAACGCCTATTGCTCAACAGTGACAGTGTTAGAATTTATGACTCATGGTCCTGACCTAAATGGAAGAGGAACCTCTTTCAAGGGTTATTGTTTTGGAGGGTTTCCCTGATGTTGGCACAAATTATAAATTCCACAGCTGCCTGTGGAAACCTTCTGAACTGTGAGCCATCAATTGAACCTCTCAGCACAGATTCACTTCAGAGTCCGCTCAGTGGAACTTGACGTTATGTCTGACACACTTGAGTCTAGTCATCTTCGCTTTTTTTTTTGGACTCAGGCTGGTTAACGTCAGCTAATGTGGGGATCAGAAGATCATTTTTCCTCAGATGACGCAGGGTAAGGGGAACTCCGCGAAGGAAGGTCATTTTGCAGTCAGGATTGATCAGACCAACCCCTGCAAACTGTGAGGCAGCAGAGGTGAGCGCTCCCGGTTAAGTAGAGTAGAGTAGAGAAATACAGCACAGAACAGGCCCTTCGGCCCACGATGTTGCGCCGAACTTTTGTCCTAGGCTAATCATAGAATTTTGGACAATTTTTCATGGCCAATCCACCCAACCTGCACATCTTTGGACTGTGGGAGGAAACCGGAGTACCCGGAGGAAACCCACGCAGTCACGGGGAGGATGTGCAGACTCCACACAGACAGTGACCCAAGTCGAAATCGAACTTGGGACCCTGGAGCTGTGAAGCAATTGTGCTATCCACAATGCTACCGTGCTGCCCTTAAGAAGTTAACCTACACTCCATTATTCTACCCTAATCCAAGTACCTATCCAATAGCCGCTTGAAGGTCCCTAACTTTTCCGACTCAACTACTACCACAGGCAGTGCATTCCATGCCCCCACTACTCTCTGGGTAAGGCTTCAGCAAGGCCAGAGTATTAGATAGTTCGGGTGAAATCATTCACTAACCGGGCAGCACGGTAGCAAAGCGGGTTGCACTGTTGCTTCATGCTCCAGGGTCCCAGGTTTGCTTCCCGGCTTGAGTCTGCATGTTCTCCCCGTGCCTGTGTGGGTTTCCTTGCACAAGTCCCGAAAGACCTGTTAGGTACTTTGGACATTTTGAATTCTCCCTCTGTGTACCCGAACAGGTGCCGGAATGTGGCGACTCGGGGTTTATTCACATGTAAGCCTACTTGTGACAATAATAAAGATTATTATTATTAATCTTCCGCTCCATTAATTTTGCATATCTAACCCACTGAAAATTGTCAGCTTTCGAACAGATGTTTCTTCATAAGGCACATCCAGGCGTTGACAGTTCTGACTAAAAAATGGATGCTTGCTTCCAAATTTAAGAACTTGCAATATCAAACAATGTTCAAAGTACAGGAGTTGTGTTGCCAACATCCGAGGACCATCCTGCAGTCTCCAGTAATTGAAGATTCATTTCTAGGATGCTGCTGTTAGCCACTTTAGAGAAATATCACAAGGACATGAATAAAATTGCCATTTTCTTTGAATACTTTGACTTATTAGTTGCAAATACATTAAAGGCTGGGGTGGGGGTGGGGTGGTGGTGTGAGGACTTTGATTGACAGCCAAGCATGACCCAATCCAATAATGAAGAACCTTGTTTGCTTTTCAACTAGAATGAGGCGCAGGTCCTTTGGAGATTGACATGTCATCTAACCACTGATGAGACGGTATTGGGGGTGGAAATAGGTTACTTAGAGGTGGGAGATCACATGATAAAATATCCACGAGCACATGCAAGCAAGCAGAGTTAGAAACTAGGTGCATTCCAAAATGTTCAGTAAAAATTCAATATCCGTAAAATCTTTGGCCAATGAAAGTTTAGCGCATGGTATTGAAGTCTGGGTGGTGTTCAATATTGCCACTTCTTTTCAAAATGAATTCAAAGTTTCGAATACCTCCACAATTTCTTTACAGTTGAAACAAGCTTCTAATATTTGCCGTCAAATAAATAACTGTTGGGTAATAGCCTCTGAAAAAAAAAATCCATAATTCTCCATCAACAATATTTCCCCCAGGTTAATTATAGTTAAAAAAAAAACTGAACATGGAAAAGCATCATTTTCAGTTTTTACAGGATCATTGCTGTTTTTGGTTGCCGGTCAAACGACGCTTTGATTTAAAAATTGTCGTCCATGTTTTCAAATCCTTCCGTGGTCTCACCCTTCTCTATCGCTGCAATCTCCGCCAGTCCTACAGCCCAGTGGGATATGTGTGTTCCTTTACTTCTGGCCTCTTGAGCATCCTTGACTTTAATCACACCGCCATTGTGGCTGATGCTTTTGCCGCCAAAGCCAACCATCTCTGGGATTCTATCCCTAGAATTCTATCTCCTCTGAGGCACTCCTTGAGACCTGATTATTTGACCAAGCTTTTGGTCATCCGTCCTAATACCTCCTTATTTGGCTCAGTGTCATATTTTGCTTTGTGATGCCATGGTAAAGCTCTTTGGGACATTTTAACACATTAATATGTCAATACAAGTTGTTATTGTTTTGTCTTGTATTGTACTGTTTCTTCGATTCTTAAATGATGAAAGAGCTACTTAGAGCAAAGAACTAGGTGCACGCCGCAGGCATTCAATTGTTTTTTTCTTGTTACCGGTTGCTAAGGCATATAGTAATATATAAAGGTATCTTTCAGGAGAGCAAGACCCCTGAGCAGTCAGATAGTGAGAAAAAAAATTATCTCCCAGTGGATAATTTTCCACCCCCTCCTCCCCTTTCCTACCACTCTTTCCATTTCTCTCTCTCTCTCCCTTTTTTTTGTGTCAAACAATGTAAACCTGCAAAACATGTTTACCCAAAGACGCTAATGCAATTGTCTAAGGTTTCCCTCTTGGAGGATATCCCAGTGCGTGGGAGTTGTGATTTCCCTCATGGCCCTCCAGACGTAACATGAGGAATTGTCTGCCCCTTCTGTCTGATGCATAACAACTTCTGTTTCTGCGTTTCTGAAAATGAAGTGCTACTGGCTTTTAATGATTTGTCTTTTCCACTCTTTTATGCACAAGCCAACAACTTGCTGAGGAGCTTTAACTAATGCATAACTATTCCTCAGCATTGCTAAATTGCTGTTAAATTGTTGAAAGCCATGTGTACTTTTATTCTGAAACTAATGGTTATAACTTAATACTCTGGCAGGGCTTGTTTGATTGAGCTTGTGACTGTATAGTTTCACTTTGCATTTTATCACCTGTCTGTTAGGGATTCCCATGGTTTGTGATACTTCTGAATGCAGCTGGTATACTCTCTGCTTACTATCACACAAGTGGCCATGACTAACTATTGGCCTGTCTTTTATGGTGAGTGGTAAAGGAAAGGTGTTCACCATGCACTATGCTTATGTTATCCACAAATCTTTCATGAATATTTGAGTCACAATTTGCACCATCTAGAGATTATTTTCAGTGAGGGATCCTCTAAAGGGGCTCAATGGGTTGTGTGAGCAATGACAAGCAACAGTGGAATTCTCCGTATGGGAGGCTATCTTTTCCCACCCGGAGCTGAGTTGCACCAGTTTTATGATTCCCCTTGCGGTCGTAAAACGGGTTGCAATTCAGTGTTCCACTCCACGTGTGGCATGGAATGTGAGGGATTGCCATGGACATCTCGCTATCGGGATGCCATCTTAAGCGGTGGCCCGATTGTGAGGTCCCTTGGCTGGCCACACCGTCACACCACAAATTGGCCTGACCCCCTCCACTTTGCAAATCGACCCCCACCCCCCCCCCCCCCCCCTCCGCCAATACAAATCAGCCCTGAACTCCCACCCACCGCGCAGCAGCTCCCCCACCCCCGAATTGCCTGGGCGACCTCTCCCATTCCCAAGTACAGGGATATTGCCCCCCTCACCCTAGGACCCCTGTAATGGGGGACTCCCCACAGGGAACCGCTGCCTAAAGGAACCCCATCCACAGACCTTCCCCACACACATACCACCCCCCCCCCCCCCCCCAACACACACACACAGAAAAAGGACCCCGATTGGAAGCTAGAGAGCAGTCCAGGCAGAGGTAGTGGGAATCATTATAGCTGTAATACTTACCTTGCAGCTCCACATGTCCATTCCTTGAAAGAGAGCAGCTGTGCCTGCCTCTGGTTTCCGCAGATCCACTAAATGCAAGCCTTACGAGTAGTGGTCTGTGATTGACAGCTTGTTCAAGACATCTGCAGCTTTGATCCATTCATATCCCTTTATTTTTCTTTGGCCTCGGTGGTGAAATACCCAATGTTTGTAAAAATTGATCACATCAAAGAGAGGTAAGTGCAGTGAAATCACAGGCTTGAGTGATTAGAATGCACTTACATCTCTTTGATATGGCCAATGTTTACGAACATTGGGGTTTCACCACTTAGGGAACTGTGTGACTGAGGCGGGGTGGTCGGGGAGGGGGAGGGGGAGGTGTGGGGGATCTGATAGAGGAGGCATGGGTAGGGAGTGCTTTTTGGGTGGGGAGTGGCCTTTGGATGGGCTTTTAGAACATAGAACAGTACAGCACAGAACAGGCCCTTCGGCCCTCAATGTTGTGCCGAGCCATGATCACCCTACTCAAACCAACGTATCCACCCTATACCCGTAACCCAACAACCCCCCCCTTAACCTTACTTTTATTAGGACACTACGGGCAATTTAGAATGGCCAATCCACCTAACCCGCACATCTTTGGACTGTGGGAGGAAACCGGAGCACCCGGAGGAAACCCACGCACACACGGGGAGGACGTGCAGACTCCACACAGACAGTGACCCAGCCGGGAATCGAACCTGGGACCCTGGAGCTGTGAAGCATTTATGCTAACCACCATGCTACCCTATCTCTACCAACATGGCCCCGGCATGGTGGACCTTACGATGGGCCAAGGGGACAACAGTTGCCCCCTTGGCTCACCGCGAGGTCCTTCATATCAGTGCCATGCTGGTAAAACCCACAAGTGATCCACACCCACGTGAGTCCTGGCCTCAGGTCTGGGGAATCATGGGAAGCCGGAGCATGGGGTGCCAAGTCCGCTAAATAGGCGCAAATGGGTCATTAAGACCCATTTGCATTTATTTACATCCCCTCCACCGGCGTGCATCGTAGAACTCAATTTTCCCTATAAGCCTAATTCTCCGTCCCATCAGGGAACACACTCCTGGCCTCCTGGGATGGAGAATCCCATCCCATGTCTTTTCAACAAATCAGATTAAAGAACCTTCACCGAGATATGCAGGCCAGAATTCTCCAGCCCTTGGGATTCTTTTTTCCCGCTGGCAGTGCCCCCCCATCTGCGGGTTCCCTAGTGGCATCGGGTGCATTATTAGAAGGTGGTCCCATCGACAAGCAATGGGAAGAGGGAATCCTGCCGCTAATGAACTGCGTGCCGCCGAGAACTGCGCACCCGCAGAATCTAAAGCTGCAAGCGTAAATGAAAACGTTGAATTCAGTGGCAAATCATGCATTGAAAGCGAACCAAAGTGAGGGGAGGAAGAAAAGATAGACCGAGCGAGATAAATGAGTTGGAAAAAAAAACCTTAGGTGGAATTCTCTGGCCTCCCAGCTGCACTGTTGATTGGCGGCTGCATTCTCTGTTCCCGCCGCTGGGAAACCCATCGGAGAGGGTACACTGCCAGCGGGACCAGAGAATCCCGCTGACAGCAAAATCCTCAACAATAATTAAAATCTGACGGCATGCTAATCCACACTTGTAAAAATACATATCCAAAGAAGGAGAGGTTGTTCGTTACTTAAGATATGCTCTGCTGTTGAAAATGCACTTACACTTGAAGCACAATCCTTAATCTTTCTGGAAGGCTGCGTGGGCGTGTACTGTAACTTCATGACGTTTCATTGATTTCATTGCTGACTCTCTGGGTCTGATGCCACTATAGTGAAACTTGCAGAGGAGCTGGGTAAATCAGACAGCAACATCCTTATTTCCAAGTTTAACTCCACATGTGTGGATGCCAAAAGTTGCTGTTTGATTTACTCCGTATTAATAATAATGCTAATAGCCTGCCATTAATTTCATGCAAAATCTGCACTATTTTCTTCACTAGTCGGGGAGCAGAGGGCGTTATTCATATAGTTTCTGGATGTTCTGGATGACTGGTCAATAAATATGCCTCTGATGGAAGTTAAATGAAGCATCCTGCTTTTTATATCTGCCTTTAACTGCTTTGATTCTGACCAATCATTGATTTGGGCTGTCATTTTCCTGACAGCAGCGAATTCTTCAGTGTAGTTCCCCAGACAGAAAATTGGATTCGGCAGAGATGTGGAAGCATTTTTACCCAGTTTAAATCCTTTTTGAGCGGACTTTTAATTTTTTTGTAAGGTATTAAAACATGAAAATTTCAATAGGTGTTAGGAACCATTCCCAATCAAACGTTGCATGTGCATAACTCCCCAGCGTTACTTCAACTATCTGCCAATGGTGAAGTTCAGATGGCCGTCTATAGTGACACCACTATTCCTGGCCAGGGAAAATTTGATTGAGTAATTCCTGCATCTGTCCCTCCTGGAATCCACAGTTCTATAAGTGAACGCGGTTGATTTTATGCGCACAATTGGAATGATGTAACTATCCTCCACTTGTTGCATTTTGCTACTGAAGTGTTTTCATATCAGGAGAAGTAGCTGTCATTTTGGCCGTGAGTTTTGTTTGCTGATGTTTGCAGAGACGTTTTAAAGTAGACTCTGTGGACTGTTTGCTGTAGTACAATGATTTAATAGACTGTTGAGTTAATAGGGCATATTTACTGTAAAATACAGCGTTTGCTATGGGTTGTGCCATAAAGCCCGCCTTGCCTCCAACTCATTCGATGACATAGTGATATCAATAGACACTTTGAATTCAAACGATTTGGACTGTAATGCTGGATAAATTAAATTTCTATCTGTAGTATAAAGTTACTTTTATAATATACTCCTCTCACTTTGCTCATAGAAACATAGAGCATGTGGTTTCTCTCTGATCTTGATGTGCCTCGTTATTGGGTCATTTGCAGGCTACGGGTATTTAAACGGGTTCTTTTCAAGGACAACGTTTGGGTTGCGTTTTGGGGAATGGATCTGCCCAGCTTTGCAGGTGAGAGAGGAAGGAATCTGACCAGACACAGGGTGAACCTGGGAACCAACATAAAAGGAGAGGGGTCGTTACCCCATTGCCCCAGCCCGTTCTCTCAGCCCAAGCTTTGTCTCCTTCTTCAGTTCTTCCACTTCCCACCAACCTCTCAAGCCCCTGTCTATCCATCCAGCTTCCATGAACTCCCCAGTTGTCCAAACCTCCACCACGCTAGCCCGGGATAAGTTCTATTTCTCCATCGCCTCCTTCCTCACTGAGCTAACATTACAGCTCGCTGCCCCTCAGTGGCTTGTGTTTAAATTCCTTGTTCTCCTGCACAGTCCCTTCATGGCCTCACCCCACATCACATCTGAAACCTTCTCTGGGTCTTGCATCCCTGGCTCCTAAACTCTAGTATCCCATCCTCTGCCTGAACCGCCTTCAGCGGAAAAGCTTTCCATTGCCTTTGCTCTGCACTTTGGGACTCACTCTTTATACCTTTAAAAATTGCTTTCCAAACATATCTCTTCAACCAGGTTTTCCTGCTCCTTTTGGCCTATTTGAACCTAGAGGTGTTATTCTATACTATCCCATATTGTGTGGTTTGAATCAAGCTTAGATGCAGGAACAAAGACATTAACATATTTTGTAGAATTGCTCTCTCCCCACTCTCCACCCAGTTTATTTTAACAAAGGAGTTCACCGGCCATGGTCACAAACCCAAAATATTTAGTCCTTCTGAGCATTTGCATCATTTAGACATTTTCAGCAGGCTTCCAATGCAAGCTAGCAATTGTCCATTGGGATAGATTTTTAAAGGCGTTAAATTAGTATTTGAGTCAGTTCTGCAAATAATTCGTTCTCCTGCTTAAGCTTTGGAGGAGAGAATCGAGGTCCTTGAGCAGCTGGGCCATTCAAAATCCTGGCCACCTTCAAATCTCAAGTTAATTGGTTAATCAAGGATCCCTACTAACGAACCGTAGCCCCGGTTTTCAGGTCCTGGGCAGGAGGAGCTGGAAATGTGCGTAAGTGTTGTACGCTCCACGTCTTAATCAGTGGCTGGCCCGGCAGCAATGCAATGGATCAATCTGCCTGTGGGTGGACGGAATGCAAAATATAACAAGAAGAAGAAAACATACCAATCCATTACCAATCTTCAGCGGAGAGTGATGGGTTATTCCATTTGCTACCACGGTATGTGCAAATACCCAGTGTAATGCCAATCATAGGTCAAAGACGAAGAGCAGAAATTAGTAAGAAAATAAATGCCTTTTTCAGGGTGCACTAAAACATTTCAGGGCTGTAGTAAGCACTCCCCCTCAAGGCCTACCACACAATGATTTGGTCCTCTTTCTCATACTAATAATAATCTTTATTAGTGTCACAAGCTGGCTTACATTAACACAGCAATGAAGTTACTGTGAAAAGCCCCTAGTCGCCACATTCCGGCGCCTGTTCGGGTACATGGAGGGAGAATTCAGAATGTCCAAATTACCTAACAGCACGTCTTTCGGGACTTGTGGGAGGAAACCACAAGTGCCTTTCAAAGTAGTCGCTAAGCTTTTGTTTTCAGCCATGTGTCCTAACTTTAAAACAAAAAACAAACACACGTCTCCAGGAATTGTAAGTCTGCTGGGGGGGTGGGGGCTGAAATCGCGCAACAATTCGGATAACTATTTCCACTACAGCAGCTGTGTCCACTGTTCCATCATCGGAAATTATGCAGCGATGCCAAACATCTACTTTGCGTACTTCCCGGATAGGTTGTGGACTTAACCTCTGTGGGTAGTTCACACTGGAGAAAGTGCATGGATAAATCTGCAGCCACCTGTAAATATTTTTCTCACTTCTGTTGGCTTCGTTGTCTGAATTTCCTACAGTCCCATGGACAGCTCTGCCAGCAACAGCGCTCTGAATTTGAAGAAATGATTGTCATTTGACCTTTTAATTGAAGGATGGCCATCCAAGGACATCCTCTGATTTTCTTTCCGGGTACACCACATCAGCTCAGCTTAGAACTGATTGCACATTTAGATGCACTTTGAGAGAGGAAGAACCCGCGTTTGCATTTCTGCACAAAAATGTACGTGCTGCAGCTGACTTTCCTTCTCTGCTGAGTTTAAAAGAAAAGGCTTTAACCATCTATACAACTCACTGTTTTAAAGCAGACTTCAATATAGTATTTGAGGGTAAATTGTCCGTGAAATATGCGTCATGGAACAGGAACCTGTACCATTTTATTTTGTTGAGTAATATATTTAAACGGTACAGAAATGAAAATGTTCTTCATGTTTCACGGCCAAAAAATGTCTAAATGTTTTCCACTCTCCCCTCAAACCTGCCAACAAAGTGTAGGAAAGTACAGGAAAATATTCCTAATTTTCCACTGAATTTGCTAACGAACCTTTTCACATATGTTGGTATGAATGCTTTCCCTGACCATTTAATCATATCATTGGGTAATGAAGAACTTCAGCCCAAAACAAAACTTGACAGCACTTTTGTTGCAAGCGACAGGCAGCGTCTGAACGGCTGACACTTGCCCGACTTGCGCACCGCCCGACCATTTTGTTTTGAATTGAGCAATCAGTAATGATACGGGTGAGTATAAAGTGAGCACTCTCAAAGTCTTCAGCGGAGTTCTTCAAACTTTTTAATCGATCAAAAGGCGTACACGGTGTTGAACGCGTGCGTACACGGTGATGAACCAAGTTGTGAATGTGAATGCTGAGATTGCCTTCTTCCCCTTTGATGGAACCATCAATTCACCAGACACGTGTTTCCGATGTGAATCTAGGCTTTAATCGACTTACTTCAGAGCCAGCCTATTACCTGTCGATGAACTTGTAGTGAACTCAGGCTGACTCTGGACAAGGGTATTTATACAGCTGCACTAGGGGGAGGAGTCATGGGCGGAGCCAAGGGTGGAGCCCAGTACAAGTTCCTGAGTACTCCCAGCGCTACTGCGCTTACAAAGACAGTGTGAATTAACATATATACATCTATATATTACATTCACCACACCCTTGCAGTTGGGTCAAACGTACTTGAACATAAGGACACCATCGTCCCACTCAAAGGGGCCGAATGAATCCGCGTTTTTGAGTGTGATTCACTGTGGCAAAACCTGGCCACTGCTGGCTTTATTTGACCATATAAGTAACTGGATCAGAACAGGACATCCTTCCTCGTTCAGTCTCCAAGTGCTCAATGTGCCTGCACCGACTCTCCAGACGAGCATCATGACTAAATGAGTAGACTAAATAATGCGTGAATTACCACACACGCGACGTGGGTTCTTACCCATTATTCCCCGCGTTATTCCCCGCATAGAATTCCTGATGGCAAGCAGAGGCAAGGCACTTTTAAACTGTGAAGAATGGAAAATGTGAGGGAAAATCAAGTAGGAATACTCTCATATCCATCCAATGCACAATTGCAGCACCCAATGGACAGCATATGGAGCCGAACAAGCTCGAGGGGGCCGAATGGCCTACTCCTGCTCCTATGTTCATATGTTGTTGGCAGTTCCACATGCCCCTCGGCACTAATGCCACATGAGAAAAGACACCCGTGGAGAGAAGAAACTTTGAGAAACGAAACATAAGTAAACCTAATGAGATGGTTTTGTTCATCTGCGAGCCCGAACACATTCATGAAAAGCACATGAATACTTGCGGATGCGGTTAAATACAGCATGAATTATAACAACCTAACAACAGCCATAATGATGATGTTTGGAGTGCGGTATGTAGTTGTCATTGGGCTGAATTTCCCAATCCATCATGGTAATATGACATTTAGCAGTGTACAAAGGAAAGAGATTGCTATGCACTTAATTCGATAATTAGACATAAGTATAATTGGGAATGCTCTCTTATTAGTGCATACCAGAGCTCTCATCCCGTGCATTACAGTTTTATCATGCTTACTCTCAAACTTACGTTCTTTTAGCTTAATCTAGCAACAAATTATTTATTGGTGCACCTACCAACTTCAAGTTTTAACAAACTTTTACGCCTATCGATAAAGGACTGAGTTGTTCCAGTGTTTTGATAGTAATGGAAGAACATTAACAACGCAACATAGATTTTAGGTTATATTGGGGAGCGACAGAAGAGCAAAATATTTTTTTTATATCAATGATTGATTAACAAGTGGCTGTATAATGTACATACGCCATGAATCCAATAACAGTGGCCAGAATTTCCCTCCCACAGGTTTGCCGGCGGCGTAGGGTGGTTACAATGGGAAATCCCGTTCACAAGCAGCGGGAGGACAGAGGGGGAGGCGGTGGTACTGTCACTAGACAAGTAATCCAGAGACCCAGGGTAATGCTCTGTGGCCCCAGGTTCGAATCCCACCACGGGAGATGGTGAAATTTGAATTCAATAAAAATCTGGAATTGAAAGTCTAACGAAGACCATGAAACCGTTGCTGATTGTCGTTAAAACCCCACCTGGTTCACTCATGTCCTTCAGGAAAGGAAATCTGCCGTCCTTACCTGGTCTGGCCTACCTGTGACTCCAGACCCACACAGCGATGTGGTTGACTCTTAAAAGCCCCCCTCTGAAATGGCCAAGCAAGCCACTCAGCTCAAGGACAATGAGAGGTAGGCAACAAATGCTGGCCCAGCCCAGCGATGCCCACATTCCAAGAACAAATTAAAAGAAAAGAATCCCGTTACTAGCAAACGGCGCGCGGCCGAGAAACATGCGCCTGGGAAACCGAAGAATCCAGCCAAGTGTATGTCTGCCATCAAAATAGTTCATTTTCCGCAATTTATTGCTGCAAATTAGCCATTATATGAATATGATTTCCTGACCAGAAAGTTTGAAAAGAAGGTTCAATTCAGTTTATGTAAAAGGCGTAATGCTGAAGTGCCTGTCTGTTATTTCCCCAGTACAGTGTGACATGAGGTAATCCTGTGGAGCAGAGCTGGCTCGGGGGCTCTACTCCTGATTCGTTTGTTGTTCATATTTTCCCAGAAAACCTTAAGCTGCTTAAACTTTGAGAAGTTTTATCAATGCCATCCGTTGCTTTGCTGATGGCA
Organism: Scyliorhinus canicula; assembly: GCF_902713615.1. Taxonomy (NCBI): domain Eukaryota; kingdom Metazoa; phylum Chordata; class Chondrichthyes; order Carcharhiniformes; family Scyliorhinidae; genus Scyliorhinus; species Scyliorhinus canicula. Next base: position 180,364,119 of record NC_052155.1, on the reverse strand, counting down.
AGCACAAGCCATGGCCCACTGCACGGAACAACTCTCAACTAACCAAAATACTGTGCAAAACATTTCCATCAGACAATTCAGAGTCACAGCGCTCCGCTCTGACACTTCTGCGTGTGATGGTATATGTTGCCCTCCCTGAATATCGAATTTAGGATATGCAATACCAACATAGGAGTGGCCATCGTGTACAGCACAGTATCACAGTGGTTAGCACAGTTGCATGCAACACTGTATTATTCTGCAACTAAGTTACTGCTCCACATCACTAGTATATTCTGTAAAAGAAACAAGGCCCTGCGCTTTGAATAGGAATGTCCTGAGGGCGGCACGGTAGCACAGTGGTTAGCACAGTTGCTTCACAGCTCCCGGGCCCCAGCTTTGATTCCCGGGTCACTGTTTGTGCGGAGTTTGCACTTTCTCCCCGTGTCTGCATGGGTTTCCTCTGGGTGCTCTGGTTTCCTCCCGCTCCAAAGATGTGCAGGTTAGGTGGATTGGCCATGCTAAATTGTCCTTAGTGTCCAAAAAGGTTGGGTGGGGTTACTGGATTATGGGGTTAAGGGGGAAGTGTGGGCTTAAGTAGGGCGCTCTTTCTAAAAGGGCCGGTGCAGATTCGATGGGCTGAATGGCCTCCTTCTGCACTGTAAATTCTACAATTCAATGATTCAAACGGCCTCGCCTCGAAGACCCTGAGCCAACACCGTTTAGTATTGGTTTCCACAAAGGAGAACCAGGTGTACTGGCACTTGGAAGGGGTCTCCCAGGCGATTGGGGGCCCATGGGTGGTCAGGCCCTTGGCAGGGTGGTACCCTGGTACACCGATGCTACCTGGACACCATGGCACTGCCAGCCTGGCTCCGTGGCACTAAGGGTAATTTAGCATGTCCAATCCACCTAACCTGCACATCTTTGGACTGTGGGAGGAAACCGGAGCACCCGGAGGAAACCCATGCAGACACGGGGAGGACATGCAGACTCCACACAGACAGTGACCCAAGCCGGGAATCAAACCTGGGACCCTGAAGCTGTGACGCAACTGTGTTAACCACTGCGCTACTGTGCTGGTCTCCGGACAACATTCCCACAGTTCTTTGAGGAGCAGTCCATGAGGAATCTTTGCTTCTCGGGGAACTGTATGAGTTTTGTTCCTTCCTTTCTGCGGCAAGACCTGCAATCCGTTGCCACAGCTGACTGAGCACTGCAGGTTGCAATTAAGGCAATGACATCCCTGAGGTTCCTCATTTCCGTCTCCTTTAAGGCTGCCACAGTGGATGTCAATGGCATCAATTAGTCTGCAATTCATTCTTGCATTGACCATCTGTCTGATCCCACGTTTGCAAGAGCGAAACCTTTGACCACTTTTTCCCTTAGCCAATCTGAAAACGTGACAACTGGTGCCAAGAAGTCCTCTCAAGTGGGTGCCAGCTGTTGTGTCCCTGAGGTGTCCACGCGCTCCATGGCTGAAAGTGGCGTGGTGATTCCACGCACTGAGACCCAACATAAGAACTAGGAGCAGAAGTAGATCGTCTGGCCCTGAGTTGGTAATGAATTGCTCCACACTCTGAGACCTGTTGCAGAAGCTCCCAGGGCAGGCAGTTCAGCATATTGCCAGTTGCCCTTGCAAGATTAGGGGCTGTATGGTTTCGTGGGCCAAACAGCTGTCTTGTAATGCAGAACAAGGCCAGCAGTGCGGGTTCGATTCCCGTACCGGCCTCCCCGAACAGGCGCCGGACTGTGGCGACTAGGGGCTTTTCACAGTAACTTCATTGAAGCCTACTCGTGACAATAAGCGATTATTATTATTATTAGATGCAGCACAGCCCGGTCCTAGGTACAACATTGAGTTGACCAGCCAGTACTCTATACACTCCCGGGCAGGCGCTGCTGTGAAGGAAGTACTTTTCTTTTAAAGGCTGGAGTCCCCCACCTACTACATCTGTGTTCTTCTCCTCAGCAGAGCCACCATGTGGACCGGCCTTCTGGGTGGGAGCCTTTCCCGCTCTTGACCTTTCCAGCTGCGCTTGCTTCTGGCCAGTTGTGCTCAGCGAGGTGCCCACTGCCAATCCCTGTGCTTTCACTAATGCTGCCTGATCATGATTGCCAAGTGCACCACCCCTTTTGAGGGCCTTCCGGCTGCATTAAGTGGCGCTGACTCTGCCAGATTTCCCACCCTGCCAATTGGCATGCTGCCCACAAAGGAGCAAGATTAGCACTGGCGCCTGGCCAGTTCAAATTAAATGGCCACACACACAGGGCTGATCTCGAGCGCCTGGAAGGGAATGAACAATGACAGGTTATCTTCAGGAAATACCCCCTGCAAACTCTTGAAGGGCTCAAGTTATCTGAACGACTTAGAAATATAAGAACAAGTGTAACCGTGCAATGACAAGTTTAAATAGTAGCAGATGAGTAGGGAGCGAATTGCAGCAGCAGGTTTTTGTCTGTGTGTGTTTTTGTGTGTGTGTGTGTGTGTATATATGTGTGGTTTATGTATACATGCATTTCTGCAGCATACCCTCTCCTCCTCATCAATACCAATGGCCAATTCCTCTGTAGCTCTGAGTTTGTAATACAGGGGCATCTCCTCCTGTTCCTGTATTCTTGCTTCTGCAGTTTGCCAGTTCTCCTTGCAAGATGCAGCACAGCCCAATCCCAGGTACAACATTGAGTTGACCGGCCAGTATTCCATATTGTCACTGACTGACTTGGCACGACTCTCGCTGCTAATCAGCGGGTGCAGAAGATCTCTTTCCGGTTGCTTCCCTGTTCTGCCAGCGCATTCACAACTGCATTGAACAATCAGGGGTGGGGGGGGGGGGGGGGGGGGGGGGGGAGGCAGGTGGGAATGGCGTTGGGAGATGACAACATCAGCAGCTGTCGGCTGCTTTGGAAAATCCACTTTCTATAACCACCGTTGCAACTGTGAGGGGCTTGAGGTTACCCTGCTGGATTTCCGACCCTTGCAAATGAGGACCTGACTCGATGGAGCAAGATTAACATTGGCATCCGGCAAGTTCAATACAAATGAGTCCCAACAACATTGGATCTCCTGCTCACCGTGCCGGGCACTACAGACAGCAGGCCCACCTCATACACCCATGTTGGAAATAACCACCCGAACTTTAACTGTGCAACATCTGACCAGGAAATGTACAGGGCAGTTTCAAGGCACAAAAAACAGCACCATTCACATCCGCTGTGACTCAGTCAGCGGGCAGCCACTCTCACCTCTGAGTCAGCAACTCATGGGACCAGGTTCCACTCCAGAGACTTGAGCACATGATCTAGGCTGACACTTCAGTGCAGTACTGAGACCATTGCACTGTCAGAGATGCTGTCTTTCAGATCAGCTGTTCAACACCCATGCACTGTCGAGTGGATGTAATTTTTACAAATACATTAATGAGATGTGGCTGTTGAAAAATGAAATGAAATGAAAATCGCTTATTGTCACGAGTAGGCTTCAATGAAGTTACTGTGAAAAGCCCCCAGTCGCCACATTCCGGCGCCTGTCCGGGGAGGCTGGTACGGGAATCGAACCGTGCTGCTGGCCTGCTTGGTCTGCTTTAAAAGCCAGTGATTTAGCTCAGTGAGCTAAACCAGCCCGCTGGCCAGACCAGCATTTATTGCCATCCCCAGTTGCCCTCGAGAATATCGTGGTGAGCTGCCTTCTTGAACTGATGCAGCCACTCAGGTGTAGTCCATGTGGTGTAGGTACATCCACAGTGATGTTAGGGAGGGAGTTCCAGGGTTTTGACCCAGTGACAATGAAGGAACAGCGATATATTTCAAAGTCTGGATGGTGAGTGACTTGGAGAGGGATGTCCAGGTGATGGTATTCCCATGCATCTGCTGCTCTTGTCCTTTTAGATGGCAGTGGTCGTGGGTTTGGAAGGTGCTGCCAAAGGAGCCTTGGCGAGTTCCTGCAGTGCATCTTGTAGATGGTGCACACGGCTGCCACTGTTCGGCAGTGATGGAGGGAGTGAATGTTTGTGGAAGGGATGCCAATCACGCAGGGCTGCTTTGTAGATCCCAAAGCGAAGAGGCTTTGTCCCCAATGCCCTGACCAGTATTTATCCCTCAAGCAACAGCACGAAAACGTATTATCTGGTGATGCACAATCAATGGACACGAAACGTAGATGAGATCCAAACGATAGGCTTTAATGCACAAGATGTGTGCCCGGCAGCAGACATACAGAAGAAAGGCCGACTGCCGGGGAGCACGGGTTCTTATATCCGGCCTCGTAGGCGGAGCTTCCTACCTCTCAGCCAAGCGGCTGCGAGGCACATGACTCACCCGGGCCAATGGTCAGCGAGTCCTCTGCACCAATAGCAACTCACTTCCAGGTACCGTAATACCCCTAGTCATACTACCACATCTGGTCATTGCCTCATTGTGGGATCTTACTGTGTGCAGATTGAATCCACTGTTTGCGGTGGGCTGGTCTCATTTAGTTAGTGCTGCCGAACTGGAAACATGGCACCAGTGCCCACCTCGCCAACCTGCTGGTGAGGTGGGGTTGGATCCAGCCGTCAGTGGCAGGAGGCCTGTGGTCCCTTTGCAGAAATCAGCTGCAAATGTCCTTGTAGCTTGAGCCAGCAGAAGCATTCATGGGTGGTTTTCTGATGCCTTGAAATTATCCCACTGAGAAACACTGAATGGTGAGAAACGCGAGACATTTGCCTTTTGAGTGACCTGGGTGCCCGTGTCCATTGAGCAGAAAGTTAACATGCCGGTGCAGTGAGAAATTAGGAAGGTAAATGGTATTTAGCCTTTGTTACAAAACATTGGTATACAAGAGTAAAGGAGTCTTACTATAACTGTACAGGTCATGAGTGAGGCTACACTGAGGCCGGAATTTTGGGGATGGGATTCCCATTGGGATCAGCACCCGTCATCCGGAGAGTTGGTGTGGGTTGCATCCCTGCCAACTCCAACAGGCCTGCTGCCATTTGGCGATCTGATGAGCGTTGATTGGCAGCTGGCGGGCCTTTTGTCCGCACTTGGAAGGAAGTCCCGCCGTGGATTACTGTCAGCTAATCAGATAGAAGATTGGCCAGACACAGCACTGCAGTGGCCGGAAGAGGTACTGCAGCACAGTACCTCTCGTAAGCCCCAGGAACCGCAGTGATTGGATGTACCAGAGGTCCTGGGGAGGAGAAGATACTGGATGCCCTGGCGGTTGCGAGGGAGGCAATTGCGCTGTTGGGAGTTAGGCTGGGGCAGTGGGACAGAGTGCTTGGAGAGTGGGGTGGGGGGGGGGGGGGGCGCAGAGGCCTCCAATCTGTGACAGGAGGATGCTCCCAGACTGAAGGGACCTGCCTATAGAACAGCCCCTCAATTCCGCTCTTCCTGCCTGAGATCAAGGTCGAGAACCTTTTCTGTTTCCCACCCTCACTTGTTGGACGCCCGCCCGCCTCAATATTGAGGCTGGGTGGGAAAAGGCCTTTAAGTGACCCTTAAATAATCATTAATAGGGGCCTGGGTGGGCTTTCTGTGAAATTGTGTCCAGGTCAGGATGGGCGGGATCCCAATGGGAATCCCATCCATGCAATTTCACACACCCCTCCCCCCACCTCAAACCCCACCCTGAGGGGGAAGGGGTGGTGGGGCAGCTTATTCTGCCCCTGGAATAGTGTGTGCAGTTTTGGTCTCTTTAGCTGGTGAAAGATCTACTTGCCTAAGAGGGAGTGCACTAGGCTGGTACCTGGGATGAACTAATTGTCCTTTGAGAAGAGACCGAGTAGACTAAGTCCATATTCTCTAATGAGAGGTGATCCAATTGAAAGGGGTAACATTTTTCAGAGGTTTAACAGGGTAGAAAATGTTTCCCCTTGGAAAGTAGAGAACACCGGTTCATTGTCTCAGTCTAAGGAGTTGGCCATTTAGGCCTGAATTGAGGAGACATTTCTTCACTTGAAGGCTTGCGAGTCTTTGGAATTCTCTACCCCAGAGAGCTGTAGATAATCAGTTGTTGAGTATATTCAAGGCAGAGGCTGACATATTTTTAGGAATTCAGAAGTATGAGGATATTGGAAGAAGGTGGCGTTGCATCTGGAGATCAATCATGATGGTGTGGAAATGGGGTAGTATGCTCAAGGGGTCCAAATGGCTTTACCCAGCTCCCATTTTGTTATGTCCTTACAGCAAACCCCCTCCCCCTCTCCCAGTTAGCCCATTCTGCAGCTGGTATCAGTGGGCATGCTCCTACCATTGAGGCCTCAGGATTCCATCATATTCAGCCTGCTACTCCACTCTTTTAATGGGACAGGGGCCATTCACATTGGGCATCCCAAGAAACTTCCCACCAGAGGAGGGCAAAGTTAAATTTGGCAGGTGGCAGCTTTGGTGTCCCTGAGGAAGGTTAACAGCTGAAGTATTAGCATTAGCCTTTACGTCGCTGGACTTCATATAGACTCAGCCTTGCAGATACCCAGCTTAACACAACAATCCACATCACCTCGGGCACGCTCCATTCAGCTCAACTCTCCTGGCTCCCAGTCCTGAGCAACATCCTAACCCTCATCAGGAGGCAGACAGTAAGAAGGAGGTTGCTGGAGAAGGTTTAGATCATCCCTAGACCTTACCAACCACCTGGTGCTGACCTTCCATCATGCCAGGGTAAGGCCGCCGTGCCAGGGTAAGACCGCCGTGCCAAGGAATAACAGCGGAGGCCCTGTGGCAGCAGGAATGGAACCAACAAGTCGCCATTGAAAACCACCTCCTCATCACAGATCCCACAGCCCGCCCACCCAGCTTCAATCTGCCTCGTCAACAGGGGGCACTGTTTCCATAATGGGCCAAGGCCTTTGTGCAGCTAATTGGCATGAGTAGGGCTTTGCAGGGAACCCAAACAGCAACTGCGGTGCCCCCCAATCACTGACTCACATAATTGAAGACTGCCCCCTGACAGAATTCAGCGGAGGGCTCAGAGAACACTTTGTTTGCACTGAGTGCTGAGCTTGTGGCATTTGAGTGCTACAGTGAGAGTTTGGTGACTGAGGGAGTAAAAGGGTTATTTAAAGTCTAGTATTTCTTTTATTTAGTTAATTAACTTAAAAGTTGCTGTTTGGTCTATAAGAAGGTGAATTTTGAATCAGCTTTAAACAAGGTTCTACTTGGACTTACTTGCAGCTGGAGCTTGTTAATTAGTTAATTGCATTAGGCCAGTTTTTAGAAGCTAGAGTCACAGTATAAATAGGGGCTAGATACAGTGCAGACTTTGTTTGCACTGAGTGCTGAGCTTGTGGCATTTGAGTGCTACAGTGAGAGTTTGGTGACTGAGGGAGTAAAAGGGTTATTTAAAGTCTAGTATTTCTTTTATTTAGTTAATTAACTTAAAAGTTGCTGTTTGGTCTATAAGAAGGTGAATTTTGAATCAGCTTTAAACAAGGTTCTACTTGGACTTACTTGCAGCTGGAGCTTGTTAATTAGTTAATTGCATTAGGCCAGTTTTTAGAAGCTAGAGTCACAGTATAAATAGGGGCTAGATACAGTGCAGACTTTGTTTGCACTGAGTGCTGAGCTTGTGGCATTTGAGTGCTACAGTGAGAGTTTGGTGACTGAGGGAGTAAAAGGGTTATTTAAAGTCTAGTATTTCTTTTATTTAGTTAATTAACTTAAAAGTTGCTGTTTGGTCTATAAGAAGGTGAATTTTGAATCAGCTTTAAACAAGGTTCTACTTGGACTTACTTGCAGCTGGAGCTTGTTAATTAGTTAATTGCATTAGGCCAGTTTTTAGAAGCTAGAGTCACAGTATAAATAGGGGCTAGATACAGTGCAGACTTTGTTTGCACTGAGTGCTGAGCTTGTGGCATTTGAGTGCTACAGTGAGAGTTTGGTGACTGAGGGAGTAAAAGGGTTATTTAAAGTCTAGTATTTCTTTTATTTAGTTAATTAACTTAAAAGTTGCTGTTTGGTCTATAAGAAGGTGAATTTTGAATCAGCTTTAAACAAGGTTCTACTTGGACTTACTTGCAGCTGGAGCTTGTTAATTAGTTAATTGCATTAGGCCAGTTTTTAGAAGCTAGAGTCACAGTATAAATAGGGGCTAGATACAGTGCAGACTTTGTTTGCACTGAGTGCTGAGCTTGTGGCATTTGAGTGCTACAGTGAGAGTTTGGTGACTGAGGGAGTAAAAGGGTTATTTAAAGTCTAGTATTTCTTTTATTTAGTTAATTAACTTAAAAGTTGCTGTTTGGTCTATAAGAAGGTGAATTTTGAATCAGCTTTAAACAAGGTTCTACTTGGACTTACTTGCAGCTGGAGCTTGTTAATTAGTTAATTGCATTAGGCCAGTTTTTAGAAGCTAGAGTCACAGTATAAATAGGGGCTAGATACAGTGCAGACTTTGTTTGCACTGAGTGCTGAGCTTGTGGCATTTGAGTGCTACAGTGAGAGTTTGGTGACTGAGGGAGTTAGGTGAGGAGGGAGTAAGGTACTCCTTTCATTTAATTTCCTATATTTATCAAAGAGCGTGAAGGGAACCAGGAGTTTAGAGTACAGCTGACTGGGAGCAGAGTCGGAGGGCGGAGGTCCAGTTGGTCCACAGGGCAGCTAATTCTGTAAAGTAAGAGGGGATGGAGGCTAGGGCAGTTGCATGCTCCTCCTGTAGGATGTGGGTGGTGAGGGATATCACTGGTGTCCCCGCTGACTATACCTGCGGGAAGTGCACCCAACTCCAGCTCCTCAGAGACCGTGTTAAGGTACTGGAGCTGGAGCTGGATGAACTTCGGATCATCCGGGAGGCAGAGGGGGTCATAGAGAAGAGTTACAGGGAGGTAGCCACACCAAAGGTACTGGACAAGAGTAGCTGGGTTACAGTCAGGGGAAAGAAAACTAACAGGCAGACAGTGCAGGGATCCCTCGTGGCCATTCCCCTTCAAAACAAGTATACCGTTTTGGATGCTGTTGGGGGGGATGACCTACCGGGGGAAGGCCCCAGCGGCCAGGTCTCTGGCACTGAGTCTGGCTCTGGGGCTCAGAAGGGAAGGGGGGAGCATAGAAAAGCAATAGTAATAGGAGATTCAATGGTTAGGGGAATAGATAGGAGATTCTGTGGTCGCGAGCGAGACTCCCGAAAGGTATGTTGCCTCCCGGGTGCCAGGGCCAGGGATGTCTCTGATCGTGTCTTCAGGATCCTGAAGGGGGAGGGTGAGCAGCCAGAAGTCGTGGTGCACATTGGTACCAACGATGTAGGTAGGAAAAAGGGTGTGGAGGTAATAAACAAGTTTAGGGAGTTAGGCTGGAAGTTAAGGGCCAGGACAGACAGAGTTGTCATCTCTGGTTTGTTGCCGGTGCCACGTGATAGCGAGGCTAGGAATAGGGAGAGAGTGCAGTTGAACACGTGGCTGCAGGAATGGTGTAGGAGGGAGGGCTTCAGGTATTTGGATAATTGGAGCGCATTCTGGGGAAGGTGGGACCTGTACAAGCAGGACGGGTTGCATCTGAACCAGAGGGGCACCAATATCCTGGGGGGGAGGTTTTCTAGTACTCTTCGGGAGGGTTTAAACTAATTTGGCAGGGGAATGGGAACCGGATCTGTAGTCCAGCAACTAAGGTAGACGATAGTCAGGACGCCAAAGCACGTAGTGATGCAGTGGGGAAGGTAACAATGACAAAGGAGAGTACTTGCAGGCAAGGAGATGGGTTGAAGTGTGTATACTTTAATGCAAGAAGCATCAGGAATAAGGTGGGTGAACTTAATGCATGGATCGGTACTTGGGACTACGATGTGGTGGCCATCACGGAAACCTGGATAGAAGAGGGGCAGAAATGGTTGTTGGAGGTCCCTGGTTATAGATGTTTCAACAAGATTAGGGAGGATGGTAAAAGAGGTGGGGGGGTGGCATTGTTAATTAGAGATAGTATAACAGCTGCAGAAAGGCAGTTCGAGGGGGATCTGCCTACTGAGGTAATATGGGTTGAAGTTAGAAATAGGAAAGGAGCAGTCACCTTGTTGGGAGTGTTCTATAGGCCCCCCAATAGCAGCAGAGATGTGGAGGAACAGATTGGGAAACAGATTCTGGAAAGGTGCAGAAGTCACAGGGTAGTAGTCATGGGCGACTTCAACTTCCCAAACATTGAGTGGAAACTCTTTAGATCAAATAGTTTGGATGGGGTAGTGTTTGTGCAGTGTGTCCAGGAAGCTTTTCTAACACAGTATGTAGATTGTCCGACCAGAGGGGAGGCCATATTGGATTTAGTACTTGGTAATGAACCAGGGCAGGTGATAGATTTGTTAGTGGGGGAGCATTTTGGAGGTAGTGACCACAATTCTCTGACTTTCACTTTAGTAATGGAGAGGGATAGGTGCGAGCAACAGGGCAAGGTTTATAATTGGGGGAAGGGTAAATACAATGCTGTCAGACAAGAATTGAAGTGCAGAAGTTGGGAACATAGGCTGTCAGGGAAGGACACAAGTGAAATGTGGAACTTGTTCAAGGATCAGGTACTGTGTGTCTTTGATATGTATGTCCCTGTCAGGCAGGGAAGAGATGGTCGAGTGAGGGAACCATGGTTGACAAGAGAGGTTGAATGTCTTGTTAAGAGGAAGAAGGAGACTTATGTAAGGCTGAAGAAACAAGGTTCAGACAGTGCGCTGGAGGGATACAAGATAGCCAGGAGGGAACTGAAGAAAGGGATTAGGAGAGCTAAGAGAGGGCATGAAAAATCTTTGGCGGGTAGGATCAAGGAAAACCCCAAGGCCTTTTACACATACGTGAGAAATATGAGAATGACTAGAGTGAGAGTAGGTCCGATTAAGGACAGTAGCGGGAGATTGTGTATTGAGTCTGAAGAGATAGGAGAGGCCTTGAACAAGTATTTTTCTTCAGTATTTACAAATGAGAGGGGCCATATTGTTGGAGAGGACAGCGTGAAGCAGACTGATAAGCTTGAGGAGATACTTGTCAGGAAGGAAGATGTGTTGCGCGTTTTGAAAAACTTGAGGATAGACAAGTCCCCCGGGCCTGACGGGATATATCCAAGGATTCTCTGGGAAGCAAGAAATGAAATTGCAGAGCCGTTGGCAATGATCTTTTCGTCCTCGCTGTCAACAGGGGTGGTACCAGAGGATTGGAGAGTGGCGAATGTCGTGCCCCTGTTCAAAAAAGGGAATAGGGATAACCCTGGGAATTACAGGCCAGTTAGTCTTACTTCGGTGGTAGGCAAAGTAATGGAAAGGGTACTGAGGGATAGGATTTCTGAGCATCTGGAAAGGCATTGCTTGATTAGGGATAGTCAGCACGGATTTGTGAGGGGTAGGTCTTGCCTTACAAGTCTTATTGAATTCTTTGAGGAGGTGACCAAGCATGTGGATGAAGGTAAAGCAGTGGATGTAGTGTACATGGATTTTAGTAAGGCATTTGATAAGGTTCCCCATGGTAGGCTTATGCAGAAAGTAAGGAGGCATGGGATAGTGGGAAATTTGGCCAGTTGGATAACAAACTGGCTAACCGATAGAAGACAGAGAGTTGTGGTGGATGGCAAATATTCAGCCTGGAGCCCAGTTATCAGTGGCGTACCGCAGGGATCAGTTCTGGGTCCTCTGCTGTTTGTGATTTTCATTAACGACTTGGATGAGGGAGTTGAAGGGTGGGTCAGTAAATTTGCAGATGATACGAAGATTGGTGGAGTTGTGGATAGTGAGGAGGGCTGTTGTCGGCTTCAAAGAGACATAGATAGAATGCAGAGCTGGGCTGAGAAGTGGCAGATGGAGTTTAACCCTGACAAGTGTGAGGTTGTCCATTTTGGAAGGACAAATCTGAATGCGGAATACAGGGTTAATGGTAGGGTTCTTGGCAATGTGGAGGAGCAGAGAGATCTTGGGGTCTATGTTCATTGTTCTTTGAAAGTTGCCACTCAAGTGGATAGAGCTGTGAAGAAGGCCTATGGTGTGCTAGCGTTCATTAGCAGAGGGATTGAATTTAAGAGCCGTGAGGTGATGATGCAGCTGTACAAAACCTTGGTCAGGCCACATTTGGAGTACTGTGTGCAGTTCTGGTCACCTCATTTTAGGAAGGATGTGGAAGCTTTGGAAAAGGTGCAAAGGAGATTTACCAGGATGTTGCCTGGAATGGAGAGTAGGTCATACGAGGAAAGATTGAGGGTGTTAGGCCTTTTCTCATTAGAACGGAGAAGGATGAGGGGCGACTTGATAGAGGTTTATAAGATGATCAGGGGAATAGATAGAGTAGACAGTCAGAGACTTTTTCCCCGGGTGGAACACACCATTACAAGGGGACATAAATTTAAGATAAATGGTGGAAGATATAGAGGGGATGTCAGAGGTAGGTTCTTTACCCAGAGAGTAGTGGGGGCATGGAATGCACTGCCTGTGGTAGTAGTTGAGTCGGAAAATTTATGGACCTTCAAGCGGCTATTGGATAGGTACTTGGATTAGGGTAGAATAAGGGAGTGTAGGTTAACTTCTTAAGGGCAGCACGGTAGCATTGTGGATAGCACAATTGCTTCACAGCTCCAGGGTCCCAAGTTCGATTTCGACTTGGGTCACTGTCTGTGTGGAGTCTGCACATCCTCCCCGTGACTGCGTGGGTTTCCTCCGGGTACTCCGGTTTCCTCCCACAGTCCAAAGATGTGCAGGTTGGGTGGATTGGCCATGACAAATTGTCCAAAATTCTATGATTAACCTAGGACAAAAGTTCGGCGCAACATCGTGGGCCGAAGGGCCTGTTCTGTGCTGTATTTCTCTATCTCTATCTATCTAGAACACCATTTCTAAAAAACATATATGGACTCAAATAGGGACTTCCATTTATATCAGCATCACATAAACAATTAATTATGCACAATTAGGATACCATTGTATTGCATTCATAACTTAATGGGCCCCATTTGAAAGTCTTCATCCACAAACAATTACTCGCAGGAAGAGCTTAATTGTCTCGTTGCCATAGCCGAACTCCGAGCCTGCAATTCACTCAAATTCTCGAACGGAAGAAAATAATGAATCAATTTATTTTTACAAAAGGCAAAATAAACAATGCTCCGAGTGTATATCTTTTGCAATGTTCTGTGTAATAAGGCGGTTATAGCAGTCTTGTGGCTTGGGAATTTAATCAAGAAACAATTCTGCCTCTGCAGAGCAAGCCACTTTTATTTCTGACGAGAACAGGGCTCTTGAAGTTCTGACTACGGGACCAGAGGAAGTGGTCATCCGCAGTCGCCCTCTCTCGCAATGCAAGTTTAGAACAATATGATTATTTGTTTTTAACATGAATCAAGATTATTTGTGAGTAGGAGTTATTGAGTGTGAGTGTAACGCTAAGGTCGTACCAAGACCAGAGAAGGTGGGGATATTTAAGAGGCATTGTATATTTGGAATAAAGCCAATTAAATTTAGGAGGGAAAGTTGCTCATTGGGTGAGGCAATTTTTAACAGCGTGAGATGAAAGATTTGTTCTGATGGCCATACAAACAAATAGATCTATGAGCTTGATGTATCATGCATGGGAAGTTGCAAAACCTTTAATCGCTACTATTCTATCCATGAAGACATTTGGATACACAATTAAATGAAGATAAGCTCACCAACATCCCATTCTTTTTTTCCCCAGATGGGCATCATGTGTGGGAGACTGAAGCAAAAACTGACAAGGAATTCTTTAAGCCTGTAAGTTTACCCAATCAATTGTTTGTGCTCCCAATGCGTGTGTTACATTGTGAAGCATGGATGGGTTGTTGCAACACAAGAGGTTTTCACTACAAAACAGGAGACTTGCCCACAGCTAATTCCAAACTAATAGGCCACAAAGGAAACTGGCCAAAACTGTCTAACTATGGACTGAGATGCGAAATGACTATGAGACGGGTAGCACAGTGGTTAGCACAGTTGCCTCACAGCTCCAGGCTCCCAGATTCGATTCCGGGCTTGGGTGACTGACTGTGCGGAGTCTGCACGTTCTCCCCGCCTCTGCGTGGGTTTCCTCCGGGTGCTCCAGTTTCCTCCCACAGTCCAAAGATGTGCAGGTTAGGTGGACTGGCCGTGCTAAATTGCCCCAGTGTCCAAAAAAGGTTAGATGGGGTTATGGGGATAGGGTGGAGGTGTGGGTTTAGGTAGGGTGCTCTTTCCAAGGGCCGGTGCAGACCCGATGGTCCGAATGGCCTCCTTCTGTGCTGTAAATTCTATGAAGGAGTTGCGTTGGGAATCTTGAAAGTTATGCTAAGGGTCTGGGGTTACGGGTTCAGGTTTTTAAAATTAGCACCAGAATCCGTGCACCTGCTAAGATTGCTAATGGTGACAGGCACTAGGAAACTGTCCAGTTATTAACTGCATCATCAGCAGAGTTGAAAAGAGACACCCTGGGTGGAATCTTGCCAGAAAATGGCAAAGCGTCAGTTTCGGTGAGAAAGACGGTGTGAATGGCACCGGTGCCATCGGCGGGATTTCTCACGGAATGATGAGCCTCTGTGCCTAAAAGAGAGTGAGTGGGCCTGGTTCACGGTGCCACTCTGGCGAGGTGAGGATTCTTAGAGCTGGGAACTGGCTCCAAACCGGTGTCATCTTTAAAGAGTGCTGTAATGGGCGCCGCAGTCTAAACCCCCCCCCCCCCCACCACCACCACATCAAGGAGGTCTTGGCGGCTCTCCCAACCCCAAGCCTATCATTCATCGCCAGCATCCTCCCTCCCCCTCAACGGCCACTCCGCAGCCCTCCACCCTTCCCATGGGGCTCCCTGTAGGGTCAGGTCCTGGCCATGCCCTGGCACAAATTGGCTAGCCTGGCAGACCGAACCTGTGCCAGAGGCAGTGCCAGAGCACTGTCTTGCATGTCCCTCTGCCCCCCCCACCCTCCCCCCAGGGGCTATACTTACTGCTCACAAACCCGATCGCGCCAGAGAGAATTGCGTTTTTTGGTTCTCTCCGGATTTTGATGCCACACTTCGTTTCTCACTGGCAGAAAGAGAGGGGGGTCAAAATCATCCCCCCCGATTTTTGCTCTTGCTGCCTACAAGTACAACATTCCCGAACAATTAGTGTGCTCGGGACCGATGCCAATCAATCCAACGCAACTACTTGTAATTGCCCAGCAGCCATAAATAAATAGCTTCCAACAGCATGGGAGCACTGTATCTGATTCTTGCTACCTTGACTTTAAGTTGCGGGCACTAACTATGCTGGATAATTAAAAGGATTTAAAACAGTAATGTGCACAATAGCTGACACCAACTTAACAATATTAAGCTTACACCAGATCAATTAGCCCTGATCAGGAGGTCGCCTTGCAAGGTTATACTGATGTGAAAATACATCTGCAGTATAGGTGTCGGGTGGCGCAGTGGTTAGCACGGGTCACTGTACGTGTGGAGTTGACACATACTCCCCTTATCTGCGTGGATCTCACCGTCACAACCTAAAGGTGCGCAGGGTAGGTGGATTGGCCATGCTAAACTGTCCCTTTTTTGGGAATAAAAAGAATTGGGTACCCTAAATATATTTTTTAAAAATGCGACAGAAGGTGGGGGATGAAACTCAATCAATCAGATTGAAATTCAGTATCAAATTAGGGGCGGACTAATTAAATCCCAAGTGGGCTTGATTTAAAGATTGGGGATTTTTGAAGGGGCGTGGCAGCAAAAAGAATAGTAATTTGGATAAAAGCAAAATGTTGCTGATGCTGGAAATCTGAAATACAAACAGAAAGTGCCTGAAATACTCCGCAGGTTTGGCAGCGTCGGTGGAGGGAGAAACAGAGTTACCGGCGGAATTTCCCCCCCAAATTGCTGTGGGTGCGATCCGATGGCCTTGCTGTGCCCGAAAAGCAGCTCGCCGCAGTGCTGATAAAAGCTGGGAGACCCGGCTCCCAGGATCGACCCGACTCGCAACACATCGTGACATCCAACACGCTCTCGCAAGGCGTTGCGATGTAAATACCGTCCATTTTGGGCGGGTACACCTTTTGGCAAATCTGCATATTAGAGCGAGACTGTAGTCTCCCTCAAATGTGCAGATTCCCGAGGTACCGGAGGCTTTGGGATTTATCTCGGGCGAGCGCCGTTCGGTACGGGTCTCCACAAATGGGGACCAGACGGAACGGCACTCGTGAGGGTCTCCCAGGGGATCAGAGCCCCCAGCAGCATGTCCTTTGGGCAGGGTGGTACCTTGGCTCTGTTGGTGCCACCTGGGCAGCCTGGCAGTGCCAGCCTGGATGCCAACCTGACACTTCCAAGGTGCCCAGGTGGCACTGACAGCTGGCATGGGTACTGGAAGGTTGGCACTGCCAAGGTGTCAAGCTGGCATTTTTTTCACGGGCATGATCAAGCCGGGGATGCCCTGCATTTGTGTTGGGGGTGTGGGTGGGGGTGGAGGTGTGAGTGAGGTCCCTTCCATAGAGCGTTGGAGGTGGAAGGGTCGGGGGCTGCTTCGGTGCTGCTTTGGAAATCAGGAGGCCATTTAAAAATGGTGTCCCGATCATTCGCTAGACTGGGGATTTCCGGCGAGCGGAGCTCCTCAGTGTACAGAATGAGTGGTTGTATAGCCATGTGTTACTCAGCGCTGCAAGCACTGCTACGGGAACTTTATTCCCAATTAGTAGAATTGTGCCCTAAAAGTGTTATTTTGGGCAAGAATCCTAGTGTAAATCGCACCGGCTGTTCTGGCGTGAACCCCATTGCAATTCTTCCACACTTAAGTCATTTTTTTGGAGCCGGGGCAGATGCTTGCCGATTTTTAAAGGGTGCCCCGATCTCAAGGTGAGAGTGCAGACCTCCCACCAATATCGCATGCATCTGGGGTTCAGTGCCCCCTGCCCACAATCCTTGCTGGCATCAACCCCCTCCCCCTGCCCAAGGATGGCCGGAATCGGGATATTGGAACCTTCCTTAAGGATCTCCCTTCAGGCCCCAACCCCTTCTAGTTGGCATCAGTCCCCCACAATCTCCGGCATCAGCAGCCCCCCCCCCCCCCCCACTGTTATGGGGTCGCCAAATGCTCCCCCTTTCATGCCCCCACTTGTACCCCCTTTATGCCCCCCTTTATACTCCCTCTTTATGCCATCCTTCATGCTCTCCCCTTCATGGCCATACCCGCTTTTAGGCACCAGCCCTCAGCAGTGTCCCCTGGCACCCTGGCAGTGTCATGTTGCCATTACAGGGGGCAGTGCCAGTATACTGCCCCGCCATACCCTCGACCGCCCAGGGGCTGCAATGGTTGCCATGGCTGCCGAGCCCCTTGGCGTGGCCATCACGTCGGGTCTCCAGTGGTGGAAACCAGTTGTGATTCCTGCCGCCCTCAGCTGCACTGTTGTGGGGGGTGGGTTAGTGTGGGGGAGACAATCCCGGGAGACGGGAGATTCCAGCTTTAAACTGACAAAGCATATTTAAATACTTATTAAATACTTATTTAAATATGCTAATCCGGTTCATGCCTAGCGCTCTGTTCAGTGCTTGGCGCGGACCCCCTTTAGGAGCTTCCCCGTTATTCTCTCGGCATATCGGGATGTGCGCTGGGTGCAACGTGGGTGCAGAATCGCCCCCAATGTTTTGAGTCAAACATGACTCTTGTTAAGAATAGTTCTGAAGAACAGTCACGGTTGATGCGCAACATTCCACATCATTTACACACATTTAAATCTTAAAAGTGCAATGTAAATTGCTTTTGTTATTCGTGTAACGGAAGCAGTTTTGTAAAACTAGCTCTTCAATCTTATTGTGATTAAAATCAAATGGTAAATTTTTGGAAGCTTCAGATACGCTCCGGAAATGCTTCAACATTGGAGAGTTAATGTTTGGAGGTTATTTGCAATAAAAAGAAGCCTCATTGCCATCTGTGCTATTCTTGTGTTTAAAGCATCAGCAAGGGCTCGTTTATGTTCTTGATGTATTTCTAGCACCATAATGTCACAAGCTATTTTTGACGACAAATGAGTGCAGACTATTTGAATGGAAGAATATTGAAGCATGTCTAACTTAATGCCAGATAGAATAATGATTATCTTTAGTATCTATAACACATGTGGTGTAGCATTTAATCCCCCCCTCCACCCTTGCCACACACATTAAATTCCACGCGCTGTTGCGTTTCACCCTTGGCTTAATGTGCACTAAGTTTAATTCAACTGGTTATTTTGGTGTTTATGCCTGTAATTATTAAGAATGCAGCGTATGCGTTTCGTGAGCTGGAAAGGTCCCCAATTCATTCCCTGGTCTTTGCTTTTGGGTGGGGAAATTTTATGTGCATTGGGTACAGTAGCACAATGGTTAACTTACTTAGCCAACAACCTGAAGAATGTGAGATTATATTTCACGAGTTGGAGAATTTGAATTTGGAAATTAAAATCTTTTAAGAAAAATAGCCGTGAAGACGTCAGAGTTTTGTAAAACCCAACTGGCAAACTGCCTTCCATGGGCAGGGTTCTCCGAAACGGCGGCTAAGTGTTGATGCCGGCGTAAACACGAGAACGTTTCATGGCGGCGTCAACGGGCCCCTTGGCCCAGCGATTCACCTACCTGAAGGGGGCCAGCAGGGCGCCGGAACGCTCTGTGCAGCTCTGGCTGCCGATACGGGGCCCTGCACTTCCGGCCGCGGGTCCGCGCATGAGCGCGGTGGAGGCCCCGTGCAACACGGCGGACCCACACAGCAAGCCGGCCCCGAGAATATAGCCCCCCCTCCCACCGCAGATCGCGCGCACCTGCCGATCAGTAGTCCCGATCGGAACCCTGGGCGTCCCACAGGATCCTCCTGGTGACGGATTCCCTCGCCAGGGCGGCCGCGGCAGCCGCCACTCCGAGTGCCGCCGGGTGGAACCATGAGAGAACCACGCCGGCCGGGACTTGGCCAGCTGCCAGCAGAGAACCGGCGTGGGGGCCTCTGTCAATGGCCACCGACCGGCGCCACGTTGACTACGCTCGCGTGCCTGGCAGCGATTCTCTGGTCCGCGGAGAATCGCGGGAAGGCGTTGGACCCGATCGCAGGTCTGATGCCCCGTTCTCCACGCCAAGCGCGATTTCGGCACGGAGGCTCGGAGAATCCCGGCCCATAACGTTGCCTTTATGTGACTCCCGTCCCACAGCAATGTGGTTGAAATCCAGTTTCCCTCTGCAGTACCCTAACAAGCTACTCAATTGTATAAACCCTTTCAAACTAATACGAGATGTGCAATCAGTGCTGGTGAACTTGCAAATATGGATGCCAGATGAACAGAGGATGAGCCAACGATACTTGTTATGCCCCGATAGCTAGTCAGTGAAAACGGAAACCAGAGCCAATATTGACTTGGTATAGATTTATTCACAGAGTGGGTCATTACAGGCATAGACCTCCTAGCTTGACTCACACCTCAGGCGGAATTCTCTGATCCTGAGGCTGTGTTGATGCTGTCGTAAATGCCCACAGAAGCAGCAATTGTGACCCCTACAGGGGGCCAGCATGGCACTGGAACGGCCCATGCGTTGTGGCCGGCGCGGAGAACGGCCCATGCGGGTCTGCGCATGCGCAGAGGGACCGGCGCCGATGCGCGCATGCGCAGTGAGACCGGCACCAACACGTCCATGCGCAGTGGCTCCCTTCTCCGCGCCGGCCACAACGCAACATGGCATAGGGCTACAGGGACCGGTGCGGAACACAAGAGACCCCAGCCCGAGACACCGGCCCGCTGATCGGTGGGCCCCCCCCCCACCTGCCGCCCTCCCCGGGGTTGGAACCGCCTCCCCACCCGCCACCAGGCTGCCCCAGGATGCATGCACGCCGAGGTCCCGCCGTGTAAGACCACACGCGGACAGCGCCGGCGGGGCTCGGATTTTTTGTACGACTGCTCGGTCCATCCTGGGCAGAGAATCGCCAAGGGGGAGGCGCGCGTAGAGCAGCCCCCGACCGGCGCCGGTGCCAATGGCGCTAATTCTCCGCTCTCCGGGGAATCGGCGGACTAGCGTCAGGGCGGCGTCGTGCGATTCTTGCCCGACCCGGCCTGGGCTGAGAGAATCCTGTGTCTGTAAGTGCCTCTTTATATGTGCTCAAGTAACCATACACCCAATTCCCTCCACCTCCAAGTTCAACTTGCAATGTTCACAGTCCAGGCTTGCACATTTCGAAAGATGAGGCTGGACGATAAGCACCACTTGTGGGGTAGCACAAATCACTACCTTTAAAAAATTCAAGGGGAAAAGAGTGAAGTCCATATTTCACAGAGGGGTGTTAACTGGCAAGGGCCTTGTAAACCAAGTGTGTTTGCAACTTGTGCAGCGAAGGGTTAAAGATGTGTTTCCACATATCTTCAACATATCTGCAGGCTTTTAGACCAATTGAGTTTTCATCTCGCAACCATTAAAAAAAATTAATTGTATTAAAAAATATGCAGAAACGTTATTTTTTTGTATTTGATACTGAACCGCGTGTGTCCATGTCATTTCTTTCCTCTACCGCAGAATTCACTCATAGTTGAAATTCCGCCCTATCGCAACCAACGCATTACCAGCCCTGTTCAAGTTTATTTCTATGTCTGCAATGGGAAACGGAAGAGGAGTCAAAGTCAACGCTTCTCCTATCTACCTGCTAATGGTAACTACGCATGTTAAAATGGTCTCATAGCCATGAGGGGCATCAATCAAAGCCAAATGTAAACCCCGTGCCCAAACTGGGCATTTCATCATTCGGCATAATTAATTGGTGATTAATTGCTCAATACAATAAGTTAAAATATTTATGAAAGTAGTTAACAGTTCAAGTCATGTGCAATCATCAGAGGGGAAAGGACGCTTTTTTTTTTTAAAAACCCGCCAACTCAGAACTTGCATCAGTGTGAGATGTTGTGAAATTCAATTTTGACACGTCGAATGATTTTCGGTGAGCTATTGTGTGGTGATGCAACAATGGACTATTGAATAGAGGTGCCCAGACATTGAGTTTAAACCGGCGGTGTTCATGTCCTTAGCTGTGGTGTCATGAAGAGGTAGACTTGGGGTTCGCATTTTTCTTTCAGGGACTTTAAAAAAAAACAAAATGCTTCTTACATTCTTTAACGTGAGTTACCAAGGGACACAACCAGGGTGAATATTGTTTTAACACAAATGAGTCTTTGTTAATATGTGTTACATTTTAAGTACAGTTTCATGGGCGGAGCATGGTGCATTTCTCAATATAAAACTATAATGTACATGAAGCTATCCGAGACTTAGATTAGTGTGAAGATTGTTTCAAATAATCTACAGAATATCTGATGTTTGAATGAATAAAGAAACTGGTATGGTATGGAAGGCAATTTTGCAATAGGGGTGATGTGTAGAACCATGTGACGGAGGATTTGCGGTTAACGCTGTGTACTTAATATAGTTCCTCCATTACTTGTGGTTTTTAAGATGCTTCCCGTAAAGCAACACTGGTCATGGGACTATGATCTCTCTCTATATATAATATCTGGAACAGCTTTATGACTGTAAGCATATTACAGCATGAACAGTCACTGCCTATTAACTAATTTGGCAATGATTGTTGTTTAAATGATGCAATATTGGCCTTGATTTCAAGTGCAAAATCTTTATAAGCTCCTTTCAGGGTCTGTGCATTTCTTATTTTCTAGGACCACACTGCTGATTAGATTCATTCCTCAGTGTTAATCAGACGGAATAACAGTATCCTTGTACACGAACGCAGCGCATCAAATGAGGAAAATTAAATTTTCACCCCTCAAGCTTGTGCCGCGGAGTATAAATATTTAAGATGTTATCATGGTTATGTCGGCACAGCCAGTCTCAGATTGGACCTGAGAGGGCCCTTTATGTATTGATACACACGTGCGTAGAGCTCTTCGCCAATTGATTGGAAATGTAAATATTTAGAGAGAGTAGGTGACAGCTCTGTGTAAACACTTCAATTATTTGCAGGAAAGGCTTAACAATTGTTCAGGAGATCTAAAGAGTCCTTGAGCACTTTGGAAACCTGTCTGACACTCTGTTGGCTTTCCATTCCACCGGTGTCAATCCAAGTTTTTTTGTTATTCTTTGGCGGGGCGTGGACGTCGCTGGCTAGGTCAGCATTTATTGCTTACCCCGAATTGCCCTTGCGAAGATGGTGGTGGGCCATTTTCTTGAACCAATGCAGTCCACCTGGTGTAGGTACGCCCGCAGTGCTGTTCAGAATGGAATCCCAGGATTTTGATCCAGCGACAGTGAAGGAGCAGCGATATAGTTCCAAGTCAGGATGGCGTGTAGCTGGGAGGGGTGCTTGCAGGGGGTCGTTTTCCCATGCGTCTACCACCTTTGTCTATCTATGTGGCAGAGGGTGTACGTTTGGAAGGTGCTGTTGAAGGAACCTTGGTGAGTTGCTGCCACTGTGCAAGTTGGTGGAAGGGGTGCTGATCATGCGGGCTGCTTTGCCCTGGATGATTTCAAGCTTCTTGATCTGTAATCATCCAGACTGATTGAAACTATTCCATCACACTCCTGACTTTTGCCTTGTAGATGGTGGACAGGCTTTAGGGAGTGAGTTACTCGCGTCTGAATTCCCAGCCTTTGTCCTGATCTTTTAGCCACAGTATTTACACAGCTGGCCCAATTCAGTTTCTGGTCAATGGTAAGCCCCAGGGTGTGGAATTCAGTGATGGGAATGGCATTGAATGTCATGGGCAGTTGGTCACTGCCTGACACTTGTTTGAGTTGAGTGTTGCTTGCCGCTTGTCAGCCCAAGCCTGAACATTGTTCTGCTGCACATGGACACGGGCTGCTACCTACAGTATCTGAGAGTAGCGAATGGTGCTGAACATTGTGCTATCATCAGCAGACACCCCCACTTCTGATTTTATGATTGAAGGGAGGTCATTGATGAAGCAGATGAAGATGGTTGGGCTGAGGACACTACCCTGAGGGAGTGATGTCCCGGGTTTGAGATGATCAGCCACCAACAGCCACAACCATCTTCCTTTGCGCCAGGTATGGCTCCAACCAGCAGAGGGTTTCCGTCCTGATTCGCCATTGACTCCAGTTTTGCTTGGGCTCCGTGATGCCACGCTCAGTCAAATGCTGCTGTGGTGTCAAGGGCAGCCACTCTCACCTGACTTCCTGAGTTCAGCTTTCTTGCCCATGTTTGCACCAAGGCTGTAATGATATCAGGAGCTGAATAGCCCTGGAGGTCAGACTGCCTGCTTTACAGTACTTTATACAACTTATTACATTCAAACTGCAGCATCAAAGCAGGCCATTCGGCCTATGCTTGTATTTATGCACCACACAAGCCTCCTCTCACCCTACTCCATCTTACGATATCAACATAACTATTTATTCCTTTTTCCTTCATGTACTTAACTCAGTGGTAGGAGGTTCTGCATTCTAATCACTCTTTGGTTAAGGAAGTTTCTCCAGAATTCCATCATGGATTTATTACTGAATATGTTACTGGCCCTAGTTTTGGACCTACTCAAAAGTGGA
This sequence comes from Scyliorhinus canicula, assembly GCF_902713615.1. Classification (NCBI taxonomy): domain Eukaryota; kingdom Metazoa; phylum Chordata; class Chondrichthyes; order Carcharhiniformes; family Scyliorhinidae; genus Scyliorhinus; species Scyliorhinus canicula. The sequence continues at coordinate 180,340,744 of NC_052155.1, read as the reverse complement.
AACATTGGGTGGAATTTTCCATTCTTTTTTCCAAGTGTTGGCTCGGGCGGATAAGGCGGTGTGCTGCCCGGTTGGCTGCACAGCCGGCCTTTTCCGGCAAATTTTCCAACGCCTTGAGGAAGAAAATGCTGGAGGAGGTTCCCATGGTGGCAAGGTCGGCCTTTCAGTGATCTGACAAGAGCTAAAAATGAAAACAAAGCCTCCCCTGTCCCATGGACGTGAGATCCCTCCCATGCATCACACACACACACGGAGAAACCCCTCCCATGGACAAAGGGAATCCCCCCGCCACCTGTCCCCTCCCCCCACAGACACAGGGCACCCCGTCCCTCATGTGGACATAGATACCCCCCACCTCACAGGCACAGGGAACCCCTTCCCCTCTTCCAGATCATCCCAACATTATCTCCCCTAACACTGTCACTTGGCACTGCCCTCTAGTGGACCACCCCCCAAGGACCTTCACAAAATTAGCCACCCTCGAATTGCCCCTAGTGGCACCCCCCCCCCCCCCCCCCCCCCCGCATTGTACCTTCACAAAGGAAGCCACTCCGGCACTGTCTCTTGGTACTGCACCCTAGTGCCAGGGGGCAGTGCCAGGGGCCAGTTCCAAGAGGTGGTGCCAAGGGGAAGTGTCCAGACACTGCCAGGGTACTGCCTGGGCATGAAGTGTATCATTTACCCGATCCTGTGCTGCAGCTTTAGCGCATATCCTCTGAGGAGATAGATGAAGAAGTGGAAATGTGGCAGGGTGAGTAATCTAGAGACCCAGGCTAATTCTCTGGGGGCATGGGTTCAAATCCCAGCACGGCAACTGGTGGAATTTAATTTTGGTTAAAATATCAAATCTTAAAATAAAAATAAAAAATTGCCTGTAACTCAAAGCTAGAGTCAGAAATGTGACCGCGAAATTATGATTGATTGGCGTAAAGACCCATTGGGTACACGTATGGAAGGAAGGAAATCTGCCGTCCTTACCCGGTCTGGCCTACATGTGACACCAGACCCAAAGCAATGGGGTTGACTCTTAACTGCCCCCTGAAACAGCCGAGCAAGCCACTCAGTACAAGGGCAATTAGGGATGGAGATCAAAGGCTGGCGTGGCCAGCAATGCCCACATCCCATTAAGAAAACAAAGTAGTTTACGATCGCTGAAATTGCTTTACAATATTGCTGTCGTTTTAATGTAAACGTGCCTTTAGGTGAAGCAGATAGTGGACATAAGCTAGATTTTCTCCTAGACTGTAACGCTGGCGGAGAGGCGAGGAATTGAGACTTTGAGCTACCGAATTGCTGGAGTTCAGAGCACGTTGAATAGTTTCAGCCAGCTTCCCAGTTCCAGCGGGTTAAATTGCCTGAGAGGTAAACAGAATGGCTGTGGCAGGTGGCGTGTGTGTGCTGCCTTGTCAAGTTTTGTTTTTAAAAGAATGATTGATTGCCTGGCCTTTCCTGTGCCTTTTTAAAAAAAAACACAATCAAATTAAATATTCTTATGAAAATTAAAATGCCCCTCCCCGTTCTGAGTAGCAATCTTGCGCCCCAGCTGGTTTCTCTGATACAGATGTCGGTCGGAATGGCACGTTTGGTGTCATTTTCTTCATTTGCATGTCACAGCAATCATCCAACAACATGCAGGCAGACATATATATATGGGCGGCATGGTAGCACAGTGGTTCACACTATTGCTTCACAGCAGCAGGATCCCAGGTTCGATTCCCGGCTCGGGTCACTGTCTGTGCGGAGTCTGCACGTCCTCCCCGTGTCTGCGTGGGTTTCCTCCCACAAGTCCTGAAAGACGTGCTGTTAGGTGAATTGGACATTCTGAATTCTCCCTCAGTTTACCCGAACAGGCGGCGGAATGTGGCGATTAGGGGATTTTCACAGTAGCTTCATTGCGGTGTTAATGTCAGCCTACTAGTGACAGTAATAAAGATTATTATTATATATATTGGGCTGGATATACATTCGCAGGTGGGGTGGGTAGCAGGCACGATGCCTTCTGTTTGCGGAATCCGAAGAACAAGTTTGAATTTGATAGGTGGGCCTGGTCCGCAGCTTGTGACTCGGTTTCCTGGCCGGGTGGGCAGACAGGCTGCCTGGCCACGAGGGTGGTGGAAGCAGAGCCGATCAGTGGTTTCATCCGCAAACTGGATGAGCGCTTGAGGGAAATAAACTTGCAGCGGCTCCAGGGATAGAGCGGAGGAAAGCGACTGACTGATTGCCGCACATCGAGTCAGCACGGAGCAGACATTCTGTGTCACAATAACTGGATGATTCTATGTATTAACCTTCGGACTTAAATCCCGGGCGCGGAGACGAGAGAGAGAGAGGGGGGAGGGGGGGGGGGGGGGGGGGGGGCGCGAATGGAGGCCAGAGGAAAATCGATTGTTAGGGTCGGTGAAGGGAATGGGGGAGGGAGGGGGGGGGGGAAGCAAATCAAAGGCTTCATGAAGGAATTCAGAAGGGTGGAGCTGGGGGCCTGTGCAATGACTGCAGTGGTGATTGAATATGAGGCATGTGGCCTCGTTATAACATTCAAATTGACAGCCCACCTCCTGGGAGAGGTTTGGTCCCTTCCGGCAATCCTTCCGCTCCTCCATCCTCTCTGTTGAAACTGGAAGTGAACCAAGTTCAGGATTCAGAGGTTTGGCATTGTAACATTCCAGCCAACCCAAACCCACACCTTTTCCTTTGTTGCGGGGGAGATGTGGGGTGCAGGGTAGGATTGAGATTCGCTCCATTGTATGTCACTTCTCACGTCTAACAGAAATTCAGGCAGTCATAAACATGGGCGATTCCTGTTCTTGCCCAAATCTGAATTTAAATCAATGCACCGTTCCGTCTCCAGCATTGAATAGAAAATATCACAAGTACATAAAAAAAGGTAGGAAAAATGCACCACTTGAAAGCATAAAACTGATTCTACGGGCAGAATTTTACAGAGCCTTGCAGACGGTGGGTTGGGGCAGGTGGTGTAGAATTCTGCGAACTGACCTACCTGTCCCCTGCCTCGCCATGATCTGACGGGTGGCTGGCATGGTTACTGCCTGCCCCAGCTGCAATAGTCCGGAAGAGGTTGGAGTTGGAATGGGATGCAGTCCCAGCATTGTCCACCACTCCCGATGGCACTGCATGCACCAGGGAGCTGCCAGTCAATCAGAAAGGGGGGTAGCCGACCGGAGCAGGGGTGTGTTCCCTGCTAACATTTTTGTGACAGCGCAGAAACCCTACCACTCATTACACTCTGCCCCACACTTCTGGCAGGGGGAGGGGGGGAGCATCAATTTCAAACACAATGACTGATTTGTTTTCGTCCCTTTAACATGAAACATTTATGCGGAACAGACTAACAAGGCCATTGATGGGGCGCGGGAAACTTGTCCTTTTCCACCGACACTCTCCATCCTGTGCAGGAGACTCATTCTGAAAGATGTATCTTCATTGACAGACTTTAGGTCAACATCATTTGTGTCATCACGACACCCAAATATCTGGCAATATCGGAAGAATAAAATGGGACAGATTTTCACCTTCAATGACTGGGCAGTCATCTGATGGAGTTGGGGGGGGGGGGGGGGGGGGGTCATGTGACCTTCATAGATCCTGCCATGGTTTTCACTCTCTGGATTCCCGTAGAATGGAGGGTTGTATAAAGTGCATTGCAATCTGCACCATTAGAGTATCACCCAGATAAGGCAAAAAGCCGACCCCAATCTGTGCTATAGCCAACATAGAACAAAGAACAAAGAAAAGTACAGCACAGGAACAGGCCCTTCGGCCCTCCAAGCCTGCGCCAACCATGCTGCTCGTCTAAACTAAAATGTTCTACACTTCCCGGGTCCGTATCTTCTATTCCCATCCTATTCATGTATTTGACAAGATGCCCCGTAAATGTCACTATCGTCCCTGTTTCCACCACCTCCTCCGGCAGCGGGTTCCAGGCACCCACTACCCTCTGTGTAAAAAACCTGCCTCGTACATCTCCTTTCAACCTTGCCCCTCGCACCTTAAACCTATGCCCCCGAGTAATTGACCCCTCTACCCTGGGAAAAAGCCTCTGACTATCCACTCTGTCTATGCCCCTCATAATTTTGTAGACCTCTATCAGGTCACCCCTAAACCTCCGTCGTTCCAGTGAGAGCAAACCGAGTTTATTCAACCACTCCTCACCATGCTGCCTGTTCTTGTTTAAACTTAATTTACGGGATGTGGCAGTTTCTGGTGAGGCCAGCATTTAATGCCCATCCCTAGTTGCCCTTCAGGAGATGGTGGCGAGTTGCCTCCATGAGCCGTTGCTGTTCCTGAGATGTAGGTAAATCCACAGTGCTGTTGGGGAGTGTGTTCCAGTATTTTGACCCAGCGACAGTGAAGGAAATGCGATATATTTCCAAGTCGGTGTGGTGAGTGACTTGGAGGGGAACCTCCAGGTGATGGGGTTCCCAGGTATCTGCTGCTCTTGTCCTTCTAGATGGTCGTAGACGTGGGTTTGGAAGGTGCTCCCTAAATTCAGGGACAAGGCACAATTGTTGTTTCCATGGCTTTAAGACCCAGCAGCACTGATGCTAACACAAGCATTGGAATATTTTTCCCTTTTGTTAATATATGTCTCTTGTAAAAGTGTATTTCAGCAGTAACTAATAATCGATGCACCAAAAGTAAGTGGCTGTTCCTTCTTCAATATTGCTGCTGCTATTTCCAAATAATGAGAAAACATTCACCCAGACACCTTGGAATGGGCACAACTTCAGAGTGAGCAAAATATACGTTCGAGTTTCCATTGGGTCAGCACTGGAAAAATGTTTTAAAACTTACTCATCGTTTGGCCACTAAGACATCTTTTTGTTGGGAACAAAATTGTAAACTTCTTAATTAACTTTCCAATCGCCAAAAAGAGAGTTATTTGAACTTTAATAGGAGGAGAGAAATTCTAAGTGGAGTACACATTAGAACTGAGGAGCTTTATGGCAAAGAAGGTCATTCTGCCTGTGCCGAATTTGCAAGAAGCATCCAAAATTACTCCCGCTACCTCAACCCCTTGTGCGTCTGCATCTTCCTCTGCTCCAAATATTTACACAGTTTTTTTTTCCTTTAAAACTCTCTGCCTGTACTGGTCCCTTTGGTGGAGCTTTTCATGGCCCAACAACCCTCTGCATCAGAAGATCTCCTAGCCTTGCCTTAGTGAGCAAATTAAATTATCATGGAATCCACAAGCGGATATGAAATAACCTTTCCCTAATCCCCCTCAACAAAACTGTTCATAATTTTACAAACGTCTGTGAACAGATGAGGTTGGGATTTTCCAGTCCCATCACTGGTGGGCATCATCGCAGATGGGATGGGAAAATTTGGAGAGCTATCGACTGTTAACGGCTCTTCAAATTTTTCAGATCCGCCCGCAACGATGCCGCTGTTATCGGGACCAGAAACTTCCACCCCTAGTCTTCTCTGCTGCAGTGGAGAAAGATCAAACATCCAATTAAATAATGTAAAACCTTTATACATCGCTGCTTTGGCCTCAGCTGCAGTATAATATCTAATCCTTGGCTCCACAGTCAAAGAAGGATGTTAAGGCCTTGGAGAGAGCACAGAGATTTATTAGCATTATACCAGGGATGAGGGACCTCAGCTATGTGGAGGGACTAGAGAGACCTTTAAAGAGTAGAAAAAGGTTAAATGAAAATTTAATCGAGGAGGTGTTCAAGATTGAGTTTTGACACATGGACAAATTGTTTCCAGAGACAGGGTAACCAGAGAATGACCGAGAAGAGAATTTTTTCACACGGTGAGCTGTTGCGCTCTGGAATACACTACCAGAAAGTGTGATGGAGGCAGATTTAATAGTAAATTTCGAAGAGGAATTGGATATATGTTTGAAAATAAAATAAATGGCCCTGGATAAAGAGCTCTTTCAGAGAGCAGGCTGAATGCGAGCCGAATGCTGTACCATTCCACGAGCTCAAATCTGGTTTAGCACACAGGGCTAAATCGCTGGCTTTTACAGCAGACCAAGGCAGGCCAGCAGCACGGTTCAATTCCCGTACCAGCCTCCCCGAACAGGCGCCGGAATGTGGCGACTAGGGGCTTTTCACAGTAACTTCATTGAAGCCTACCCGTGACAATAAGCGATTTTCATTTTCATTTTTTCATCTGTCATCGTAACCAGAGTTCCCTATCCCTAGCACCAGTCCATGAATTGACAATACCTGCACTGACATCAATATTCTTTCTGTGAGTGAGGGGAAGGGGAAACAAAACTGCATAATCGCCGTTCTGTGATAATTAAGGGGCAATTTAGCATGGCCAATTCACCTACCCTATGTGGTGGTATGATTTGCACAGCTGTCTGCCATTGGTGCAGAACACTGGCTTACCATTGGCCCTGGTCGGTCATGTGCCTCTCGACCGATTGGTTGAAACCAGTCATGTGACGGCTCCCCGATTGGTCGAGAGGCTGAGTTAACCCCGCCTCCAGAGTGAGGTATAAATACCCAGAACGCCCGGCGGTCGTCCATTTACTGTAGTCGACCGCAGGGCTAACTTCTAGCTTATTAAAGCCTAATTTTTGTACAGCAACTCGTCTCGCGTTCGATTGATGTTTCATCAATTTAATAAGCTAGAATTTTGAAGATGGAGCTCCGGATCAAGCCCGAATGCCTCCGCATCAGCCTGCAAACTCAGAACGCTTCAGAAATCTTTAAACATTGGCTGGCATGTCTCGATGGATACCTGGCGCCCGCAAACAGCCCCCCCACCATGGCACAGAAGCTTCACATCTTCCACTCCAGCGTGGGCACGACAGCCTACGCGATGATTGCGGAGGAAAAAGATTACGATGCGGCCATGCTTAAGCTGAATGGACAGCTTCTTAAACCGGTAAACACAGTATTCGCCCGACATCAGCTGGCTACCAGACAACAGCTCCCCGGTGAGTCATTAGGCCAATTTTACCAGGCCCTCGCTGTCCTGGGGAGGAATTGCTCCTGCCTCCAAGTTTCAGCCACGGAGCACATGGAACTTCTGATTAGAGATGCTTACGTGGCTGGGATGCAGTCTGCCGCTATCCGCCAGCGGATGCTGGAGAAAGACGACCTCAGCCTAACTGAGGCACGGACTCTCTCCACCTCCCTGGAGGTCGCCGATTTAAAGGCCCACGCCTATGTCCCCAGCCATGTTGCAGCGCCCTGGGCCTCCTGGCACGCTTCCCCACCGCCATCCGCCGCTCCCGACCCCCCTCAGGCCAAATCGGTCGCTGCTGTACCGCGCAGCGACCGGGGATCCCCCCTCCGGGCCCTTGTGGGCCCTTCCAGTACACCGCACCAATCTCTCCCCCCCCCCACTCCCGAACCCCTGCGCCCAGCCTGCGCGCCGCCCCCTCTCCTCCAGGCCCTTCCAGCGCACTACGCACCACTCTCCTCGCCGCCCCCGGGCCCCTGCGCCCGGCCTGCGCGCCTCCCCCTTCCGGGCCCTTCCAACGCACCGCGCAAATCTCTCCCCCCCCCCCCCCCCACCCCCGGGCCCATGCGTCCGGCCTGCGCGCCTCTCTGCCCCCGCTCTCAGCCGCTCCGATCGGCCCGTCGGCACCGCTAACCCCGCCAACACCTACCATGAGGGTCCCGCGGGCGCCGCCATCTTGGGCCCCGGACGCCACGTGCGGGTCCTGGGCGCCGCCATCTTGGGGCCCCGGCTCCACGTGCGGGTCCTGGGCGCCGCCATCTTGGGGCCCCGACTCCACGTGCGGGTCCTGGGCGCCGCCATCTTGGGGCCCCGACTCCACGTGCGGGTCCTGGACGCCGCCATCTTGGGACACCAACTCCACGTGCGGATCCTGGGCACCACCATCCTGGACTGGCACGCAAGGTTCTGCCAGCAACTATTCGGCTGACGACGACTACGACGATGGTTCTTCTCCACGGCTCGCGGCCATTCAACTCGACCAGTCACGGCCACGCACACTCGCCAAAACAACGACGCTGATCCACCTCAACGGCCACGAGACAGGCTGCCTGCTGGACTCCGGGAGTACGGCAAGCTTCGTTCACCCTGCCACGGTAAGACGCTGCACGCTCCCTGTCCATCCTGTAAAACACAAGATCGGGTTAGCCTCAGGTTCGCACTCCATCCGCATCATCGGCTGCTGCATCGCGGACCTCACGGTCCAAGGGAAGGTTTTTTAAAATTACAAACTCCTTGTCCGCCCTGACCTTTGCGCACCGGCACTCCTAGGACTGGACTTCCAGTGCAACCTGCAGAGCTTGACCTTCCAATTCGGCGGCTCTATACCCCCCTCACTGTCTGCAGCCTCGCGTCCCTCAAATTGGACCCCCCGTCCTTGTTTGCTAATCTCACCCCCGATTGCAAACCCGTCGCGACACAGAGCAGACGGTACAGCGCCCAGGGCCGGTCCTTCATCAGGTCCGAGGTCCAGAGGTTGCTGAAGGAAGGGGTCATCGAGGCCAGCAACAGTCCCTGGCGAGCCCAAGTGCTGGTGGTCCGGACTGGGGAGAAAAACTGGATTGTCATCGACTATAGCCAGACCATCAATCGGTTTACGCAACTGGACGCGTATCCTCTCCCCCGTATTTCCGCCATGGTAAACGATATCGCGAAATACAAAGTCTTCTCCACTGTGGACCTTAAGTCCGCTTATCACCAGCTCCCCATCTGCGCGAGTGACCGCAAGTACACCGCGTTCGAGGCTGATGGGTGCCTCTACCACTTCCTTATGGTTCCATTCGGTGTCACAAATGGTGTCTCGGTCTTCCAACGGGAGATGGACCGAATGGTCGACAAGTACGGATTACGGGCTACCTTCCCGTATCTCGATAATGTCACCATCTGCGGCCACGACCAGTAGGACCATGACGCCAACCTCCGGAAATTTCTCCAAACCACAAAACTCCTTAACCTCACTTACAATAAGGATAAGTGCGTGTTTAGCACCGACCGTCTAGCCATCCTCGGCTACGTAATGCGTAACGGAGTGATAGGCCCCAACCCCGAACGCATGCGCCCCCTGATGGAACTCCCTTTCCCCAATACCCTCAAATCCCTCAAACGCTGCCTGGGTTTCTTCGCCTACTACGCCCAATGGGTTTCCAATTACGCCGACAAGGCCCGTCCCCTCATTCAAACCACGACCTTCCTGCCATCGACAGAGGCCTGCCAGGCCTTTAGCCGCATCAAAGCGGGCATCGCAAAGGCCACGATGCGCGCCATCGACAAGTCCTTCCCCTTCCAGGTCGAGAGCGACGCATCAGAAGTAGCTCTGGCGGCGACCCTGAACCAAGCGGGCAAACCCGTGGCCTTCTTCTCCAGAACCCTCCAGGTTTCCGAACTCCGCCACTCCTCAGTGGAAAAGGAAGCCCAGGCCATAGTCGAAGCTGTGCGACATTGGCGGCACCATTTGGCCGGCAGGAAGTTTACCCTCCTCACTGACCAACGGTCAGTGGCCTTCATGTTTTATAATGCACAGAGGGGCAAGGTCAAGAATGACAAGATCTTACGGTGGCGGATCGAGTTGTCCACGTACAACTATGAGATCCTGTATCGTCCTGGGAAGCTCAATGAGCCTCCTGATGCCCTGTCCCGCGGTACCTGCGCCAGCGCGCAGATGGACCGCCTCCACTCCCTCCACGCGGACCTCTGCCATCCAGGTGACCCGTTTCTACCATTTCATTAAGGCCTGCAACCTGCCTTTCTCCATCGAGGAAGTCAGGACAGTAACCCGTGACTGCCACATCTGCGCAGAGTGCAAACCGCACTTCTACCGCCCCGAGCGCGCACGTCTGATCAAAGCATCCCGCCCCTTCAAACGTCTCAGCATTGACTTCAAGGGGCTCCTTCCCTCTAGCAACCGCAATATTTACTTCCTGGCAGTAATCGACGAATACTCCCGTTTCCCCTTCGCCATTCCCTGCCCCGACATGACCACATCGACCGTCATTAAGGCCCTCCTCTCCATCTTCTCCCTGTTTGGCTACCCCGCATACATACATAACGATCGGGGGTCCTCATTTATGAACGATGAGCTGCGTCAATTCCTGCTCAGCAGGGACATTGCCTCTAGCAGGACGACCAGCTATAACCCTCGGGGTAACGGACAGGTCGAGCGGGAGAATGGTACCATCTGGAAGACCATACTACTGGCACTCCGGTCCAGAGATCTCCCTATTTCCCGATGGCAAGAGGTTATCCCCGATGCCCTACATTCTATCTGCTCACTCCTCTGTACCACAACAAATCAGACACCTCATGAACGTCTTCTTGTTTTCCCCAGGAAGTCGTCCTCCAGATCCCCTCTCCCGACGTGGCTTGCCGCCCCCGGACCCATCTTGCTCCGGAAGCATGTGCAGGTGCACAAGTCCGACCCGTTGGTGGAACAAGTCCAGTTACTACACGCTAACCCGCAGTATGCGTACGTAGAGTACCCCGACGGTCGGCAGGACACGGTCTCCCTCTGGGACCTGGCACCTGCCGGCGTACACCCTCCCCCCCTTCACCACAGACCCCCCCCTGTTTTTTCTCCCCCAGCGCCCCACCCAGGCCACCCCTTCCCCATCCATGGCGTCTCCACCACCAGCCCGGATGACAGAGACTGTTCAAGGACCATCGCTCCCGGACTCCAGGACATCAGCGGAACCACCACCATCGGCTGAACCAACGTCACCAACTCCACTGCGGCGGTCTGCCAGGATGTCACGGGCAACGAAAAGGCTCATTGAGTATATTTAATTTTCAACAACTCCATGGACCTTGTATGGACAAAATGTACTATTGTTAATTGTCTGGGCCAGTGGGAAGCCAAAAAATGTTTTTCTCCCTTCTCTGGCTGCTACTCATACAACCAGTTCTCTCCCCCCCCCCCCCCCCCCCCCCCGGCTCTCGTTGATTCCCCCCCCCCCCCGCTTCTTTCTCCGCAAGGGGTGAATGTGGTGGTATGATTTGCATAGCTGTCTGCCATTGGTGCAGAACACTGGCCCTGGTCGGTCATGTGCCTCTCGACCGATTGGTTGACACCAGTCATGTGATGGCTCCCCGATTGGTCGAGAGGCTGAGTTAACCCCGCCTCCAGAGCGGTGGGTGGGGGGTGGTGGGGGGGTGGGGGGGTAGGGGTGAAGAGGGTGTGAGGGAATGGGGTTTGTGGACCAGGTGTAGGGGTACAGAAAATGGTGCAATATTAGTGGGGTGTCCCTGCGCACAAAGGGCACTCCCTGAATGAGGTGCCCCTCATTCCTACCCAGCCTTTCGCCGATCCTGGTGAAAAAATTGTTTCCTCTCTGATCCAACCTCCACTGTCCAGTACATTATGACAGTAGAGGTGGACCGAGACCTTTAATTGCCACTTAATTGGGCCTTACCCATCCACTCCCCGCACCTCCCCCTCAATTATGGGGACCAGGTCGGGGGGAGTGGGGGATAGCTACCTGACCTATCTTACATGGACATGTCCTGTAATCCCACCAGCAGGGGAGAATCTGCACATTACCTTGATGTGTGCCACCATTAAATTTTAAATAAACTCATTAGTAATCTCTCTTAATTTAGTCTTGCACTTCACATAGCGATAACAAGCGCACACAATTTATGAAATCATCAGAATTCCCACAGTCTACCCTAACCCTTGGCCTGTGCTTAGCTTCCTGCAGAACCTCCACCTGGTCCAAAACTGGGGTCAGGCCCAGGTTCTCTGTTTTTTCGACACCTAGCTTTGAGGAAGCCAGCAAACGTTTTCCAGAATATGAGGCAGGTGGTTCACAGTGCCGCCTCCTGTCTGATTTGCATTTTCTAATTGGCCTGGTGTCTACAGCAGGCGCAAGGCGAACTCCCCCTGAAGGGAAGGTGAGCAAATTGAGAAAGAGAGAGACCCTGGACGCGATTTAATTGAATGGGGACAAAGTCCTATAGCGAGCATATTGAGCCGCGTGTTTCCTGGCACTCGCAGTGCTGAGAAACTCAATGCCACCAAACATCACGCAGGTTAGATACGCGGTCTCAGGGAATGCGCGGCCGAGGCAGCACATAGCCACGGTTTCTGCACTGCGGAGGTCCGTTTGCCAAAATTGCTCAGTGTAGCGAGAGATAGGAATGACATTTTTTAATGGCTTCCCGATCTCTGGCACCCCCCGGCGCAACCAAGCCCCAACTCACTATGTTCTCTGTTGGCAGTGCTCCTGGCCCCTTTGCAGTATCTTGTGGTTGCTCTAATATGCAGATTTGGCAAAAATGTCTCGCGGGATTTACATCAAAACTTCTCGCAAGATTGCGTTAGGTCGCGGTGCCAAAGAAGAAACAGGCACGTGCCTCAACGCCTACTGACCTTTGACCCTGTCATCTATTATTATAAACTGCTTTGGGAGGTCATCAGACATATCAACTCCAACGATTCAGATTGCCTTGATCAACTGCAATTTGCCTACTGTCACAACTGTTCCACTGCAGATGCTATTTCCCTGGTCTTACACTCATCCCTGGAGCATCTCGACAACAAGGACTCCTATGTCAGAATCCTGTTCATTGACTACAGTTCTGCCTTCAATACCATAATTCCAGCCGAGCTCATATCCAAACTCCAAAACCTAGGACTTGGCTCCTTCCTCTGCAACTGGATACCCGACTTTCTGATTGACTCTTACCAATGTTTACAGATACGCCATGGAAAGCATCCTATCTGGCTGCATCACAGCCTGGTATGTCAATCTCTCGGCCCAAGGCCGTAAGAAACTACAGAGAGTTGTGAATGCAGCCCAGCCCATCAAGTGAACACGCCTCCCATTAATTGACTCTGTCTACACCTTCTGTTGTCTTGGGAAAGCGGGCAGCATAATCAAAGACCCCCTCCCCCCACCTTGGAAGAAAGATTATTTCTTCCAACCTTGCCCTTCAGAAGGTGGTGGTGCGTTATGATCTTGAACTGCTGCAGTTCTTGAGGTGTGAGTACACCCACTGTGCTGTTCAGGAGGGAGTTCCAGGATTTTGTCCCAGCCACAGTGAAGGAACGACGATATATCCAGGTGGTGGGGTTCCCGGGTATCTGCTGCTCTTGTTCTTCTAGATGGTAGTGGCCATGGGTTTGGAAGGTGCTGTCGAAGGAACCTTGGTGAGTTACTGCAGCTTGTAGATAGTATTCATGGCTGCTACTGTTCGTCGGTGGTGGAGGGTTTGAATGTCTGTGGAAGGGGAGCAATCAAACAGGCTGCTTTGTCCTGGATGGTGTTGAGCTTCTTGAGTGTTGTTGGAGCTGCACTCATCCAGGCAAGTTGAGAGTATTCCATTACACTCCTGACTTGTGCCTTGTAGATATTGGACGGGCTTTGGAGGGGGGGGTTAGGAGGTGAGTTGCTCACCGTAGGATTACAAGCCCTTGACCAGCCTGGTTGCCAATGTATCAATATTTATCCGACCATACCACCTCCAGTGGAGACGGGGCTGGGCAACAGATCAGTGACTATTATTTAGGAAGTTTTCTTTTAAATCGTGCATCACTTTGTTTGGAAATATTCATGACTGACAACTGAGGGGGGGGGAAAAAAGCACATTTTCAGACCAATTCTGTGCAAGAAGCATTGACAGAGAAAAGAAAAATCAACAAGTGTCTTTGGTGAGATGCAGGGCTTGAGAATTGGCCTCTTTGACTTATTGAGAAGTAAATAAACAGCGACGGAGCCCAAGCATGAAATAGAAGGGTTTTCAGTATTTGTTATTGAAGCACTGTTGAACGGGAGACAGACAACAATAGTTCAGCCAGTCCATAAATAGAAGACCTTGTGATACTTCTCAGAGACGTTTTTTTGGAGTGGTACATTCGGTGCTTTTAGCCATGCTTCTTGAGCTCAAATTCTGCAGTGGATGTCAGCTTCACCTTCAATTTGGCCGCTTAATTCCTCGTACGTTTTATGGATTCTGTAGGTGAAGATTCACCCTGGTTGAATCACTTTAAATCTAAAAAAAGCCGCCCGAGAGCTCCTCGTGCCATCCGCCCTATTGACTCACACCTCTTGAACTTGGTTTCGCGACTAACGCTGGTTCGGAGCTGCTGCCACACAAAGATGGCTTTCTCCTTTTCGTGACAAGCCCATTGTCAGTAGTTAGAAATTATTTTTCGTTCAGAAGACGTTGACGTTTTCCCGTTCCCACAGAATAAGGTATTATAATAGAGAAGGCCGTTTTAAATCAAAAGCTGAATTAAAACAAATGGCTCTTTGTAACTGATTCCAAATTTTAAAAATAGTAAAATAACGGCATGAATCACAGGAAACCAGAATTTCCTCATGATTGCAAAGAATTTGCAATTCTTTTTTGCAGGCTGCGTTGAAAGTTAGAGTTAATACGGCGGGTTGGGTTTGGATCGCTGTAATGCTGAAAATGCCACAATTAGCTAAAATCATAGAGTTGGCACCCTATGGATGCAAGAACACTGCCGTTCCTATATATAGATTCAATCTTATAATTAAAACCGAATTAGAAGTAACTAACTTTATCAACAGTTTGTGATTATAGGGGTTGAGTGTTGGGGGATTTATGGAGAGAATGCATACACAATGGCTCTTGTGAAGGGTGAAGTAATCTGCTGCATTCCTAATGCGGCTACTGTTTCAAACCAGCAGAGTGTGGATTCCAGACAGGCAGTGCCCTGTGTACACAGGCTGGTCACAGCTCTGAATCGGAGAAATTTCTGCTCATGCGTGGCTATAAACAAACACAAAACTTCCTCTCAAGGTGATTAAAGCTTCAAGCATTTTCGACAGGCCACAAAACAAATTTTGTTTGGATAGCGGAATGTACCCCAGGAAGTCTTAAAAATTGCCCAAGAACGCCGGGGGGAGGGGGGGGGGAGGGGAGGGGGGGGGGGGGGCTCTCCCTGGTCTGAATTCAGGCTGGAATTGTACTTCACATGAGTGTCAAACGCAAAAGCAAACATCCCAGAATCTCTCGGGGATATGGGCAGACATTGACTCCAAGATCCACTTGCAGGACGTGTAGAAGGCATAATGATTTCAGTGTCTTGTCATGTCAGTACTGGAAGTGAGATTATTTCCTGAAATGTCACATGATTCGATTGGATTTTCAGGCCAGCAGTGAAGCAGCTACGCTCGCTACTGACCTCCAGCCACCCTGCCCACAAAGACCTCAACCTCTCTGTGGTGTGGATTTCCTATTTCTCTACGGCAGTGTAAACTGTTGAGGGGACCTCCAGGCACCAGCAGCGGTGCAGTGTACAAGTGGAGTAAACAGCCAATCACATTGAAGTATTTTCACAGAGAGTAAATCAGGAAGCAAGAAACATCTATCCTTCACTTTTAATTTAAAATTTCAGATAGTGACATAAATGTTTATTGAAAAATATGATTGGATTTAGATGCCAATATAAACAAACCTTTTTAAAATCCTAAAATGTAACTTTTTGCTATAATTGTGAAATTTGACATTCCGCAAATATAAAATTTGTTTTTCACGGTCAGTTATGGTGTTATGACGTAATTAGGAAATTAGCACACAGCGAAAATCTCAGTTAGAATAATAATCTTTGCTATTGTCACAAGTAGGCTTACATTAACACTGCAATGAAGTCACTGTGAAAAGCCCCTAGTCACCACACTCCGGCGCCTGTTCGGGTACACGGAGGGAGAATTCAGAATGTCCAAATTACCTCGGAACTTGTGGGAGGAAACCGGAACAGCTGGAGGAAACTCGCGCAGACACGGGGAGAACGTGCAGACTCCGTACAGACAGTGACCCAAGCCGGGAATCGAACCAGGGACCTTGGCGCTGTGAAGCAACATTGCTAACCGCTGTGCTACCGTGCTGCCCTACCCCTCTTGCTTTTTAATCCATGTTAATCCAAAAACCTGTGTATAATAATTAAACTAAAGGGGGGAGTAAAGGAGTATTGTAGTATGATCCAACGTTTTTCATGCTTAATATTTTTTTTTCTTGTTGTTAAAACTAATTAGCAGTCCTGTGACTCTATTCCTCCCCATTTTATAAAAAAAAAGTCAAAATTATGGGGCACAATTCAGCGGACTCAAGTTGAAGTCCAATGTACGGCAAGTTTAGCAGGATGTTTCTTGGTAGCTGCAGTTGCCCGAGAAATATCCTGCTATCCAATGGCTCCAAAAACACTGGAGAAGTTTGACGCCATCCAGGACAAAGCAGCTGCTTGATTGGCACCCTTCCCAAAACCATTCACTCCGTCCATCACCAATAAATAGTGGTAGTAGTGTGTACCAGCTCCAAGGTGCATTTCAGCGGCTTGACTCTCCTTGTAAACCCAAGGCCTCTCGCACCTAGAAAGACAAGGGCAGCACGGGGACATCACCGCCTGCAAGGTGCACAGCTCCTTGCAAGCCCACGGCCTCTAGCACCTAGAAAGACAAGGGCAGCAGGTGTACGGGGACATCACCGCCTGCAAGTGCCCCCCCCCCCCTCCAAGTCGCACACCATTCTAACTTGAAACCAAATTACTGTTCTTTGGCTGTCGCTGGGTAAAAAACCTGGAACTCCCTTCCTAACTCCACTGTGGGTGTTCCTACAACACCGGCACTGCAGAAGATCAGGAAGGCAGCTCACCACTACCTTCTCGAGGGTAATAAATGCTGGCCTGCTCAGTGACGCCGACAACCATATGAACAAATATTATAAAAAGAGCTCCATTTTACATCCCGCCAAGTTTTCTTTACAGTTGACTTCCAGTGAAATACCATTGACTGCATTTCACTTCCCTCCAACCATGTTGTCCCCTAATTTCCTCCGCCATTAAGTTTGCCACAATGCAATTACATGGTACCTTATCAAATCCTTTTGGGAAATTATTATGAACCAGGCAGCATGGTAGAACAAGTGATTAGCTCTGTGGCTTCACAGCGCCAGGGTCCCAGGTTCGATTCCCTGCTGGCTCACTGTCTGTGCGGAGTCTGCACGTTCTCCCCGTGTGTGTGCGTGGGTTTCCGCCGGGTGCTCTGGTTTCCTCCCACAGTCCAATGACGTGCAGGCTAGGTGGACTGGCCATGATAAATTGCCGTTAGTGAAAAAGGTTAGGAGGGGTTATTGCGTTCCGGGGATAGGGTGGAAGTGAGGGCTTAAGTGGGTCGGTGTAGACTGGATGGGCCGAATGGCCTCTTTCTACACTGTATGTTCTATGTCTATTTCATAATTGTATTCTTTCAAAGCAATCTATAAAGTTGATTAAACATGAACTGTCCTTTAGAAATCTGTTGACTGATCCTGACTAACCTATAATGTTCTAAGTGTCATCTCCCAGTATATTATGAATTTTCAGTCAATACTTTTATAACTGGACAAAAATGGACAATTAAAATGGCCACTGCAAACCTTTGGGGCACGATTCTCCGCAAATGCGGCGAGTCGTAAAGGTTGCCGTGAAACTGGCCGTGTTTCACGGCAGCCTCCGCGCCCCCTCCCGGGACCCGATTCTCCCTCCGGGCGGGGCTAGCAATGGGGCCCCGTGAACCACGGCATCGCGGTCTTAGCGACCGTTGCTAAGTCCGCGCGCCAAGCGTCACGCCGGCTGACGCGCACGATGACGTCAGCCGCGCATGCGCGGAGTGGACGGCTCCAACCCGCGCATGCGCGGGGCCGTCATCTCCCTCGGCCGCCCCGCGGACTGATCCTGCGGGGCAGCGGAGGGAGAACGAGTGCGTCCGTTGCGGACGCACTGCCCGCGATCGGTGCCCACCAATCGTGGGCCCATGCCCCCCTTGGCACGACAATGGTACTGCCGTGCCAATTGGGGCCCTGGATGCCCAGAACGGGCATGTTGCGGCCGTTTTTACGACGGCAGCAAGCAGGTGTGTTTGCTGCCGTAAAAACGGCCGTTAAGGCCTTGGAACTCGGCCCATCGGCCTGGGGAGAATCGCTGTTCGCCGTAAAAAACGGCGAGCAGCAATTCGTGTCGCGGGGCGGCCGTGGGGGGGGGGGGGGGGGGGGGGGTTGGGGAGAGAATAGCGGGAGGGCGTGAAAAATGTCGGGGACGCCCTCCCGCTATTCTCCGATCCGCTGTGGGCAGCGGAGAATCGCGCCATTGGCATTTTGAGATTTGTGTAGTCCCACTTTTAAACGAATACCTAATTAAATATGGACTTTCACAGACATTGAGGGAATTCACACATCCTTTTGTTTAAGGATGGATCAAGAAAATAACAGAGTTGTCTCTTTGTTTCACCATCGACAAAAGTTGTTATCAAAAGTGAAGGTGTGTAAAAAGGATGTGAATGGATCCGATCAACCTTCTATTGTAGTATTATGGTTTCCCTCCCCCAAACTAGATTTGGTAAATCTCAAGGTATCAAATGGCTACAGAGGATGATTAGAATCAACATCCACCCTTTGAACTATTTGAAGTCACAGGATGAGGGAACCATTTTTCAGTCTGCTTTTACATCATCAAGAAGTGGTTTACAAACAGAGTGTTCCACCAGAAAGCCATTAAATTAGCTGCAAGTGATCCAAGCAGCCAATGCAATCATCAGCAATACCTTGAAAGTGGGAGATACTAACAGAGATAAGGGCACCCCAACCTGTTCCAACTCCTGGGATTCAAACTCCTGAAAATTAAACTACAAGTAAACTTGTAGCTTACTGAGAACCTTTTTCTGTACAAGACCTGCACTTCAATTTTAATCATTGATCGAAGAAACTATGGGTCTGCCACAAAAGACACTGAGATAATGATAAGCTGTAACGGTACATAATATTCATTTGTATCTAACATGTATGTGTGTGTCTGTGTATGATATGAGTAAGTGGAAGATTATCACATGTTGAGCGTAAGCGTGTGAGAATAAATAACCTTCTTTGTTTGAAACACACAGGTTTGCTGTTAAATTATTTAAATCGATACATTCATTCTGAGGGCAAGGAAACACACACCTTTTACAAACAGGCTAATCTTGGACAGCGAAAGGAAACACTAGGATTTATCAGCAATTTCATCTCACATGAATAGATTCTAATTGTTTATTAAGAATGGAAGTAAAACTAATTCGCTCAGAATTATCTGTCATATTTATGCTTCCGGTTTTTTGGCATCACTCATGCTTCCCTCCAAACTGACCCATAATTTCCTGACTTATTGGCCCAGCCCAATGCCTTTATAAATGGCAGCACACAAATACATCAGTTCATTTTCAGATTTGGCCAGGGAATTTGGATCCAACTATGTAAAAAGTAATGCATTCCAAGTGACGAGAGGCATTCATAATTCATTAAGCTACCAGAGAAACCAAGCAATGAAGTGCAATCATTTTAGAACAACAAGCTTAATGAGTCATCTCATTAAAGCGATCTTGAAAATTGTAATATAAAGAAATAATAACACATTCGAAGCAGATATTGGTGAAACGCAGTCTGGATTTATACCTGGATTAGGAACAAAAGAATTAATATTTAACCCAAGAAATATCTGGAAGCAAACAAGAACATTGACATATGCTTCACAGACTACAGAAAAGTAGTTGATTGTGTTTATCACCAAATTCTAATGGACATTCTGCTGAAATATGACGTTGAGAGTAAAGATGTGAGATTTATCCAGACCCTGTTTAGGGGCCAAATAGTAAACATCAGGGGCAGGATTCGCCCCTACCCGGCGGGGCTGGGGGTCCCGGCGGGATGGAGTGGCGTGAACACCTCCGGCACGGGCCGCCCCAAAGGTGTGGAATCCTCCGCACCTTTAGGGGCCAAGCCCTCACCTTGAGGGGCTAGGCCCGCGCCGGAGTGGTTGCCATCCCGCCGGCTGGCGTGGATGGCCTTTGGCGCCATGCCAACCGGGACCGAAGGGACTTCGCCGGCCGGCGGACGTCCACGCATGTGCGGTGGGTCCTGATCGCGGGCCAGGCCACCATGGGGGCACATTGCCCCGTGCCCCCTCCCAGGACCCCGGAGCCCGCCCGCGCCGCCAGTCCCGCCGGTAAGGGAGTTGGTTTGGTTCACGCCGGCGGGACAGGCATTACAGTAGCGGGACTTCGGGGGCCGGAGAATCACCAGGGGGAAGGGGGCTGCCGGCCGGCGCAACACGATTCCCGCCCCCGCCGAATCTCCGGTGCCGGAGAATTCGGCGGCCGGCGGGGACGGGATTCATGCCACCTCTCGGTGATTCTCCGACCCGGCGGGGGGTCCGAGAATCCAGCCCCAGATTAGAATTTAGACAATGTTTCAAGTAAAGAAATGCATCCAACAAGGTTGTATTTTATCCCCAAAATATTTCACCCTATACATATGAAAATATTCAGAGAATTAGATGTGCTTCACAGAATCACAGAATCTCTACAGTGCAGAAGGAGGCCATTCAGCCCATCGAGTCTGCACCAACCCTCTGAAAGAGCGCCCTACCTCGATCCAAACCCCACCCTATCCCCATAACCCAGTCAGCCCACCTAACCTTTTGGATACTAGACAAAAATTTAGCAAGGCCAATCCACCTAACCTGCACATCTTTGAATCCGGAGATAAACATTGGAGACAATAACATAACAAATTTGTGGAATACTGATGGTAGAGCGCTGCGAGCAAAATAAGAATATCAAGTAAAATATAGTTGATCGAGTCAAATCTAGAAGTTTAGGATATGGTTTGAGTACGAATACCAAAAAGGCAAAGATACTGGTAGGTGGAAAGATTACATTAGAGGAAAACAGAGGGAAGATTGAAGTGGATGGTGTCATATTGGATCAAATAGATACGTGTGTCAAATGATAACCCAAGATGATATATCTGAAGTCAGCATAGTTGAAGCTAGAAGGATAGAGAGCCATTAGTGAAGATTAAGGATGTGTGAACAACAACAAGAAAACCCAAGCTTGTAACAAGGAAATAACTCATAAGATGTTCCATTCTATCCACTTTCCTGTCTTCCTCAGAAACCTGGACAATAAATAAAAATCTGCAGAAGAAAATAGAGGCCTTTGAAATGTTGGTGCTAAGACATAT
Source organism: Scyliorhinus canicula (assembly GCF_902713615.1). NCBI lineage: Eukaryota > Metazoa > Chordata > Chondrichthyes > Carcharhiniformes > Scyliorhinidae > Scyliorhinus > Scyliorhinus canicula. The sequence continues at coordinate 180,319,801 of NC_052155.1, read as the reverse complement.
TTAAGAAGGAAATGGATCGACTTCTAGATTCTAAAGGTGTCAAGGGGTTCAGAGAGAGCGCGGGAGAATTGCGTTGAGATAGAAGATCAGCCATGATCATATTGAATGGCAGAGCAGGCTCGAGGGGCTGAATGGCCTACTCCTGCTCCTGTATCTTATGCTTCCATGTACACTGAAAATTTTATGGAGACCATAAGACAAATGAAGAGCTACTTGATATTGCAAGAACAAAAAAAACTCCAAAAGTGACATCCAGAATTGGAAATGCCAATTTTGCGCCCGTTTGATCAGAGCTGAAAATTGACAGCGATCTCTGTTGGAGGATAAAATGGAGGGCAGCAAAAAGAGGGGTCAACCGTTGGATGGCAGACGTCACAAAGCAGTTGCAGACGAGCGACAGGGAATCTATGAGAATGGTGCAAGTAAGATGAGCATGACATTTCATGGCAGCTGATTCCCTGGTTGGAGTAGTTAAAAGAAGGGCAGGACTGGATTTGTCACCATGACTCAGATTAGTTGTAATGAGTGGCCTTTACTAGTACATGTGTAATGGGAGGGCACACAGTGCATGAATAAATTTTCCATTCAGAGACCAAGGATGACCATTCCATGTAGTGAATGGGGGAATTGAAGAACATGGGGTCACAGTCCCAGAATCAGGGTTCAGCTATCCTGGACTGACATGAGGAGAAAGTTCTTCACTTGTAGGGTTGTGAATCTTTGGAATTCTCGACTCCAGAGGGTGGTGGATGATCAATCATTGAGGAGATACAAGACAGAGATCGACAGGTTTTTGTAGCAAGACTGACATATGAGGAGAGACTAAACCGGTTAGGATTATATTAATTGGTGTTTAGAAGAATGAGAGGGGATCTCATAGAAGCTTAAAAAATTCTAACAGGTTTAGACAGGGTAGATTCAGAAAGAATATTCCCGATGGTGAGGGAGTCTAGAACTAGGGGTCATAGTTTGAGGACAAGGACTGAGGTGAGGAGAAATTTCTTCACCCAGAGAGTGGTGAATTTGTGGAATTCGCCACCACACAGAAAGTAATTGAGGCCAAAATGTGATTTCAAAAATGAATTAGATATAGCTCTTGGGGCTGAAGGGATCAAGGGATATGGGGAGAAGGCGGGATCAGGGTATTGAATTTGATGAACAGCCATGATCAGAATGAATGGCAGGGCAGACTCGAAGGACCAAATGGCCTCCTCCTGCTTCTATTTTCTATGTATGTTTTTATATATCTATGAATGGATTCTAAGAGAATTAAAGAATAGAGATAATGCAGAAAAATTGAATTGATGTAGAAAATCAGTCAGGATCTTTTTTAAATTTGTTCATGGTACGTTGGTGTCGCAGGCTTGGTCAGCATTTGTGCCCATCCCTAATTGCCCTTGAGGGGCCAGTTAAGAGTCAACCACGTTGCTGTGGATCTGGAGTCATATGTAGGCCAGATCAGGTAAGGATGGCAGATTTCCTTCCCGAAAGGACATTAGTGAACCAGATGAGTTTTTACGACAATCGACAATGGTTTCATGTACACCATTGGACTTTTAATTCCAGATTCCATCGACAATGGAGGGATTAGAAGCCGGCTCCCCAGAGCATGACCTTAGGTTTCTGGTTTACTAGTCCAGTGACAATACCACTATGCCACTCAACTGGATTAGTGTAAGAGACCTGCCTGTTTATTCCCTTATTTTCCTTTTTATTTCGCCGTTATCATTTTTGGTCCACGGGTGATTAATGGACATATGTCTTTAAGTTAAGCAGCAGAGACAATAAGCAAGTCAGATGTTACAGGAGAGAACACTCTGTTAGCCTCTGCTAGTTTGAACAAGAGCTTCAGACTTCTCGGCACCAGAGGGAGAGATGGGCTGGGACTCAGTTTGATTGATTGGCTGGTGGCCAATGAATGGGCCAAACGTCCGTACTCTGCCTGGCAACCGGTGGTGATTGGATCCTATCCCAGAGTCCCGAGGGAGCAGTTGAGTCCTGGACACAGAAAGACAAGGACCTGCTCTCTCTCCCTCTCCAGGAAGGGCTGTGAGTGCTGTATTCCTGAAGCTGCAGAGCACCTGAATGAATGAATCTACAGGGGAACCATTGCAGGCTGCAAACAAAGACCGGGACCCTGTTTCTCTCTCCAGAAAGGCTGTGAATGCTGTAATTCTAAACTACAGAGCCTGAACGAATCGACAATAAAGGCCTTGAACTGAAAGCAAACTTGAAGTGGAGTAAGATGCTGAAAACCATCATCTGAAACAAAGACTCTTTTTCCCTGTACTTATGATTTTTGACCCCTTTCATCCCCTGTGTTTGTCTTGTTTTATGTGTGTGTGAGTTTGTCGAGGGTATGGGGGCAAATTAAAGTGGCGATTAGGAATTGGATATTGGTTAACCACTTGTATTTGCTGCATATTTTATTACAGCTCTTGTTATTAATAAAAAGCAATTGTGTTTACACCTCACAACGTGGTGACTGTAATTACTGGGTGGCCAAGAGCCATAGACTTTGGTTTTTTTTCCAAGAACTATTGATTAATTTGCTTGCATTGTGACTCGGGGTCAAGTGGGGCTGGGTGTTGACTGCACACTAACCCTGGGTGTCATGACAGTAGAAAGGAGTTGATACGATCTGAAATACATGTAATGCCACGACGTCATGAGGGTTTATTTGGAGCAGATTACTGAATGGAAACTGAGCCAAGAGTACTGTTTATTATTGGTAATTTCAATGGGGAAAGAGCCATTGGAGTTCATTTATCCATTCTGTCCGACAAGAGCTTTTTCACAGTCTTTAAAAGTTAGAAGTTGAAGGCCCATGGCCGGGATTCTCCAATCCTGCGGCCAGGTTCTGACGCCGGCGTGAAAAGTGGTGCGAGCCACTCCGGCGTCAACGGGCCTCAAGTGGCAGGTATTCACCACCTCCTTAGGGGGCTAGTACGGCGCCAGAGTGGTGTCCGCAGCTCGGCGCCCGAAAGCTGGCCCACCATGGCTGGCGTGAGACCGCGCATGCGCGTGGGTTACTGTCTCTGCGCGGCCCCTGGGCAACATGGCGGAGGATTACAGGGGCCCGGCGCGGAGGAACATAGGCCCCCCACGAATTAGCCCGTCTGCTGATCGGTAGGCCCCGATCGCGGGCCAGGCCACTGTGGAGACCCCTCCCCGGGTCGGATCCTCTCGTCCCCCCCCCCACCAGGACGTGTTGGGGCGTCTGCTCGGCCCATCCGGGCCGGAGAATCGTCGCTCGCCTTTTGAAAACGGCGAACGGCGATTCTCCGGGCGGCCAGACGTGATTATCGCCGTGCTGGTTTGGAAGGGGTGGGAGAATCGCGTGCCGGGGCGACGTGGCGGGACTCGCATGGGGCCCCGGCAATTCTCCCACCCGGCGTGGGGGTGGGGGTAGGGGGGGGGGGGGGGGGGGAATTCCGCCCCATGTCTTTTTGGGTGAGGCATGCACATTGTTAAAAATGTTCTCCGTCATGCATGTTATCCAGAGACACATTTGTAGGTTAATCATTAGGAAGAAACTTTACCATTTCTTTCCTAAACTTTGTAGTTTGGAGTTGCCAAAGCCTTTACGATCATTTTTTAAAACTGATTCTAGCTTCTTGCTCTGTTGCTACATTCGTCTTTCTGTTTTTAGTAGAAAAGTGGACTGATGAAACCTCTCTCATTACGGGCAGGCCTAGAATTTAAGGCAAGTTAAATGATACTAGATAATTAAGGCTGCAATACTGACGCTAGGAAAAATAAACTATTGCTGCAGTCTCCTAGAATCAACATTGAATCAGAGACATTTACAGCACTTTCGGAGGCCTTTCTCCCCCTTGTGCCTGTGTTAGCTGAGAAAGAGCTACTCATCCTAATGGCACTTTTCAGCTTGTGGTCCGTAACCTCACAGTTTCCAGCACGTCAATTACACATCCAAATACTTTTCAAATATGATGAGAATTTCTGGGGTGAATTCTCCGACGGCGGGACTCTCTGGGCGAAATTCTCCGCAACGGCCGACGCCCCCTAATCCCCCCCCCCGGGGGGGGGCAGGAGCGGCGTTGGGAGAAACTCGGCCGCCGGGCCTTGATGCTTGCGACAAGGCGGCGCGCCGGGAATGACGCGGCCGGCGGCGCCTATGTGACGTCAGCCGCACATGCGCAGGTTGCCGTCTTCCCCTCCGCTGCCCTGCAAGACGTGGCGGCTTGATCTTGCGGGGCGGCGGAGGGGAAAGAGTGCGTCTCTTAGAGACGCCGGCCCGACTATCGATAGGCACATATCGTGGGCCAGTCCCCTCCCGAGCACGCCCGTGATGCTCGTTGGTATCTCCGCCCCCCACAGGCCCCACACTTACCTGTCGCGCGCTGTTCACGCCGGCAGCGACCAGCTGTGGTTGCTGCCGGCATGAACAGGTCGGGATCGTCAGGCCGCTCGGCCCATCTGGGCCGGAGAATCGCTGGTCGCCATGAAAAACGGCGACCGGCGATTCTCCAAGCGGCGTGTCGCAAAACGCGACACGCCATTTTGGGGGGGTGGGAGAATCGCGGGGGGTGCCAGAGCGGCCCTCCCGCAATTCTCCCACCCGGCCTGGGGAGCGGAGAATCGTGCCCTCTGTTCTTGCCAGCAGCGCACCCTCTCATCCCGGCGGCATGGGGCTGGTCGCGATGGGAAATCCCATTGGCCGGCGGTGGGAACGGAGAATCCCGCTGCTGGCTACGCCGCCGAGGAACTCCTGGCTGGGGCCACGGAGAATTCACCCCTCTGCCTTTAGCACTCCTTCAGGCAGTGAGTGCTAGACCACTGCCACACTCTGGACGAAAGAAATGTCTTCTCAACTGCCTTCTAATCCTTCCATTAATTATTTCAAATCTTTGTCCCCTGGATATTAACCCCTCTGCTCAAATCCTGCCTGTGGCGCGATGACTAGAATTGTGAAAAGTACCATAGCTGTGGCCTAATTAGCGTTTTATACAGTTTTTGCATGATCTCCCCGCTCTAACATTCTCTGCGTTAGTTAATAAAGTAAAGAATCCTGTATGCCTTCTAAACAACATTATCTACCTCTCCTATTACCTTGAGGGAACTGATACAGATATTATTAGCCAGCATGAGCAGCCTGATTACTTCACAATAATGCGCAAATGGCGCATGCTGCAAGTTGAGTTGCATGACTCCCCAGGGTCAGTAGAACAAATAATAAGACTCCTGCGTTGTATAGAGAATGTGAAACCAAAAGCAATAGCGAATGTAAAGTTAATTTTTATGGGCTGTCTGTTGGTGGAGAAGCCATGAAGGATCATTAGACATTGCAATATCTTAGAATGGGCCAGCGCACTTTGATTTAAATCTATGCTCGTAAAGAGAGACTTGCATTGCACCTTTCCTAGCCTCAGCATGGTACCAAAGTACTTCACAGCCAGTGAAGTTATTTTAAAGCCAATTAACTGGTCTAATGTCAGAAGCACACCGGCCAATCTGAGCATAATCAACTCCCACAAACAACAATGTAGTAATGATAAGATCATCTGCTTGAGTGACAAATACTGCCCGCACTAGTTGTAGCTCCTCACCTCTTCTTTGAACCGAGGGATGGGACCTTTTACATCTACCTGAGAGAGCAAATGGGGGGCCCTCAGTTTAATGTCTCACCTGAAAGGTATCACCTCTAACAGCGCTCCATCCATATTGCTCTGGAATGCCAGCCTAGATTTATGGGCTCCGGTCTCGGGAGTAGGACTTGAACCACTAAGCCAGGACTAGGGCGGCATGGCAGCACAGTGGTTAGCACAGTTGTTTCACAGCTCCAGGTTCCCAGGTTCGATTCCCTGCTTGGGTCACTGTCTGTGCGGAGTCTGCTTGTTCTGCCCGTGCCTGCGTGGGTTTCCTCCGGGTGCCCCGGTTTCCTCCCACAGGCCAAAGATGTGCAGGTTAGGTGGATTGGCCATGCTAAATTGCCCTTGGTGTCCAAAAAGGTTGGGTGGGGTTACTGGGCTACGGGAATAGGGTGGCGGTGGGCTTGGGTAGGGTACTCTTTCCAAGGGCTGATGTAGACTTGATGGGCCGAATGGCCTCCTTCTGCACTGTAAATTCTATGATCTATGACTGGTGTGCCCGTGGACCCTTTTTGCATTGACATGTTGGGTGCAGTTCACGCCAGTCCCATCTTGAAGGTATCCCCTCAGTCACCCCACTCTCAGCAATGGCTCGGCCCGGTGGCACAGTGGTTAGCACTGCTGCCTCACGGCACCAAGGTCCCAGGTTCGCTCCCGGCTCTGGGTCAGTGTCCAGTGTGGGATTTGCACATTCTCCCAGTGATTGCCTGGGTTTTGCCCCCACAACCCCAAAGATGTGCAGGGTAGGTAAATTGGCCGCGCTAAATTGCCCCTTAGTTGTATAAAAATGAATTGGGCACTCTAAATTGGTCAACCGGTCCATAGGTTTCAATTTTTTGGGTACCGTGGTCGTGTAAATGCAAATTGGTGCTGACACCAGGGGGAGTTTTTGATCTTGAGGGATGAGATGAAAGAAAAGCATGCTTGGACATTGTTGTTGTAAACGATGTGACCGATTGACCTCAGAAATGTCACTGACTGATATTTAAGCAGAGCAACAATACAAATCAACAAGCTGGTGACAAAAGACGATAAAGCTTTCTTCAATTACATCACAATATTTAATGGGTGCGTGTTATGAGATGAAATAAGTTTAAGTTGATCAGCACTCAGATGAAAACTCATGCTGTCGAAATGCTTGTAAAGGCTCATAAATTGTGCTTGAAAAGCTGAGCAATTTCAGTTGCAGGTACAGAGAAGCCACAGTGTTATTAATAAAAAAAAAGGACTGTTGCCATTTTAATGCACTTCTGAATTGCATTAGGATATATATTACATGCATAACTCAACAAAAAAATGTTGGAGCTCGATTCATTCCCAGGCTCTATATGCAATCTTCATTGATCAATGGACAAAGATGCATGATTGATGCATGTTATCGGGGACATCAGATCTAAGCAATTGCTTTGTCAAAAAACAAAATTAGCAGCATTTATTATCATGCGCCACTGCTGAGATTTCGAATGTACAAAATTCGAACAGGTGCAGGCTATGCAACCCCTCAAGCCTGCTCTGTTGAGTGAGATCATGGCTGATCTCCAACCTCAATCCCACTTTCCGCCTCTTGCTCATATCTCTCGATTCCCGTCGTTTTCAAAGATCTATCAACCCCAACCTTGGCTATAATCATTGACCAAGCATTCGCACCCAAGCATTGGATTGGATTGGATTTGTTTATTGTCACGTGTATCGAGGTACAGTGAAAAGTATTTTTCTGCGAGCAGCTCAACAGATCATTAAGTACATGAAAAGAAAAGGAAATAAAAGAAAATACATAATAGGGCAACACAAGGTACACAACATAAGCACCGGCATCGGATGAAGCATACAGGGGTGGAGTGTTAATGAGGTCAGTCCATAAGAGGGTCGTTTCGGAGTCTGGTAACATCGGAGTCTGGGAGATAGCTGCTACCATTCGCAACCTTCTGAGTGAGGAAATTTATTTTCCCCTCAGTCTGAAATAGCTGGCCTGTACTTGAAGCAATGACTCCCGATTCCAGATTCTCCAGGCAGCGAGAGAAGCAGCCTCTCGGCAGCTGCACTGTCAAGGCCTCGGCGAAGGTTCGATCTTTAAATGAGATCTCCCCATATTCTTCTAACCTGGGGCCTCAATTCAATGAACAAAAGCAGCAAATGTTTTTTTTAATGGGCTTATACACAATGTGCACTGTTTTGAGTAACTTTACCAAAAGCTGAAGGTAATGGGGCGTCATAACAAATCTTATAATAAAATGGTTGTGTAGGCTTCCCTATGGTATTTGATCATGGGGCTCCAATTCAATGCACCTGATGTCACATTTTGTGACGGCACAAAGCTCTTCAAAGACCCACCCTTTGTTACAGATACAAAGATACATGAAAAGGATCGAGAAAAAAATAAAAGAAAGCCAGCCATTCATTATGGCGTCTTTTGGAGCTGGAGAAGACCTTTGCAGGCATTTTCAGCTGACCTCAGTTGTTAACAAGCAACTATGGTTTCTGGCACTTGTCGATGTAGACCATGTCCTTACAGGGAATACTTGAGCAGTGGGCTCAAGGGAACAGTTCAAATTAAACACAGCTCCATTTAACAACCACAAGTTGCAGCTGTCCCCAGGACTAAACAGAAGCATCGCCATGGGAGATCCAATGGTACTTGATTGTAGATTTAATTTTTACCTGACGGGTTTTATTTTGAATTCATTGGTAACTAGAGCGTATTTCTTCATAATTTTTTTTTCTTACGTTTAGAATACCCGATTCTTTTTTTTCCCTATTCAGGGGAAATGTAGCGCGGCCAATCCACCTATGCTGCACATAGGTTTGGGTTGTGGGGGTGAGACCCACGCAGACACGGGGAGAATGTGCAAAGTTCACACCGACGCGACCCGGGGCCGGGATCGATTCCTTCATAACATTTAGCCTTTAAGAAACTGTTGTTCGGTAATCGGTGCAGGAAAAATACTGGAAGGAGCGCTATTTACCACAAATATTTATTGTGGTTCAGTGAATGGCAGTCTCTCCTCTGAGTAAGGAGCTTATGGGCTCAAGCCCCGCCTGCAGAGACGAGAGCATAAAAATCAAGGCCGGCACTTCAGTGGAGAACTGAGGGGGGGGGGGGGGGGGGGAGGGGTTGGGGGCACGGGGTGGGGGTAGGAAGCTGCACAGATTGAACTGCTGACTTTCAAATGAGGCGACTGCCCACTCAGGTGCGCCTAAAAGCTCGCACATGAAGAGCAGGATTGTTTTCCCGGTCAACACATATCCCTCAGCCACCAACGAAAGCAGGTGATCTGGTCATCCGTTCCATTGCTGCTTGGGAAGACGTGCTGTGTATAATATGGCTCCTGTTTGAAACCGTAATTGCGAGATCGTGACAGACGCCACACTCTGTCTTCAAGCCCGCCTTGTGCTTGACTAAGATCAAGTATTAACGTACAATTTTGACCTTCCAAGAGCTTTCATTAGTACTGATCTCATGACTGGTTGGCAGGCATTTCATCTATGGAAAATATAAACAGCTTCAGCAGCTTCATATTTCTAAGCACACAGCAAAGTTTGATCTGCATTCCGAATCTGTCACTATAACTCAACTTTAAAATTTGAAAGCAATTTAGTTGGTAATTATGTGAAGTTATAGTATTGCTCCTAGACCATTAGTGTTTATTTTGTCTGAGGCGCAGTTCTGTTTAACCGTCAATGCTTGTCTTGTTAACTTCAGTGAACATTTTGGACTAATTGGTATGAAGTCAGGCTATATTACATTCTGTACAGTTTCGCTTACAGACTATTAGAGATGCTGTGAAAAAAATCAAATGAGTTGCATTAAATAACTATTCGAGGGGCACATGAGGACGATAAGTAGTGTACACAATGCATGGAACCTGTGATCTGGACATTAGCAGATTTTTTTAAGTTTTTACACTCCTTTTATCATTTTCTGCACTTGGCAATTGCAGAAATGTTTCAAGTTGGTGAACGATAAAATGACTCAGTATTAGCTTGTCTTCCTTGACATGGCTTATGATATGTTAAAACACACGTTGGTTGATGTTAATGGTAGCAATGCACCAAAACATGCAGTGTCTCTGTTTATAATACCATTGATCTGAGCCTTTGCTCATTCTGAAAAACTTGAGAAAATACAGTCCCTGTTTTCCTGTAGATGACACGGTTCTGGTCTCCCACCATTTAATTCCTTTATTTTTTTTCCTCGCCTCCTCCTTTCTCTCACAGGCACTTTCATTGTTGTCTGGGCCTGTCTCTGACTCTCTCTTTCTCATTGGTGTAAGTCGCTCCTTGATTCTGTTTCATCCACTTGTATGAGTTGCACACAGTTTCCATCTCTCTGTAACTCTTTCATTCTTTGTGTTTTCCTCCTGGCAGCTTGGTATTCTTGTATATCTCTTGGAGCGGAGGTCTTGTGGGGCATTGGGTGGTGTCCCTGCCTCTGAGCTAGAAGCTCTGACATTGAGTCTCACCCCAATACGTGATGGCCAAGGAAGGTGCATTCATAACTCCGCCTAACAGGTTGAGTGTCAACCTGTAAATTCTTCCAACACGTGCCAATGGCTGGCATTAAGTGCAGGAGAGAATCCTGATTAGACATGTGATGGAAAGAAAGTTGGAGCTTCTACCATCTTTGTCCATAGCTCAGACTGCATGTAAAAAGAAGTGTTGGCACCGCAACCTGGTCTCCATGAGTTTACTGAAACACGCAACCGCCCCATCTTTTGTCTGGTATCTCTATCTCTCTCTCTCCCTCTCTCTTTTCCTGCTACATGGCTCACTCTCTCCTTATCATCTCAACTGCCACAGAATTTGGAGCCAGAGTTTAGGATCCTAACCTCGATTGAGTGTGTAGCAGTCATCCCTGTCTGAAAGTGGACTGCTTGATGTGTCATCTCATGAGAGTTGGGTGGAGATGATGGGAACCAGGTCCTGGGCTGAGAAAGAGTGGGAAGCGCTGTGTGAAAGAAGGAACAAGAATTGAGCTCGGAACATAATTATAATTAATCAATATTAATGCTATTTGTACTTAGCTTCTATTATTGTTACTCAGCCTTTTAGCAAGACCTAATGTATGTTATTGTTACTTTCCTGGACACAAAGAATCAAGAGTTGCATTGGTTAAAAAATATCTCGCCTGAATATACCTCCACAATATGATGAAATTATTCCTTAAACCAGCATGCAACTCAAACCTTATAAAATCAAAATGTGGCTTACCAAAAGATTTAACTGGATTAAAAGTGGGGGCGGAGGTGGGGGAAGGGTGGGGATTAATCATGCCTCGAGCAACTGACAGAAACTTTTAACTAATTCCACTATTATTATTAAGGGGAAGCATATGGGATTGGAATCCATCACGCACTAGCCTCACGAGTACGGGCCAAAAATTATTCAGCTTGCTTTTTTTTTGTATCGAATCACGATAGAAGCCGAACAAAAGAATGAACTCAAATGGTTTTGAAGTAAAAGCGGAATGGGTTTAACAATGAATTAATGAAACTCTGTCTCAAATCTTTGAAGGTATCTGGAGGGCGATTCTCCCAAATGGAGCCCAAGTGTTGAGGACCCGGGTTCGATCCTGACCCCGGGTCACTGTCCATGTGGTGTTTGCACATTCTCCCCGTGTCTGCGTGGGTCTCACCCCGTAACTCAAAAATGTGCAGGGTAGGTGAGTTGGCCATGCTAAATTGCCCCTTACTTGGAAAAGTTTTTTAAAAAATGTACCACCCACCATTTTGGCAAAGGTGGAAGTATGAGAACTCAGTACCAGCATCTGATTATGAATCTGTGGTGAATGTGATTCACACGGGATTATAATCTGTATATATATGTGTCTACATTGTAAGTGCAGTTGCACTACCTGACCACCAGGGGGAGTAGCTCTGGGAATACTCGAGAGTTGTACTGGGCTTCTCCCTTGGCCCCGCCCAGGACTCCTCCCCCCGGGAGCTGCTGTATAAAGATCAGTGCCACAGGGTCAACCGGCCAGTTCACCGAATGTTCAACGGCTAACTGGCTGGCTCTGTTGTAAGTGTATTAAAACCGCTATTCTAATCCTACAAGCACGTGTCCGTAGAATTGTTGGTTCCAACAGAACCAAGTGTTAGGTTTTGTGCATATGCAAATAAGGGATCCAATCCCTGTTGGCTCAACATTCCTTTCCAGAATTAGGCTTCCCCAAATGGAGGACAAGGTGACCAAGTCGACATTTAGCCTGACTACATTAAAGGGACTGCTGGTAAGGGGCAAGTGACAGTCGTGAGAAACAAGTGCCAGGAAACAAACATCTCCAACAAGTGAGACAATCTAACCATCTCTCCTTGACATTCAACCACATTACCATTGCTGACTCCCACACCATCAACATCCTGGCGATTACTATTGACCCAAAAGTCTTACAGCTCTATCAGAGCAGATCATAGAGCTGGGAATTCTGAAGCGAGTTAATTCACCTACGGGCTACCCAAGGCCTGTCCACCATCAGCAAGGCACAAGTCATGAGTCTGAGTGAACGCTCACAATGGAGTGCGAATGTAGCTCCAACGACACTCAAGACGCTCAACGCCAAGGGAAGCATTGCTGCTTCACGGCGCCGAGGTCTCAGGTTCGATCACGGCTCTGGGTCACTGTCCGTGTGGAGTTTGCACATTCTCCCCGTGTTTGCATTGGCTTCGCCCCCACAACCTAAAGGATGTGCAGGGTAGGTGGATTGGCCACGCTAAATTGCCCCTTAATTGGAAAAAATGAATTGGGTACTCTAAATTTATAAAATGAAAGAAGCTCAACGCCATGCTTGGCACACCATCCACCACTTTAAACATTTATTCCTAAAACCCCCGCTGCAGTGTGTACCATGTAGAAGATGCAATGCAGCAAGTCACCAAGGCTCCTTTGACAGCATCCTCCAAACCTGTCACCTCTACCACCCAGGAGTACAAGGTTAGCAGATGCATGGGGCCGCCATTTGCCACCTGCAAGTTCCTCTCGAAGTCAGTCACCATCCTGATTTGGGAGTATTGTTGTTCCTTCACTATTGTTGGGTCAACTTTCTGGAACTCCCTAACAGCACTGTGGGTGTAGCTATGCCACATAGACTGCAGCGGTTAAAGAAGGCAGCTTACCACCATCTTCTCGAGGGCAATTAGGGATGGGTATTAAGTGCTGTCCTTACATTCGACCCTTACATACCAAGAATGATTTTTTTCCAAGGCAGGTTTTGAACGTGCTCCACCCAGCGCTGGAACAGTGGGAGGGAGGGGGAGTGTGGGGGGGACAGGGGAACGGTTACAGCACCTCTGTGGGGTGGATTCTAGCTACTGCTAGCATGGGCTGTGAGGACCTGCCTCTTGGTCTGCCTGGAACTCTGGCTTCCAGGCAGTTAAACTTTCCCTTTCCAACCTGGAGGCCGGCTGGGAAATCCCAAAAGTCTTCAATGGGCCTTGAGCGGCCCTTAATGAGCCGGATTGCCTACTCTGAAATTGGCCCAGAGAAGCTCGGGAAAGCTGGGAAACTGCCACACAGACCAACTGCCCATGCTTGCCTGTGCTGCCAGCCCTGGTGAACATCAAGTCCATTATCAATGGGGTAGAGATTGACCTGTTTTCATTTCATTTGTGGTTTGAGAAAAGTCGCCAACCTCGTTGAGCCTGGGTGGGTCGGGGGTGGAGTGGGCCTGGCTTGAAAGTAAGCCCGGCTTTCTTGGAATACATGCACAAAAGGAGTTGGAACGTGTTAAATGTTTTCTTCTGGTGAATGTTAACTTTGAAACAATCTGTGATAACTCCCCAGAGGGGTGCAAAAGAAAAACAAAACGTACTTTATTCAGTGCAGCCACACACACTGTTCCAAATCATCTCTATTATAGTTATTACCCATAAGGTCCCAATAGATGCCTCCAAGCAAGGTCCATTTTGGTAGGCTAAACATTGCCTGCCATTAGACTAAACACCGCCTGGCATTGCAATTTACCATCCTGTCGTAAGACAGGTTGCAGGAATTCCCAACTTTATTTTTAAAACATATTTGGCAGCAACAGAGAGAGATCTTGTATGGTCTCAAACAAAAGCCTCCCAACTCTTACTGGATGCAAAGACGTGAGGGTATCGGTAAGCTTACTGCAAGTATTGGGAACCTAACAGAACCAATGCTGTCCAGGCACCAAAGACAGGGCAGCATTGAGTGAATTAAAGTTTTAAGAGATTTCTAAGATCCACTACATAAGCTCGTGGCTAGGTTTTATAGAATCATAGAAACCATAGTTTGAGTGATTTATTTTACAATGTGTTTCAGCTTGTTGTAATTTTTAAATTTGCAAATACCTCATCAGCTGCTCAAAAAAAGCACAAAAATAAACGTCTTTGATGAAATAACTGAGGGTAGTGCGGTTGATGTTGTGTCTATAGACTTTCGAAGGGCGTTTGATAAATACCACATGAAGGATTTGTTAGTAAAATTTAAGCCCATGGGTTTAAAGGGGCAGGTGGCGGAAGCGCAGATATAAAATTAGCAAAGGGACAGAAAGCAGTGAGTAATGATCATAGAATCATAGAATCCCTACAGTGCAGAAGGAGGCCATTTGGCCCATTGAGTTTGCACCGACCCTCTGAAAGAGCACTCTACCTAAGCCCACTCCCCCACCCTATCCCTGTGACCCCATCTAACCTTTGGTCACCGAAGGGCAATTTAGCGCGGCCAATCCACCTAACCTGCACATCTTTGGATGTGGATGAGAAGGTTGTTTTACAGACTGGAATGGAGGTGTGTAATGGTTCCCCAGATGGAGGGATATATATTAACGGTCTGGATTTGGGTAGAACGGCCATAATTTCAAAGTTTGCAGCTGCCATTTAAAAAAAAATTATTTACGGGATGTGGGCATCGCTGGTTAGGCCAGCATTTATTGCCCATCCCTAGTTGCCCTTCAAAAGGTGGTGGTGAGTTGCCTTCTTGAACCGCTGCCGCCATTGAGATGTAGGTACACCCACTGTGCTGTTAGGGAGACAGTTCCAGGATGTTGCCTCAACGACAGGGAAGAAGCGGCGACATATTTCCAAGTCAGGATGGCGAGTGACTTGGAGGGGAACCTCCAGGTGATGGGGTTCCCGGGTATCTGCTGCTCTTGTCCTCTTAGATGGTAGTGGTCGTGGGTTTGGAAGGTGCTGAATCATGGAACTGAGGCATGTGGTGAACAGTGAGGGGGACCATAATGGAATCTAAGAGAAAATAGGCCGCCTGATGAAATGGGCAGGCATGTGCTCAAAGGAATTTAATTAAAAGAAGTCTGAAGCGATCGATTTTTGTTGGAAACGAGGCAGTATGAATTAAATTATACAATCTTAAAGGAGGTGCAAGTCTCACTAAGACCTGTTTTGCATTAGCTCAGTTTTGTGTGCTGTTTGTGCAGTGGTTATCGTCTTCACCTCACACACGCAAGGTCCCTGGTTTGAACCTGAGCAGAAACATGACCAGAGAGATCTGGGAGTGTATGGGCACAAATCTTTGAAGGTAGAAAGACAGGTTGATAAAATAAGTGGGATCCATGGCTTTATAAATGAAGGCATAAAGTACAACATTGAGGAAGCAGTCGGACTCTGGTTACGCTCCAGTTGGAGCACTATGGGTGCCACATATTGAGGTGGGATTTCAAGGCTTTAGACCGTAGGACCATAAGACATCAGAGCAGACGTAGGCCATTTGATCCATCGGGTCTGCTCCGCCATCCAGTGAGATCATGGCTGATGTGATACAATCCACAACTCCACTCTCCCGCCTTACCCCCATAACCCTTGATTACTTTACTGTTTAACAATGTGTCTATCTCAGCCTTGAGCATAGTTAACGACCCTACCTCTGCAACTCTGTGTGGTAAAGAAGTCGACAGATTCACCACCCTCTGATAAAAGAAATTCCTCCTCATCTCTGTCTTAAATGGGCGACCCCATACTCTGATATTTTGCCCTCTGGTCCGAGACTCTCTCACAAGAGGAAACATCCCCTCAGCATCTACCCTGTCAAGCCCTCCTGAGATGGAGGCTCACTACAGTGGTAGAGGGAATGAGAGATTTCAGTTCTGCAGAAAGATTGAAGGAATCGGGATTGTTCTCCTTCGAATGGAAAAGGTTAAGCAAAGATTCAATAGTTCAAACATTGAAGGGTTTTGAAAGTGTAATTTTTTTTAAATTAAGGGGCAAATTAGCCTGGCCAATCCACCTGCCCTGCACATCTTTGGGTTTGTGGGGTGGGATCCACGCAGACATGGGGAGAATGTGCAAACTCCACATGGACAGTGACCTGGGGCCAGGATCGAACCCTGGTCCTCGGCGCCGTGAGGCAATAGTGTGCCACACTTGAAAGAGTAATTAAGTCAAAACCGTTTTCAGTGCTGTAAGGGTCGATAACCAGAGGTCTCAGATTTAGAATATTGAAAGGAAGCAGAAGGGGGATGAGGAGAAAAGTTTTACACAGCGAATTATTGTGAACTGGAATGCACTGTTTGAAATGATGGTGAAAGCAAACTAAATGACATGCAGTAGAGAACTGGATAAGTCCTTGGAAAACATACATCTGCAGGGCCATAGATATGATCAGAGAAGTGGGACTAATGGGATCGCTCTTTCATAAGAACCAGCAGAAACACGATGGGCCAAATAGTCTCATTATGTGCCTTATCATTGTGCAATTCTATAAGTTTTTTTGTAACAAATTTGTTGAATCAGTTCGATGATACTTGCTGGCTTGTGACTGATAACTCGAGAATAAAACCCTGAGCCGTTTGATTGCTCTGTTTCAAGCTGGTTACTATATCCTCATTAGGACTTTTGTTTGATCTGCTGAGTACATTTTGCTGCTTTTGATCCGTTCACAATTGGGCAATCAACTGTTTGATTGGCAGCTGAACAGATAATGGTTAAATTGAGCTTTCCAAACTTGTGACGCCTCTGAAGTGTGATGCTTCTGAAATGGTGCACTTGGTGGAGCGATATTTATAGGAGGTGCAACAGGGCAGATGTTCACTCAGCATTTTATTTCAAACTATGCTGTAGATGTTTGCCTTTCGCAGTCCACACGGAGTTTTGTGCCCTGGAAACACACATTGTAAATTCATGTGTGCATCCAGATAGTGGGGAAACCGACGATCCATACATTCAGAAACGGGCCGGAATTCAGGGATCCGCAAATTGGATCCCCACTGGGTTCCAAACTTTTGCCGCAGGCGCTTGAACTCTCTGTGAGAGCCCCCTAAAGTGAACATTTACCACCTGTAGGTAAGTTACATTCTGCTTTTAGAGACAAGGAGAGATCTTACGGATCTTCACGCTAGTGTGATCTTCTGAACCCACCAGTGAGGTGCACCCCCCCCCTCAGTTTTCCGGCTGGGTGGGGTGGAATCAATGGGAGATTCCAAGACCCCGCCGCTGGCCAAAATCGGGCCACCTCCCGCCACCGATAAACCTGCCTTAGCGAGGCCAGAGAATCCCGCCTGAAAGAAGTACCCTCTGAAGCGTTGTCACTTCAGAGTGTGGCAGATACAGCAGCCGATGTTACACAGCAAGCTCCCACAAACAGCAATGAGATAATGGCCAGATCATACACTGGATGTCAGTGCCTCAGTCAATCCCCTTTTCCGAAGTTTCAAAGGTCGCCTTTTTTTAAAAATTCATTCGTTGGATGTGGAAGTAACTGGCTAGGCCAGCATTTATTGCCCAACTCTCCAGTTGCCCTTGATGTCAATATGCCAAGTATGAAAGCGAACCACTCGCGTGGGTGGTCGCCATCTTTGTTGACTGCCATGCAGTGTCTGCTCTGTGCGGGTATGTCAAATTTCCACACATCTTGGCGGCACAGCCTTTATTGCCTGCTTGACCTCTTGCACCCAGTTACAAGGTGCCAATTACTAAAACATGAATTTTCAGGTGAAATTTGAGGTTGATAACTAATGCAAGCATAGCGTGTTGTGGCTGCGCTGGGGGTCGACTCACCTGAAAAGACATGGGCAGGGATTCTCCGATCCTGTGTCGGGTCGGAGAACCGCCAGGGGGGCGTGATAATCGCGCCACGCTGCTCCAACGCCGGGCCAATGATTCTCCGGTGACTGGAGAATCGGCGCCAATCGCGCCCGCGGGTTCGCCGCCATGCCTGTTGGGGGCCGTTGAAAGCCCCCCCCACCGGCCGAGTGCCCGCCGGGTTCGGCTGAGTCCCACCGGCGTGGGTTACGTATGGTCCGACCCGGCGGGACCATGGACTTCTGGCTGCGGAGGCCATCCTGGTGGGGGGGCGGGGGGATTCAACTCCAGGGGGTGGGGGGCCTCCACGGTGGCCAGGCCCACAGTCGGGGCCTACCAATCGGTGGGCAGTCTAATTCTGGGGGGGGTGCAATGTTCCTCCATGCCGGGCCCCTGTAGGGCTCCGCCATATTGCCTGGGGGCCGGCACGGAGACGGCAACCCACGTGCATGCGCGGACCCACACCGGCCGTGGCGCGCCGGCTTTCGAGCACTGGCGCAGCAGACACCACTCTGGCGCCGTACTAGCCCCCGAGGAATGGGTGAATGCCTGGGCCTGGAGGCGCGTTGACACCGGTTTTGATGCTGGCATCAACACTTAGCCGGGATTTCAGAGAATCCAGCCATGTTTTTTGCGGCTGAAAAGCTGAGGGTGTCTTATACGCTGGGTTGACTGATATGACACAATCTATAGTATATTATAGCGATATTGGTTAAAGGATAAATATTGACCGATATGGTAGCCACAGACCACTTCCTCAAATCACTGCTGTCCTTCTGGCAGTGTTGTACCAGAGTAATCAGATAGGTGCTATGATCTGACAGGTAATTGCCATGGTAACCAAATCCCAAAGGGAAACTTGGGGAGCTATCTCAATGATTTTCAATTTGTGTTTTACTATGAGAAGATGTGTGCGGTCACATTTTCCAATCACACTTTTTGGAGATTTTAAATACCAAATTAAAACATTTATCAAGAAAAGAAAACTTAAAAACACATGGTTACATTTACACAGTTAAAATTAATTATACAGTACATTCAACCCAAAAAATTTCTACTTGGGTAGATTCATAAATAAACATCCATTTAAGCAACAGTCCCTACAGATAATTAATCTAGAAAAATTCTAGTAACATTACCACAAAGCACCCACTGTTGCTGCAGGGAAGATATGTCTCCGGGCTTTTCTCTCTCTATGCTGTAAAGAATTTCAAAATCTTTAGGAAAAAAAACTGCTTTCTGAAGCAAAAGGACATGCTTCCAGGGTGGCTGAAGGTTGTTCACTTCACCTCTTCATAGTACTGTCCCAGCACAGCACTCGTACCAGGATGTCTTACTTCCACCCCAAGCAGAGCTTTCAACCTCTCTTTGCGTATATTTTCCTCTTTCATCTTTTTCCAATTGTCCTTATCCCTCTTTGAAAATTACCTTTCTCAGAATATAAAACCCTTGCATGTTCTCCTCGTGGCCACTAACGTCAGGTAACATAAAATCTAACTACTTTGCCTTATTTATTGCGATCTTTGTTAAGTTGTAAACTCCTCCCTACCTCCTTTTGAAATTCAACAGCTAAAAATCCAAATCGTCATTTATCTCTTAATGCAAATTTCTATTAATGAGTTTACTTGGTAGAATATTCAATTTGGCCCTATTCACTTCAAATGCCTGCTTCTCACACATACCCCTTTGATGGCCTCAATTCCACAGGCACTCAGTCCCCAGCTCAATTAAATTAGTCACACACACAGACACACATACAGAGCCCCCACAATCCTCTTTTACAGAATACCACGATACCCCAAATATATTTTCTTTACAGAGGGAAAATTAAGATTCTGACTCAGTGACTATAAAGGAATGGCAATAGATATTCAAATTAGCATTGTATTGCCGTGGAAGTGATGGTATTCTCAGAAAGATATTGCTGATCGCTTCTCGGCCGTTTGGCTAAGATGAGCATGAGGTCAAGTGTAATGTCTGGATCTGATATGTCTCTCTTGTGGGGACCATGAATTGGATTAAATTTGAATTTAAATTGTTTTTTGGAGCAGGCAAGGAGCTGGATATGGGGTTTGCCCCTGTCTACACTCTGAGCTCGGCTTTGTAACTCTGATAAAGTAATAATTAAAAAAACTAAAAATATTGCTGCACTCGTTCTTCTCAGTAAAATAAGTAACATACTGAGAGATAATTGGGGGGGGGGGGGGGCGTTGGGGGGTGGTGGTGGATTTTCTGGCCAATCTTGCCAGTGGGATCTTCCAGCCCCACCAATGGTAGACCCCCATCGTGTGTTTTCCAGCAGTGGGTGTGGGTTCAATGGGACCAGAAGCAGCGGGCCCAGAAGATCCCACTGTCAGTCAATGGCGGACCACCTCCCGCCGGCGAGAAACACATGTGGGAACACGGAAAATACCCCCCATGGTCGAAGGAAGCCTGCTGAATGGATACAGTAGATTCTGTTGAAAGTGGGTGCACGGTAAAAGAAGCAATCACGAGGGCTGCCTTGTCTTGGATGGTGATGTACTTCTTGATTGTTGTGGCTACATCCACTCTGGTGAGTGCTGATTATTCCCGACACACCCTTGACCTGAGCCTGACAGGTGTAAGGAGTCAGGAGTTGAGACACCCGTCACAAATCCCCAGCCTCTGTCCTGTTGTAGCAACAGTGGTCTTGTTTTGGTGGGTGCAGTCGGGGCTCTGGTCAGTGGTGACCACCCAAGTCATTGGTGGCTAAGGAATCAGCAATAGTGATGTTGTTGCAGTTGGCGGGAGAGGTGGTTGGTCTTCTTGTTCAACTCAATGGGCCGAATGGCCTCCTTCTGCACTGTAGGGATTGTATGATTCTATGATCTTAGTGTGAAGGATATCCACATTCTGCAGTAACTCAGCATAGCCTGCTTCGTTAGTCGAATTAGTTGAAAATAAATCAGTCGGAACCAAGACTGAGAGAAACATTTTAAAAACATTTTTATTTGACTTAAATGGCAACGTTAATGTGGAGGGCAGGAGGGGAAATGCATCAAAAAAAACATATGACACTATTTGATAAGTGTATAAATTTGTGGAGACTATATTGAGGCAGTAAACATTAAGAAAGCAAAATTGTCTGGGTTGAATCTTCATTTCTGCTTTCCATCCAGTGATTTATTCCCTGTGAATCCCGGAAAATCTGTGGATATAAAACACTGCTGAAAAGTTCAAAGCACCAGGGTGGGAAATGGTGTTGAGGAGTAAATTAGATTTGTAAAGACCGATGCCTAAATGCTACACACCGTTTTGAGGTATCATTAAATGAGATGTTTGTGTAGTTAATGTGTACATTTTCATTGAGAACGGAGCAGTTATCTTCCTTTGATATCTGCACTCCTGACCTCACTGCAGGCACTGTGATCGAAAGTTCTGACTCTGAAGCAAACTAAACTTTGAGCCATTTAACAGTGACTTTTAGCCAATCTTTTACTGCACTACCTAGTCACAGGCGGAGGAGTGTCAGCTGACTTAATGGCTCTGAACAAAGAAAGGATGAAGGGAGCAGTGGGAGGAAAATTGTGGGTTAAAGACAGATCTGAATGATGTAGACTCCAGTTATGCTATTTTTTCAATCTTGTCATCCACTTCTCCCAACTTGGTAGCACGTAGTAAACTTACGCCATCATTCAGTGGCCTTTGCCAATTGTCTTCACTGGATTTTTCTTAACATTTTGTTTTATCGTGTTCAGATTTTTTGATTCTCAACACAAATAACAAATGTTGTGTGGAAGCTTTGGGTTTAGGCTTCTGCTACAATGTAGGCCTGTAAAAATGTGTTTATACAGTACATTTGTGGATGAGGACGATTCCAAAAAAAATAGATTTCAATATGAGAAACAGCTGTGACTCTCCTGCGCACATGACTCATCCATTTTTATTGGGTGGGTGACTGAAGCCACTGACACACAGAGACTGATTGAGAACTGTGTTTATTTTGCCGAGTCTCCCAGCCACAAACCCACACACACTTGAATATCTATCGTCTTGTTTTTTTCTCTCTCTCCCCCAGTTCCTGTTATAAAAACAGAACCCACCGATGACTACGAGCCCACATTGGTCTACGGGTCGCTTAATCAAGGGATGAACCCAGTGTCCCAGTCCTACTACGCCCAACAGGTCATGACACCCGAGATGACACCGGATCCTGGCCCCTGCCTTGTCAACAGCTTTCCCTCTTGCCAGCAACGAAACGCTGGGTTATCGTCTTCCCCTACGTCAAGTCACAAGCCGCACGAGATCGCACCCGTGTCTTACGCCAAATGCGTCAGCAGCCCAGCCAGCACCCAGCTCAGCCACCAGCAGCCCGGGCTGACAGCGACCACCATCCAGGAAGCCCACCGATCCATCGCCGTGCATCCAAGCTCACCCACTCATTCAGCACGCGTGATGATGCAGCCCCAGATGGGTCAGCATCTGAACAGCAGCTGTTCCCATGGCTTCCAGCAAACTCTGTATCCCAACAGTCTTTCTCCTCAAGGGCCAGTCGCTTCCCCTGAGGCCGCCTACGTGTCGCCGCCCTTCAGCCCGGCGGGCTCTGCAGCCCTGGGTCAGCAGCAGCAGTTTCAGAAGCCTCCAAGAAATGGATCCCAATCAAGTCAATCAATGATGTCACCGGTGCACCAAGAAGACAGTCAGGATTTGACTCCCTTGCAAGTTACAGTGAAGCAGGAGCCGCAGGAACTGGACCAACTGTACCTTGATGATGGTAGGTGCACTATTATCACAATTCTTCCCCTCAGAATGAAGATTAAATTTGAAAGTTGCCTTAATTTATTCTATTTATTACAGGAGTTAATAAATGACCTTAGTAATGGTTACCCCTTGAACTTGCATTAGCGGATTATTTTGACACAGTCTTTCACTCTGCAGGTGATCGAAATATAAAAATCACATGCTTCAGCAGCAGCCTGGCTGGTAAGAAAAGCAGTTGGATAACAATAATATCTACTGCTGTTAAACCCTTCAATTTTTCACATTATTGTGCTAAATAAGATTCATTAAGTGTCTGTATAGCCATTTAGTTATTTGGTGTACAGAGCTTGAGTATTGCTGCTGAAGATTTTCATCTTGCACTCATAGGGACAGATGCAAGAATGCCAAATTTCAAAGGGAAAAACAGCTTATACTTCACAAGAAAAGTGTGCTGATTGGCTGGCAAGTCAACTCTCATTGGCTGAGGCAGTGCCATGCAGAAGGCAGCAGCAGACCATTGTTTTCAAAAACATTTGAAAGGGTTCAATGCCTGGACGTGTTTCTTTTGCCTGCAGAGGACAGGTTGCTGAGTATGAATATATGTAACTTGCAGCAAGAGTGAGTGAGCCGTACTGCGAGCATAGTTTATAATTTTAGGTCTGGATTCTTCCAACAATGGAGAACCTCTCTATTGTTGCAATAATTATGGAAGAGGCCTGAGTCCCACCCTCGAACATGGCATCAACCATTTTCCCGGGGACAGGAATGGGCCTGGGTTGGCATTTGCACCTGTGCAATTGATGGAGACAGTGCCCCCTGAAAATAGCAGCTGTCTCCGCTCGTGTGATTTTTGTGTAAGCACTATCTGAAACCCCATGTTGCAGACTCGACCTGGTAGGAGCAGGTCTGAACTTTGTGGATTCACTTGAATAGCCAGGCTACACTTTTGTATGTTACCCCTTTGGATATGAATCTGGGTCACCTTTCAGAGAGGTCAGGTGCCCTTTGGGGTTGGAAAAATTAGGCATTAATGTGCGTAAGAATTGCATAAACTCTTTAGAACTGTGAAGCTCGTTAGAATTGTCATAAACAACCTCCAAAGGTGTCAAGGTGAACTGTCAAAGGGAGCTGACAAGTTGTCAAGGCATTTAAAACTCCTGCCCTTTAACGCTTTGAAATAACTGGATTGTTACAAAATGAGGGCTGCCATTATTGGTTTATTACTGCATGACTGATTTTACAGCCTTCCATTATTACAGTTGGGTGCCAGATCTTTCACAGTTTGATTGGCACTTCCAAGTGGTTGTGAACTCTTTGAAATGGCACTATGGATTACAATGCTTATTTTTATGAGAGATCATGCAATTGAATAAAATGTTTGTTATATGGAATAATGTAGTAAAAGGAATATAAACAGAGTAAATGAGGTTTTATGAATTAAAGTTTAAAATATTGAAGTCTGCAAGAGACACTTGCAACTTCATTTAATTTAATCTCTAACTGGGATGGATACAGGGCGGTGGGTTTTTATGATAGGTATAAGGGCAAGGTGTGCTTGGCATGAGTTGGTACAAAGTTGGCATGGAGCTTCAAAGGGCCAATGGGTGTGCAGGTTGCATAATTAGGCATAAAGGGTGTGAGGGGCCAGCAGGGCATGGGTTAGCATGGAGCGGGCATCTGGAATGTGAGGCGTGAGGGCTGGAGGGCCACTTTATATTCTTCTGTTATTTTCAACAAAACCTCAATACAGTGCCAATGTGCTGATGCAGGCCTTCTGCCTAATCTAGCCGCACGTTCGTTCTGGGCCCTGATTCCGAGGCAGCACCACCAGTATGGAACAAAAACCTCAACGTCTGGGGCACGTTCTCCCGAGTCAGGTTTGCAAACCTTGGAAATGGGCCAGCACGGTGCCGTGGGGCGGCACAGTGACACAGTGGTTAGCACTGCTGCATCACAGCTCCAGGGTCCAAGGTCCAATTCCAGCCTCAGGTGACTGTCTGTGTGGAGTTTGCGCTTTCTCCTCATGTCTGCGTGGGTCTCCTCTGGGTGCTCCGGTTTTCTCCCCACAATTCAAAGATGTGCAGGTTAGGTGGATTGGCCGTGCTAAATTGCCCCTTAGTGTCCAAAAGGTTGGGTGGGGTTTCTGGGTTACAGGGTTAGGGTGGAGGCATGGGCTTAAGTAGGCTGTTCTTTCCAAGGGCCAGTGCAGACCCGATGGGCCGAATGGCCTCCTTATACACTGTAAATTCTATGATTCTACGATAAATGCCTTCACTCTGCGCTTCTGACCCAGGAATAAAAATCCACCCCTCAACCTCTAACGTTAGATGTGATATCACGATTGGGCAGCATTCGCTAAACAGTCCTGATTGGTGCTAAGCATCCTACTGACAACCAATTTAAGATTTTGTTCAAACAATCTGGTTGCGTTTTCCTCTTCTGTCGTTCTTGGTTGCTGCGTGACGACCAAATCGCACAGTGCTAGATTACCTTTCGCATTGAGCTGATGGGGTAGCACACGGAGGGGAGACAACGTGGGAATGCCAGGTGCTAAAAGCTTTCCAGGCCCAACTTGGGTGCGACCGCAGATGAGAAGTAGTTGCTCCAGCTCCTGCCTGTCCCCAGGTAACACTCCAGAAGGAGGAAGACAAAGTCTGCTGCCAAACGTGAAGCCACAACGGGTGGGCACTTCATCCTGGTGCGTGTGATGAATGCTAGTCACAGTATTGTCATTATTTAAGTTTATAAGTTTTTTGTTTGTTATTTTGTACAGCTAGGCTCTTCATTAGTTGTGCCCCCGCTAACAATGGGACTCATCTGTTTGGCCTTTTGGTTGAAGACACTGGTGCAAGTCTTTAGTTATTTTAGAAAAAGCAAACTGAGAGTTTGTTGCAGGTGTTTGGGTGAATCTGTCTTCCAACTTCAATCAGAGAGCAGTAAGTGGGATAACAAATGGTATTTGATAAGTAGCAAACGTAGTTTGCTGATTGAAAATTGGATTAGGTGTTCACCTGTTTTAGTGATTGGGCCAAAAATCCCTTTATTTCAGAGGACAGAGGCCTAAATTTATTTGTGTGAAGGAGAAGTGGGGGTCAGGAAGGTGTTTTGGAGGCGAATGGGGGTGGGGGGGGGGGGGGGGGGGGGGAGTGAATAAGACCGTTTTGGGGATACTTTATTCATAACACAATTACAACATTAATTATTCAATCTAGATCAGAGATCTAACATATAAGAATAGCAAGTTAAAACTTTGATTATTTATTTTATTAGTCTGAATAGCATTCATAGAATCATAGATCCCTACAGTGCAGATACAGGCCATTAGGCCCTCTGAGAGAGCACCCTATCTAGGCTCATGCCCCCAGCCTAACCCAGTAACCGCACCAAAGCTTTTGGACACCATGGGCCAATTTAGCATGGCCAATCCACCTAATCCGCACATCTTTGGACGGTGGGAGGAAACCGGAGGAAACCCACGCAGACAGGGAGAGAATGTGCAAACTCCACACAGACAGTCACCCGAGGCGGGAATTGAACCCGGGTCCCCAACACTGTGAAGCAGCAGTGCTAATCACTGTGCTGCCCTTTGTAATGAAAACTGCAATACACATTGTCAACCGCACATTGATCTCCTCTTTCCTGCGCTCTTTGACTGGCCAAGTGTTCTTACATACTGTGTCATGTGGGAGTACTTTTAAGAAATGGGTGTTTATAAATGGGTGTGTATATAAATATCTGTAGTGAGAGTACCTTTAAGAAATGGGTGTTTATAAATGGGTGTGTATATAAATATCTGTAGTGAGAGTACCTTTAAGAAATGGGTGTTTATAAATGGGCGTGTATATAAATATCTGTAGTGAGAGTACCTTTAAGAAATGGGTGTTTACTACTGCAGTGATGTCAGAGAGTGGGTGGAGCTGGGCTGTCTGTCAGCTTTTTACTTTCGTTTTTGAGCAGGCTGCAGGGGTTTTCAATGTTGGAGCTGAAGCCAGGTGTCCTGCTGTTCTCTCTGCCATCAAAAGCCTATCTCTTGATCATTTGGTGAATTCAGAATTATAAATATTTTTAGTAGTGACTTTAACCTGATGTGCTTCTGATAAAGGTTTTGTTTTTAAGTCGTATGGATGTTAAAAAGGAAAGCTTAAAGGTTTGCTTAGTGTTGTAGTCGTTGGGGTTTGCATTTGAATTAATGGTTGCTAAGATGTTCACTATATGTTTAAAAAGGTTAACTTGAGTTCATAGAATAAACAAGCTTTAAAAATACTTTTCAATTTCTGCTGTACCACACCTGTAGAGTGGGTCGTGTGCTCCCCATACCACAATCTATTAAAAGTTGTGGGTCAGGTGAACTCCATGATACACTTTGGGGTTCTCTATACCCTGGCCCATAACAACTGGGACTGATTTTTTCTTTATGGGAGGGTGGGGGGTTCCTTGTCAGAGATCCAAGTTGGTTTGGTGGTCTGGCCTCATTTGCATCTGACTGGCAAACTTTGAGTCCACGCTGGAAGTTTCCCAATTGAGGCAGCGGGCAGCAGGTGGGTTGTGAATTTGGCCACAGTTCGAGATTTATTGGTATAGGGAGTCAATCTTGGGTGGGTGGGGAGAGGGGCTGGCATGAAATGTTTAGCAGGGAGCCGGAAAGTTGTCGCATTCCTCCTGGTCCATCAAAGAATCATTCTGAAAACTTACCTGCCCTGCTTCTGAAACGGTACGCAATTGTCCCGTAAAAGGACCCGTTCTGCCCCTTTTCCGACATGAGAATTGCATCAGAGCCTTATGCCAGTCATCGGAGAGGCGGTGGCCTCGTGGTATTGTCGCTGGATTGGTAAACCAGAGACCCAGAGTAATGCTCTGGGGACCCAGGTTCAAATCCCACCACTGCAGCTGGTGAAATTTGAATTTTAAAAAAAGGAATTAAAAGTCTGATGATGACCATAAAAACCATTGCTCAGAGGTGGAGGCAGGCAGTCTTAGTGATGCATGGATGTGAAAATCTCGTTCAACTATGAATAGTTGCCAGGAGCTGTTTGCTAGGATCAGATTTTGAGGAGAGGACCAAAGGCAGTTTAATTGAAGGAAATGTCTTCTCATCTAGTACTGGATGTCGGGCAAGCAGTGTGACAAAACTGAGACAGTGGAGGGGAAGAAGGAGATAGTGGGAAGGGAGAGCTTTTTTTTAATTTGTTCGTGAAACGTGGGCATTGCAGGCTGTGCCAGCATTTATTGCCCATCCTTAATTGTCCTTGAGGGGGGATGGCTGTGGGTCTGGAGGCACATGTAGGCCAGACCAGGTAAGGATGACAGATTTCCTTCCCTAAAGGACATGAGTGAACCAGATGGGTTTTTTACAACAAAAGGCAATGTTTTCCGTGGTCACCGTTAGACTTTTAATTCGATTTTAAAAAATTGAATTCAAATTTCACCATCGGCAGTGGCGGGATTTGAACCTGCATCCCTAGAGCATTACTCTGGTTTACTAAAAAATGGTTTACTAGACAGAAACCTGAACCTGTCCAAAGTTTTGCTGCCTGTATCCTAACTTGTACCTCTCTACTTGCTCCTACATTGACTCCCTGTCTGGCAACGCCTCAGTTTTAACATTCTCATCCTTGTTTTCAAATCTTCCCATGGTTTTGTCCTCACTTTCTCCCCCAATCTCTGCAGCCCCCTCCAGCCGATCAAGCCTTTGAGATCTTTGTGCTCCTTCAATCCTCGCCTCTGGTACACCACTGCTTTCGATCACCCCACACCATTGGTGGCTATACCTTCAGGAGCCTGGGCCCGAAGCTTTGGCGTTCCCTCCGTAAATCTCTCCACCTTTCAGATGTATCTTACAATTTCCATCTATTTCCAAGTTTAGTTGAGTTATGTTTTTTTGATATTGCACCTGGGAACATCCATGGAACATCATCCTACTTCAGAGGCACTGTATAAATGTAAGTTGCTGTTTGTCTGTTCAACCTACCCTCGGTCTCTAACTAAACCATTTAACCTTGAAAATGCCAAGTTCATTTTTTATTCCCTGTAGAGCCAAGTTTAAGTGCCAAAGTGTAAATATTACCATTGTGTATACATAACCTATTCTTAGTTTTAAACGATAGTTTTATGTTGCCGATGAACATTGGCTATTTTTGCAATTAATGGCTTCCTTGAATATTAACATCGCTGATTATCTGTTCAGATGGGTGATACAACTTGCAATTTATATCCATCTGCGGTAAGTTGCTATTGCAATTCCAGTCACCAAACACAGGTATGTCATTTGTCTTTGTATTTCTTCTGGGTGATCTTCCACCCGATGCGCAATTTTGGTAGCGACGCACATTATTTGCCTTTCCTTTCTCTGTCACGTCAATTGCAAAATCAAGTGCGCAAAATTCTAATGCATAGCACCAATTTTCTGGGCACTTATTTTGGAGGTTCAAAATTGCGCCAGTGACACAGATTGCACTGGGTGCCACACGGGTGAAGGTGTGCACAGTGAATGTCTGTCGGAGGTGTGCTGAGTGCGCTGATTTGATGCCAGTGGTACATTTTGGAACTCCAGAATACTTCAGCCAATGACTTCTCTTAGCCACACATGCTGAACACGTCGCCAGCAGTAGGGCGGACCACCCCCTCCCCACCTCCCTTTAAAGGGATCATTAACCACATTCAGATTAGTTGTTGATTGATTTCGCCTGGCTGGTGCTACAATTGTACAAGAGATTTTTGCTTTCTAGCGTTCTTTAAAGTTGCTGAAGGGAGCGTTGTGGCAGGTGCTGAAGGACATTGTCCTGACTTCAAGGTTTCTGCGCAACTCAGTTGCTTACAAACATGGATGCAGTGGTAGACCTTCTCCTTGGAACATGGCGTGGGGGAATGAGCAGGATATGCTGCTGGAAGAGGATCGTGGAGAAGAACAGGAGGCTAGATCTGCCCAGGATGATCGGAGGGCAGCTCTGCTACCTGAACCGAAGGGTGGAACACAGTAACATTTGTCATATATTGCAGCCATGACTGCCGCCTCAGAGCAGGGCGAGTATGGCTGTGAAAGTGACCATGGCCATGAACTTTATGCATCTGGCCCTTTCCAGGCTACAGCTGGACATACTTGCAACATCTCAGTTATATCCTAAGGAAGGTCACTGACGCGTTAGATTCACAAGGACAATTGGGGATGGGCAACAAATACTAGCCCAACCAGCTACGCCCACATACTATGAAAGAATTAATTGAGAACAATATACAAAGCGAGCTAACCATATTTCATTCTCTCTTGCCAGAGACAAGCAGGTGGAGTGAGCATGTGGTTTTGCGACGTGTACAGGTTTCCCCATGGTGCAAGGTGCCACAGACTGCACGCGTGCACACACATCGCATTGCGGATGCCACATGTCAACTCGCGAGGTGTGTGTCGCAAGCAAAAGGGATTCCGCTCCCTCAACGTCCAGCTGGTGCGCGGCCACAGGCTCCGAATGATGCAGCTCAATTCCTGGTGTCCTGGCAGCAGTCATGACTCTGTGGCGGTCCCCCTGTGCCATCAGCATTTGAGCCAGCACAGGCAAACCAAGGGGCGGCGACAACCGGGAGATGGGAGCTAAACGCTGATGGCGAGGTTGATGGCTCTGTTGTACAGGTGGGCAGGATGCACATAATGTGTGCTGCTTGCTTCATATCTTTTCAGTTTTAGTACCTATCCACTTTTATTTTGTCACTTCTTACACAAACGTCGACTCCCTTTCCTGTATGCTTTACTTAGTTTGCATACTTCTCTTTGAGTTTTGCTGTCTTTGGCTTGACGTCACCTACAAGCTTCGCAGTGATCCATTTTCTTCCAACCCTATTTTGTCCCCAGTAGTTTCCTCTGCTGACTTATTTGCCTGTATGATATCTTTGGCAAACTATCTTGATGTTATTGACTGTAGGCAATCCCATATTTCCATTGCAAAACTGCTGCTCAGTTCTGGGTGACTAGCCAAATGTCAGTTTTTCCGTTTCTCTCCACTTGCCAGAACAGAGGTTTTTCTTCAAGTTTGCCGAGTACAATCCACTTCTATTAGTTCAGTGAATTTTCTAGGAGCCATCGGAAAATTATTTTCTAGGAAAAATATTGAATTATTCCATATTTCAAAATAAAGCAATCCTATTTTTTTTATTAGAAAAGGTGTTTCTTGCTCACGCAGATTTGAATTAACAGACCATTCAAATCAAGCAAGTTAAACCAGATGTTATGATCTTTTTTTAAAATCCAAAATCCCAGTTATTTATTAAAATAATAAAGCTGCAGGATTCCATGGTTTGAAACAGAAGAATTCTGACTGTACAAGAGTCAAACAAAGCAAGCGCTAAATACAACCAACCCATCACCAAGAATAGCACCTGTCTGCAGCAGTTCTTCAACTCTCTCTCTGGGTGGCATAGATCCACCAATGTTGTCTTCAAGTGGCAGAAAGAGTGGCAGCAACTTATTCTCATCCTCTATATTTAGCCTCTACCTTCTTCCGTTTGCCTGTACCGTACCACTGGAATCACAAACTTCTATTCCTGAGATTGGATGCCTCTGAGTCTCTTTACATAACCTGTGCCAAATTCAATCACCCCAGAAGTTTTGGTTTCCAATCTCAGTTTTAGTTTTCATTGCCTTAGAAACTGGGTGGGTCAGTTTCTGTTCTGTTTCTTTTTGCAATTACCCTTTTCAATTTCTCGTTTCTGTCTCAAAAAGTTCAAGCGACTGATTCTATCGTACAGAGATGTAGACCATATGAGATAATGGCTGCTTACTGGATGTCAGAGAAGTCCCAAGCCTGGTTGTGAGGAAGCCATTAAGACTAGGATGAGTTGCTGTTTATTCCTCACCACAGAGGTGACTTCTCCGGACACCCAGTGCTTGCTGACTCTTGTTTATATACACCTCAGAATATAGTTAACCAATCAATATCCAACACCTGTTCACCTTATTACCTTAGACTGCTGGGTATTTAACATCCATCAACAGAACCTATTAGATATTAACACTATCTATCTCTATATGACTTTGTTAATTATACTGTGCCAGTTTGCGCTATTAAATTATTAATTTACCAGTATTTTTTTTATTTGTTCATTGTGATGTGGGCATTGCTGGCTGGGCCAGCATTTATTGCCCATCCCTGAGAGCACATTGCTGTGGGTCTGGAGTCACATGTAGGCCAGACCAGGTAAGGGCGGCAGGTTTTTCTTCCCGAAAGCACATCAGTGAACTGGATGAGTTTTTACAACAATTGACAATGGTTTCATGGTCAACATTAGGCTTTTCATTCCAGATATTTATTGAATTCAAATTCCCCCAACTGCCCTGGCGGGATTCAAACCCAGGTCTCCAAAGCATTAGCCTGGGACTCTGGATTACTAATCCAGCGGCAACACCACTATGCCACTGCCTCCTCCTAGGTGGCTGATTGCCCAGAACTGTGCTAAATGTTTCCACTATCCTTTCCAGTTATCAATCATTTGTGATCAATATTACATCATGTTGGAGAGTATTATTTATTATACAGCAATGTCGAGGAAAGCATATCTGTCTTGCTGCCTATAGGTACATAATACTGTCCTTCAGCATGGTGACTCTGAAATCATGGTGTGAGTTCCGTTTATCGGCATACTTTCCAGTCTGTCTGTTTCTGCAGCTGGACAGAGGAAGAGCTTGTCTCTGAATATTCCCGCCAATACAATATTATTGATTCCCCCAAGCTTAATCTTGCCTGCTCGAGGGACCATATTCTCTCTGGACCATCCTCAAGTGGTTGCATTTGAGCAGATTTTCCATGGAATTTAAAAGCTTGGGACTTCAGTCCTCGGGTCAGTTACCAGGTTGCGGTTAGTAAACCAGGAGCTGGGCCATCAAGAGGTGGGGTTGTTATCACCTTGTAGGCTGTAGAGTAATAACTGTAGGTTTCAGACAAATGTTTGGGGCTTTTGAGGTGCGTTTTCCCTGGGAGTATTTGTTAGATGACATCCAGTAGCATTCTTTGAGGATGATGTTTCCACGTGGATATCAGGAGGCTTGTTGTGTGCTAGGATAGGAAGCCAATCAAGTGTGTTGTCCTCAACATCCCATAAGTAATCCTCATGTCTTCTTGAAGGTGGAGATCTCCCACATTTGTGTGGTGGCTCCTGAGACTGGTTCAGCAACAATGATCTGCTGTTGAATAGAGCGGGGGCGGGCAAATTAAGCAAGACATAGTCTGTTGGCTCTGTTGCCCCAAGTGGTACCCATCAGTTTCCGTGAATATTTGATTCACTCTCATCTTGACCTTGGTTCTGGTGTCCTGGAGGTCAATGTACAGTCAAGAGTGATGCCAAGGTATTCTGGCACTAAGTAGTTGGCAAATGATCAGTCGCAAAACTGGAGATACGCCTGAATAAGGTAGTGGAAATTGGGAAATTTCTTCACATTGTGCACTCACTTGAGGAAAAATGGCCGAATGGCAGAAGCTTTGTTCCATGGAGGGGTGCTGGTGGGTAGTAAGATTTGGGTGAAGAATGGAGTGGGGTTCACCATCACCAGCCGCAGTTCAGATCCGAAGCGGCTGAGATCCAAGGCCATTTATTTAAAAGGCCAACCTTGGTACTCTGGGATTTCCCTCCAGTTTTTTCTTAAACATGAAGTCCTTGAGCCCCTCATACACCCGCAACCAGTGCCCCCCCCCCCACTACCCATGCCCATATATGCTGACTCATGCCAATCCATGCCCACAATGACTCCTTATACCCTCCATGCCAACTCATAAACTCCCATCCACCACCCTTTGGCTTTACATTCTCCATGCCAACTCACACATTAAGGGCCGAATTTGGGGGCCACCTTGAGATAAATATCTAGGAGAGACTTGATTATATTAAAGAAACTCTCAATTGTGAAAGTCCACTCAAAACATTTAAATCCCCTCAAGTATTTAATTCCTCATTAAACAAACAAACTTTATTCATAACCCCACATCAAAGATAGCTAATCCTGTAATAACCTCTTCGGACTGCCAATCAAACTGTGAACTTACAATCACCCCACTGAGATAATAGCTGCTTAAAAAGTGCAGCCGAGCATTAATAATGTTATAATGATAGCATGTGGGTTTATGCCAATAAATGACTATTTAAACAGCTGGAGCAGATTTTTAAAAATTCTCGTTGACTCAGGCAGACAGTTTTAAATTTTTTAAAGGGCTGACCAGGTAGATAACTTGACACCTTGGCCCTTTTACATCAGTTATTTGCCCTTCAGGAGCATTTATTACCATTCTAAAGATTTGCAATGCCCACACAGCACTGAGTTCAAAAGGCCTTCCTGAATTTGGGTTTCCCAGATGTGCGAGGCAGTGCATTGACTATCCCTGTGGGAGCCTGTTGTTGGTTTTGCGTGGGTGACTGATTTAATCTCTGAGGTGCACACGGAACTGTCAGTTGCTGATCATGGAGTTGATTAGTGGCAGAGTTTTTACAAATAGATGATTTTGGAGAGTTTCAGCAGCATACACTACCATTGGCACAGGATAAGTTAGCAAAGGCAGTTTCTGCCTCAAGCCCTTCTGGAAATTGATATCAAAATATGAGGTCAGCAGGAATTGTTCAGAGCACTTGCGGCAGAAAGTAATCTGTTGGGGTGGGAATTGCTGCACTCACGGTGGGACTCCTGTTTCGCAAGAGGCTCCCCAGGACCCGTGTTATTGAGTGCAGGGGGATGGGGTGGTAACTACCCGGGTCATCGAGTGGCTTCCCTCTCTTGGCAATGACTACTATCTAGCTATTGTGCGAGATGTTTGGAATGGTGCCTGGGCTGCGGGTGTTGGCCAGCCATTTCCGTTCCTGTGACTTGATGGTGTTTAAAGATTCTGGGTAAACCCCATCAACTCCTGCTGCAGTGCCAGGCTTGGTTGCTGTCAAGGCTCTGTCCACTTCCTGTTGCATGTAAGGGCTTGAAGAGTCTGTCTGTTCTAAGACAGTCTTGAAAGACTGCATCAAGGCTGCGTTACTGACAACATACCTTCCCTGCTGACTGGTGTCAATGCATTTATGTGGAGCTGTGAACTTTCACTCTATTGATTCAATTTGATGGTGCATGAGGGTGCACATATTGCATATGTGATTTCAGATGATCACTTTGTCAAGATAAATGGTTTCCACGCGGTGCCTGCAGTTTGGAATGTAACAAATGTGACCCGACTATTTCAGAAAGGAGAGAGCGAGAAAACAAGGAACTACAGAATCTATTCTGGGCATTTAGAACATAATTGTTAGGATTTATGAAAGGGGAATCATTTTTGACAAACCTGTTGGAGATTTTTCCAGACGTTACTAGCAGAATGTAGTGTATTTGTATTGTTAGATGGCTTTTGATAAAATCCCATCTTTCTGAGGAGTATCTTTTCTCTGGTTCTGTGGTCTGGCCTACCTGTTAATCCAGACTGATAGCAATGTTGTTGACTCATAACTGCCCTTTGAAATGGCCTAACAATTAAAGATGGGCAATAAAGGCTAGTCTTGCCAGTCACGCACACATCCTAAGAATGAATAAAATAAACAACCACTATCTTCCTTCATTGTATTCTAGGGATGGTTTATTTCCACCTCATCCTTCCCTACCGAGACTTCCTGCCTTGTTCTTACTGCCACTGTGGTATCCTCAAAAGTAATTCCTTGATTCTTCTCAATTGCCCCCTGCCAGAAGCCCCAAATCTAGTTATTATTATCCTCAATTGATCTCCTAAACAAAGAACAAAGAAAATTACAGCACAGGAACAGGCCCTTCGGCCCTCCCAGCCTGCGCCGATCCAGATCCTTTATCTAAACCTGTCTCCTATTTTCCAAAGTCTACCTCCCTCTGTTCCCGCCCGTTCATATACCTGTCTAGATGCCTCTTAAATGATGCTATCGTGCCCGCCTCTACCACCTCCGCTGGCAAATCCTACTTATGACTTCCCTCTCTTCCTGATCACTTTCTGATTGCTTCAGCATACCCTATCAGTTCATTTCTTTGGCATGTGCTCAGATTTATTAGAGAATGAGTCTATAATGTTAATGTGCTTTGGCGCCAGAGGAACTCCACTGTTTTGTATTTTTGCAGTGCATACCAACATCTTGAGCACGATTTAACCGGAAAAAACAGAGTCCTGTTTGGGCGTGTTTAGTAGGGTGTTTCATGGCACCTGCAGCACCGAGAATGACCTCACTATCAAACGAGATTCTTTTTTAGCAGGCCTCAGCGTTGAATGTCCCGTCGAGGTCACACTTACCTGCATTTCCTGCACTGACGAGCTGAGCTCGTTAGCGCATGAAGAGATTGGGGCTCCGTTTTTAAATGCTGCCCCAATCGCCCCGACCTCTGGACCCCCCCCCACTGCAGCATCCAGACCTCCCCAATGTATCCTCAGGGGGTCCTCGAGCCCACCTCAGCTCACAAGGGCAGGGCGCCTCCAGGCAAGGGCCTCCAGGCAAGGCACCTCCAGGCCTGATCCCTGGCAGTGCCAAAGGGGCTGGTTTAGCTCACTCGGCTAAATCGCTGGCTTTTAAAGCAGACCAAGCAGGTCAGCAGCACGGTTCGATTCCCGTACCAGCCTCCCCGGGCAGGCGCCGGAATCTGGCGACTAGGGGCTTTTCACAGTAACTTCATTGAAGCCTACTCATGACAATAAGCGATTTTCATTTCATTTCAATCTGGCATGCAGGCACCTTGGTACTGCCAGCCTGGTACCCTGGCAGCGATCCTGTCAATCTGGCAGTGCCAAGGTTCCCAGATGCCAATGGGAGTTCCCAGATGCCAAGATATCACTCTGCCCTGAGACACCACCTGGGGGCGTCCAATGATCTGGGAGACCCCCCCCACCAGCCTTTATGCCTAGTCCACGTTTGTGTGGACCAATGCTAAACAGCGCCATGGCGAGGTGGACGTTCTTCCCCGGGCCTTGGGAGAATGTGGCGCGTACATATTTGTGAGCCTAACTGCTCACTTAAAGGTGCAAACATAGATTCCACCCAGTGAGGGCGAGATCCGAATCTCCTGAACATCGCAAATCGATTTAACGGTCTCATCGTGTCCCGAGTCGGGTGTGATGAGACCCCTTGCAGTAAGTAGTGTTCGTCACATCTGAAGAATTAATTTGAGTTGCGAAAATGGCTCTTTATTCATTTTGTGATGAGCCACAATTCCCTTGGTTTAAAACAGGATGATTGAGTATATTCAGCGCTCTTATGTAAATGTATAAATTATATTACATCGGAGTCAATCCAAGCTACAGTTTATTCTAAATATATCCATATATTAAGATGGAATTTCTGCTATCCCCATTGAAAAAAAGCAATTGTTTTTCCTAACTTGCTGTTCTGCAATATCCTGCCATGAATGGACACGATTTGACATGGTTTATTAGTCCTCTGGGATTTGTGAAGGGGTAGACCTTTTCTTTTCATTTGTGGGAGAGCTCAAACTTGGGGGCCAAAAATATAAAGTAGTCAGTGATAAATCCATTAAGGATTCAGGAGAAACCTCCGCCCCCGTGTGTGTGTGTTTTTTGAAGTGTATCTTCCCACGCATGCATGCACACACACACACATAGACACGCACTTTCTTTCCCTTTGGGGAATAGTGGGGAGGGGGTTCCTGAACTGATTGTCAGCCTGTTGAACTACATTATGCACTTGGCCAACAAGGCCTGATAGTGGACTCGAACCCAGAGCTCCTGGGCTAGAGGCAGGGACGCTACCACAGTGCCACAGGTGTGGCGAGAACGTGGAACTCGCTACTGCGGGAATAGTTGGGCTGAATTGTACAGATGCCTGTCAGGAGGAGGTGGATAAACAAGGAATAGAAGGCTGTGTTGATGGGTTAAGCGCAGAGGGCTGGGAACAGGCTTATGTGGAGTATAAACACCACCATGGACCAATTAGGCTCTATGTCCTGTTTCACGTGCTGTGCAGCCAATGCAATTTTAGTGCATAGATATCAAACGCCAACTGACCACAGTGATAGTATCAGCCCCAGAGAACACTGCAATTCAGATTGCTATTGAACAACCTCCTGAGAGGATATCAATGCACGCGGATGATTCCTGAGGTCAAGATCAGGCTTGTCCTGGTGAGTCCCTTGGTAAAATGTCTACAGTCTAGCCTAAAACATGATGAATAGCCACTCATGCAAGAGATTAGGAGGCAGTCAGTTTCTGTGAAATTGTACCCCAGCCTTGAATACACTGAGCTGTCTAGATGGTAGCACTTTTTAAAAGCAATGCAATTTTATTTAAGCTGCATATTGCATTATGGAGGAATCAATCCCCTTGTTGATTCATGATGTTCAAAAGTTATAAGCCAGATAGCTCCTCAAAAACAAATTAAGTCATACTACCTTGCTGGAGATTGCATACCTGATTGAAGGATTGCAATAAGAGGGAGAGAGAAAAAAAACTCTAAATGTTAATACAGGGCTTGAGTTTTTCTGCCATTTTTAACACAGATTTTTTGATGCAGAGTTAGTACCTTTTTTGAGAAGAAAAGCTATTCTAACTAATCTATCATAAAGCTTTCAGGATTAAATACTTTAAAATAGTTTGCATTATATATTCTGAGACAAAAAGAAATGTGATTATATGATCTCATTGGTCCTTGATTTAACGCTCAGCATTATGTGTCCCAGCTGTGCAGTCAATCATATCCATAATGTGATACATGAACTCCCTTAGAGTATGGTAATGAAACTTATTATAGATTTTATGAATCTGAAATGCATTTTAAATGTCTCCTTCCTGAATTAGTAAACCATTTCGAATAATGACTTAGTATGCTTTTGTATTGTTGAATGGGATTGAAGAAAATCCAGTTTACAGTGGCAATTGTAAACAGAAATTGTGTGCGTGTGATGGAATTATGTAACATGATGCGGGGAGGGGGAGATTTTCCTAGAATTTATTCAACCGTTTTCTGTAAATTATCGTTAATTGAATCAATTAAAGATCTGATCCGACTAGAGAGGGTGCAGAGTAGATTTAGAAGGATGTTGTCAGGAGTGGAGAACTTTAGCTCTGAGGGAAGATTGGATAGACTGGGGTTGTTTTCTTTGGCACTATGGAGGCTGAGGGAAGATTTAATTGAGATATATAAAATTATAACGGGTTTAGATGGTGTAAATAGGAAGGACCTATTTCCGTTAGCAGCAAGGTCATTAACTGTGCGCAAAGACACAAAGTAATTGGTAGAGGGATTAGCGGGGAATTGAGGTAAATCTTTTCCCCAGAAGGTGATAGGTGCCTGGAACCCACTGCTTGAAAGGCTGATGAAAGCAGAGACCCTCTTGCTTTTAATACTTGGACATGTGCTTGTAAAGCTGTAACCTAGTGTTGTGGGTTCAATCTGGACAACGCTGTTCCAGCCAGAACAGACATGCTGGGTTCCTTCTATGCCATAAATTCCCTATGTTTCGGAGTTAAACTACCATCATTATCATAATTGACACAGGGCTTTTACAACAAATCATATTTAATAGTCCTTTTTTTTCAGATCTTCTCATGACTTAAATAAAAATAAACATATTCGTTTGATGAATTATTGGTTGTTAATTCTAGGTTTGATCTTTAATTCCAAAAATAAGTATATTTTGAATGAGAACCAAAGTTTGGAACCAATCCCAAATGGTTTGGAAACCCTTTATCCATGTGCATGGCCACCAGACTTTATTACTTCAATGCAATCACTGTCAGCCTCCAGTTCTCCTTAAACCAGTGCCAATATATCCAAAGCTCTGTTACACATATCCATTCCCATTCTCACCCATCATTCCCAATTTTGTTGACCTAGATTCGCTACCCAGCTCTCAATGCATTCATACGAATGAATGAAATGAAATGAAAATCGCTTATTGTCACAAGTAGGCTTCAAATGAAGTTACTGTGAAAAGCCCCTGGTCGCCACATTCCGGCGCCTGTTTGGGGAGGCTGGTACGGGAGTTAAACCCGCGCTGCTGGCCTTGTTCTGCTTTACAAGCCAGCTGTTTAGCCCACTGTGCTCGAAATTCCTATCCATATATAAATCACCGCACGCTCTCATCCCAGCCCAACTCTGCAATCTTCTGTGATGCTATATCCATACTTAAATTCCCTTGATTCCTCTCAGTCCAATCGTTTCCCTTCCATTTGCTGCATTATTGGTGACAGGGATTTAAAAAAAAATTTATTTTATTATAAACATGCATCAAAACAGGTTACAGCGAATAAACACCCTGGGAAACATACTTCCCAACAATTGGTGACAGAGTTATCAGCCACCTGGGCCTTCCTCCTTGGAATTTCCTTCCCAAACCCCTCCGTATCTTCTACTCTTTATTAAAAAAAAACCTGCCCAAAGTCGATGGCTCAGCTTTTTCAAATGGAGGAGTCCCGCATCCTGCTATCCGAAGAAGCACTGAGTCACAGTGTCCCGCAGCCAATCTGATTAGTCGGCCGTTCTACAGTTCCTGCGGCGACAGGACTGTCAGAGCCTAAGCCCGAGGTGTGGAGGCCCATGTAATTTCAAGCATTTAGACAGTTGTATGGGAAAGCTGGGTATAGTGGTTTTGGGGCCAAATGTGGGCAATTGGGACCTGCTTAGTGGTTAAAAACTGGGCGGCATGGACAAGTTGGGCCGAAGGGCCTGTTTTAATGCTGTAAACCTCTATGACTCTATGACCCCCCCCCCCCCCCCCCCCCACTGCCTCTTCCTGTCTGGGATGTAACTGTTGAATTTCTGCTGTCCCGCATGCAGGTTCCGCCCTCTTGCCAGCCTAAATATTGAGGCTGAGCAGGAAACCTAATCACCCACTTCGGGGCCTCAAACGGGACATGTGTGGTCTTCCCATCTGAGGTCTCCGCCCACCCCAGTGTAAAACTGCAGTGTGTTTGGGGTGGGTGGAAACCTGGAGGGAATCCCATCCATTCAATTACACGCTCATACCCCACCACTGCCAGTACAACCCTTCCCCCCCCCCCCCTCCCAAAGTCTGCTGATGGGGGAGCATAACATTTTGGACCATGTCTTTGACCAAGCCTTCATAATCTCTCCCTTTTTGACATAGCACCTATTGCCTTGTGTGAAGTTCGTTGGGGGTGGTTTATTGGTTAAAGGACTTTCACCAGCGCAAGTTGCTGCATTTTTATTTAATTGTACTGAAAATATCCATTCCATGTAATCATGGGGTAAAATCAGTGCCAGATGTCTTCAGTATGTCACATCTCAGTTGATTAGATGTATAATCACGTAACAGCATGCACTTGTTTCATCGACATCCTGCCCCAAGAGTGGAGCACTCAGGAATTCAGCAGTCACAGAGTGCTCTGACTAACAATGTGACAAATCAGTAAACCAATCAGGCACTTTTGTTGCTGTAGTGTATTTGGTGATCATTGGCTCAAATCAACATTGATCCGTTCCCAATTACGGTGCAAAATAAGTAATAATCTCATTTGGAAAACCCAGGTATGGGAAATGGAAACGTGTTATGATAGTGCTACAGAATTGCTCTGAGGTTAGGGTTGATACACATACGTTTGGATGAAGCAAAACTTTGCTCTGCTTGGAACTGTTCTTGAAAGTGCTTTGAACAGACACCGGTTCCCTAAAATAAAAGTTATTCCCTTTAGGAGCACTCAGCTTGAGAACAAAGTACTTCAATAGGAAACACGATTGTGCAAGATGGGCAGAAGGTATTGACGATCTGGGGAAGAGTTTATCCGTTATGTTATTTGTTTTATTCTTCATGGGAAATGGGCATTGCTAGCAAAGTCCGCATTTGTTGCCCATCCCTGATTACATTGGAACGGATTGGCTTCCGAGGCTATTTCAAAGTCAACCACAGTGCTGGAGGTCTGGGGTGACATGTAGGCCAGACCAGGTAAGGACGGCAGATTTCCTTCCCTCCCTAAAGGACATTAGTGGATCAGCTGGGTCTTTATGACAATTGACGGTGGCTTCATGGCTGAGGCTAGCTTTCAATTCCAGATTTGTATCAATCAATTTAATTTAAAACTCCACCAGCTGCTGTAATTGGACTTACACCCATCTCTTAGCCTCTGGTATTGCAAGAATAATACCAGAACTGAGAGCATTTCACCCTCAGGAAAGGCTGGGGCTGTTTATCTCCAGAAAAGAGAAGACTGAAGGGTGACCTGATGAAAGTCTTTAAGAAGATGAAGGGGTTCAATAATCCAATTAGGATTTGATGAGAAACCTCTTTACCCGACGAATGATGAGAATGTGGAACTCGCTACAGTACTACAACGAGTGGTTGGAGTGAACAGAATTTTCATTTGTCGTATTTTCATTTTTATTTGACAGAATTGCCATTACACTGCCATCTCCTCCAAATTAGGCTGATGCAAGACTGCAATCATATAGGTTTAGTACAAAGCAAGTGGATTGATTGATTGATTGATTGATATTCATTGTCACATGTACCGAAGTACAGTGAAAAGTATTTTTCTGCGGCCAAGAGAACATAAACAGTACATACATAGTAGACAAAAGAATAATCAACAGAGTACATTGTCAATGGTACATCAACAAATAGTCATTGTATAATGACTTAGGCTAGGCCTTTGAGATTGGTCAATTAGAATACGAGTTCCCTGATTAATGTAATAATCACTTATTGTCACAAGTAGGCTTCAATGAAGTTACTGTGAAAAGCCTTGAATCGCCACATTCCGGCGCCTGTTTGGGGAGGCCGGTACAGGAATTAGTGTCCCAATCAGGGAACCCCTTTCTCTGTATATAACAGGGAGTGTCGGATCCTCTGCACTCCCAGTGTAGACAGCAAGCTGAATGCACCTGGTTGTTGGGCTGTTGGTTTTGTAAAGAAAAGAAATTCTGGTGAAAGGACTTCTGTCTCCGTGGACTTATTACAGATTGGTTACAGTGCGGAACGAGGGCCAAACAAATATGAGGTGGAAAAGAGTTTTAGTAGGTCAGAACGGTGATAAGAGATGAAAGAAAAGGGTCTGGTTGAGAAGAGCTCGCAGAGAGTCACCATGCTCTGACGCCATTTTGTAACACTACTCCTCTTCTCTGGTATGTACCTTTGCTGAGCACTGTGAAAAATCGCTTTAAAAGTCCTCCACTGTTCCTCAATTGTCCCACCATAAAGTCTTTGCTCCCAGTCTACCTTTGCCAACTCCTCCCTCATCCTAGTGTAGTCTCCTTTGTTTAAGC
This sequence comes from Scyliorhinus canicula, assembly GCF_902713615.1. Classification (NCBI taxonomy): domain Eukaryota; kingdom Metazoa; phylum Chordata; class Chondrichthyes; order Carcharhiniformes; family Scyliorhinidae; genus Scyliorhinus; species Scyliorhinus canicula. The sequence continues at coordinate 180,277,287 of NC_052155.1, read as the reverse complement.
ACAAGTCACTGGTATTGGATTTTACCTTCTCACTTTCCATCTGTATTTTAAATTCAACCATACTGTGATCGCTCCTTCCGAGAGGATTCCTAACTATGAGATATTAACAGATTGATATTTTTATGAGTCTGGACATCTTAAATGACAATAGGGATATCTCCAGTTCAGAATACATACAAACAAATTTCAAATAAAATGATCCTATTTCAATTATTTTATAGTATAGTTGTGTGAGGCAGCCAATTTGCGCACAGTGGTAGCACAGCAATTGATTATAATTTAATCACCCTACAGTCCTGGTGATTCACTATTTTTGTACGCATCATTTATGCAAGGTAGAGTTAGATAGATTTTTGATAGACAAGGGAGTCGAGGGTGATTGGGGGGTGTTGGAGGGAAGTAAAACTCAGAGTCTGTTCTCGACCACGTGGAGTTGTACAAGTTGCGTTTATTCGGAATTGCTGTGTGCACACAGGAGAGGCAAGTTCTGCAGCTAGCCTTAGCTCGCACAAGTCAGCTCTGATCATAGTCAGAATTACACGCATATATATTTAAGGTTCTTTCAGATTTGCAAGTAGGCATTGACGTCATCAATTCAGTCGGAACAATACAAAGTGATCAGTATGCATATTTTCTGGTCCCTTTAATGGGGAAACGATCAGCTAATACAACGCTTCTTTACAATCTCCTGGATTCTGTTCAACATATTTCCTTCACCCTGAACTTCTGGATGGGGTGTTAATGTGTTTTTATCCTCTGCACTGGGCTGGACAATGAATCCCCTACAGACAGGCTGGAGCCATGATTTCTGTGACGTGGGTCCCCTTTCTTATCCTAATGCCCTGTGAGATGATTGAATTATCTCCAGTGCAGGTGACTTTTCTTTAAGGTCCAACATTTTAACCCCTTGCCTGCTGGTTTTTCCCTTTACCTGTGCTGTTATAATACTTGAGACATCTTTATTATTACTTATATCAATTCGGACACACATATAGCAATTTCTACCGCTAACAAAGGGAGAGAGAAGTTGTATACAAGCCATAAAGTACTTCAGACCCTTTATATGCTAAAACCACGGTGATATTTTTTGCAGTAAATATTATTGACTGCAATTCACATTTAAATCTTGCCTCACTTGTCAAAAATAATTGAAATAGGATCATTTTAGTTCCATTTGATTGCTTTTATTCTGAACTGAAGATATGCCGATATTCATTTAATTCTCGATCGAAGATATCCAGACTCACAATCCGCTGATGTGGCTCACAGATGGTCAGACTGAAATATAAGGAAAAAGAAGGAAAGAGTTGTAATTATGGGCGTGATCGTATGGCCTCATCGCGTCCGGCTCGAGACGCGATCCAGATTTGCATATTTAAGAGAGCTGGAGTCTCCCAAGGCCTGGGATCGAATGTCCACGCCTGGGAGACCTCGCCATGGCGCCGGTTAGCACTGCTCCACACAAACGTGGACCAGGCGTAACAGCACATGCGGAGGGTCTCGCAGGCCATCGGGGGGCCCCCGGGTGGTTGGGCTCTGGGGAGGGTGGTACCTTGGCACTCCCGGGAATCTGAGCACTGCCACCCCCGGCACCTTAGCACTGCCAGTATGTCCAGGTGGCACTGCCAGGCTGACAGGGTACTGCCAGGGTGTCAGCTGGTAGGGCCAAGGTGTCCAGGTGCCAGGTTGGCTGTGCCGGGAGCCAGGACCAGGACTGCCTGCCATTCTGAGGTGGGGTGATGGGGTCCCCCTGACGACCCTGAACAAGTAAGTTGGGGCATTGGGGGGGGGGGGGGGGGGGGGGGAGAGGTCCGGAGACTGCGGAGACGAGCTTGTCAGTGCAGGAAACAAAGGTAAATACGACCTTGGCAGGGCATTCCTTACTGAGGCCTACAAAAAAAAACAGAGTCCTGTTTGATAGTGGGGTCATTCTCTTCGCTGCAAGAACCAAGAAACACCCCACTAAACCTGTCCAAAACGGGACTTTCCTTTTCCCATTAAATCTTTTCTTCTTCTTCGGACTTGTGATGTGAACGTCGCTGGCTAGGTCAGCATTTGTTGCCCTTGAATTGGGTGGCTTGCTGGGCTCTTAATTCCAGAATTTCCTTTATTGAATTCAAATTTCACCATTTGCCATGGTGGGATTTGAACCCGGGACCTCAAAGCATTACCCTGGGTCTCCGGATTACTAGTCCAGTGAGAGTACCACTGTACTACCAGCTCTCCACAATCACGCCCGATATAGCACCTTTCACCTCCGGATAGTCCAAAGTGCTTTACAAACAATGAACTACTTTTGGAGTGTAGTTGATATTGGAAATGCAGGAAATAGGGCGGCCAGTGTGTGTATGGTGGTAGCACATCAATTGATTATAATTTAGTCATCTCCTCCACTTCCAGCCCCTACCCCCCTCCGAGCGTAACTAGAGGCCAACAATATAAGATAATCGCCAAGAAATCCTTCTTGGTGAAAAGTCTTTACTCAGAGAGTGGCCCAAATCCCCTACTGCGGGAGAGTGGGTGTGGTGGGGGGGGGGGGGGGGGGGGGTTTGCAGTTGGTGCATAGATGGATTTAAGGGGAAACTGGACAAGCATATGAGGGAGAAGGGAATAAAGGGTTACAATGATAGGTTTGGATGCAAAAAGATGGGAGGAGGGGCGAGTGGATCATTGAATATTTTTAGGACAGAGATAGATAGTGTTACGTATTGTAATGAATGCCCTTCTGTACAGCATGTCACATTATTACATGGTGATATTATCACAGGCACTTGGGAGATTTTCCATCACTTCCATCGTAGACTGTGAGCAAGCAATAGCTCCATAAATAACTCTGACAGCTGGTTAACTAGCCTACAGTGTGGCAACCTGGTTATTCTTTGGCTCCACTGGGAAGAAAAAGCAAAATCCCAGAAAACGTATAAGACCAAGCTGCCAATGAGGATGTTTTTCCAGCAAAGTAGTTGGAAGAAACAACTCAGACCTGGACCTCAGGTCAAGGATCGATTTTCAGGAGACCGCCCCACCATTGACTGAAGTGCGATAAATCTGGCCGTTGGGAGAAATGGGGAGTCTTTTCCAGTTGCACGCCTTCGCACGTGGCAGGCTGCATCATCGGATTCTCGAACTCCGTGAGAGAGAGAGGTACCTGCATTTGGGAAAAAGCAGCTGCTCATAAAACAAAAACAATGCAATACTAACCAAGAATAAGCAGAATTACAACTGAAAGTTCTGTTTTTAACACAGATTGATGTTTGCAAAAAAACAACAAAATATTTCTTAAAACCACAGGCCAATGAAGAATTTTTTTTAAACAAATTAAATTGGAATAAAAATAAATTAGAGGGGGGGAGGAGAAGTCTAAGAAAGTACGATGCCAGAAAAAGATGGCGCTATGGAAATATTCAATGAGAATGCAGAATCAGGGAGTTCCATGAGGAGAGATTCCAATACTACACAGCTGCAATCAGGATACAGATTGAAATCAAGGTTGCAACTTTCTTGAGTGTAATAGTACGGAAAACTTTCACCCTATTACAAAGTCTTGTCCATCCTGCAACGCCTGGTGAAATAACTAACTGACTAAGACCCTTGAAGAACATTTTTTGCCCAAACCATTAATCATAACAGAGAAATTCAGATTTTATCAACATGCTCAAGAAAGAGGGTAAATATATTCCACAATTTGTGGCATTACTACGGAGACTAGCGAAAAACTGTGAGTTTGGATCGACTCTTGAAGACACACTGTGAGACAGACTTGTGTGCAGATTGAGAAATTAAACAATCCAGAGGTGATTACAAACAGAAAGCTCTCCAACGCTCAAACTTGCTCTTCAAATCGCAGTCTCTATGAAGTTAGCAGCTGAAGAAGCTTCCCAAATTAGAGCTGGCACCGAAATAAACAAGACAAATACTGAGAAAAGAAGATCTCTCAGCTTGCAAGGATGCTTTAGGTGTGACCAGGTGGTGCATTCGCCACAGGAATGTGGGAGTCAAGAAAGCAAATGCCATAATTGTGGAAAGAAAGATCACAATACAAATACTCGCTGGGTCAGACAGAATCCTCAAACCTTAAAGATGTGTAAACGCAAGAATTCATCCAAATCTACAAAAGACGTCTACAGAATGACCGAAGACAAATGAAAACTCCCAGGAAGAGACAATGTCTGCAGAGATCAAAGAACTAAAACTCAGTGCATTACCACCGAGATTTAGGGTCTATCTGAAACTGAATTTGAACAAAATTAAAATGGAAGTAGATATAGGGGTCGCTGTATCTTTCATCTCTGAAAATTAATGTCAACAAAAGCTGAACATAATACCTTTAAAACCTGCCTGATATAATCTTGAGAACTTACATGAAAAAAGGTGGTTCCTGTGAAGGGTTATATCTTGGTGCAAGTGGAAGTAAATGGTCAATCTGAAAAATTACCATTACATATGGTAAAAGGAAATCTTCCCGCAGTTTTCGGAAGAGCATGGTTGAACAAAATCAGATTAAATTGGAAAGCTGTGAACCAACTGGGTGATGGAAAGAACACATTAAGAAACTCTGAGAAATATACAAGAAGATATTTGAAAACACTTCAGAGGAAATGATCGGAGTTGAAACACGACTCAAGATAAAAGCTGATAGCACCCAAAGTGCTTAAAGGCAAGAACTGTGCCGTATGCTATTGAACCAAAAGTCAAAGTTGAACTTGGCAAATTTACCAAAGATGGAATGATTGAGAGTGTGATGGCGAGTCATTAAGCAACCCCAATTGTTCCACTTATCAAGCCAAGATTCAGTAAGAATCTGTGGTGACTTTAAACTGATGATCAACTAGGTACTTTATGCCGACCAGTATCCCTTACCATTAATAGAGGGTCTACTTGCGGGATTGTTGGTAGACAGCAGTTCAGTGAGATAGATTTGTCCCAAGCAGACCATCAGATGAAGGTAGCATCTGAGTTGCAACATCTTTTAACAATTGTAACAAGGCTGTTAAGGTCCAAATGCCTACTGTTTGGAATAACATCTGCACCATACTTATTCCAAAAGTCCATGGATAAAATCCTCAGTGACTTCAATGGTGTTCAATGTTATTTGGACGGCATCTTAATTACAGGCAGGACTAACAGGAGCACCTCATAAATTTAGAAGACACAATAGAGCATCTTGAAAGACACAATCTTCGCATCAAGAGGGAGAAATGTGAATTCTTCCAGACCTCCATAAGCTATCTTGGCCATGTAGGATGGGCTCCACAACAAACCGAAGGAGGTGACTGTAATTTTAGATGCGCTAAGACTGTAGAATGTATCGCAACTGAAATCTTTTTTAGGACTCATTAATTCCAATGATAAATTTATTTCAAATCTCGCTACCATTTTAAAGCCACTTCAGACATTATTATATGTGAACCAACAATGGACTTGGATGAAAGACAGTGAAGAGACATGTAGCAAAGTCAAAATGTGTTGAAGAAATCGGAAGCCTCAACCCTAAGTTAACATTACAACTCGCATGTAACGTATCGCCCCATGGGGTGGGTGCAGTTGTCTCTCATATAAAGCCAGATGGAGATGAAAGACCAGTAGATTTCACTTTGAGAATGTTGTCGAATGCTGAACAGAATTATGCTCAACTGGGAAAGGAAGTCTTTTGTCTAAACGTTGGAATCAAACGTGTTCATCACTACCTGTATTGAAGAAAGTTTACTTTGTTAACAGACCGCAGACCTTTGACATGATTTTTGGTTCAGACTGTCTCTGGCTGCGAGTCGTTTACAGAGATGGTCCCTCAATTTATACATACATGATTATGAGATTAAGCACAGAAGTTGGAGCAACATGTGAATGCCGATGCTCTATCACGTCTACCAGTGGGGGACAAAGCCAAATCACAGGAGAACTGTGTAATGGGACATGAAACCCTTTTCCCAGATGGATCATGTACCTATTACTGCATCTCAAGTGCAAAGACACACACGCCAAAGACGTTGAAAAGCCAAGCAGATTGGAGCAAAGCTAAAAGACACTCGTATTGATACATAAAATATATACATTATTGTACAATAACAACAACAATAACAAGTAATCACTGTTCACCATGAGTAAAAGTTTAACTTAATATTTGTTAATAATTGTTGTTGTACTACAGGAGTAAAGGGGAAGGGATGTTAAGTATTGTAACCAATGCCCTTCTGTATAGTGTGTCACATGATTATGTGGTGACATCATCAGAGGCACTTGGCAGACTCTCCCTCACTTCCATCCTAGACCGTTAGTAAACAATATTTCTGTAAATAAAATCTGACAACTGGTTAAGTAACCTACGGTGTGGCAACCTGGCTATCCTTTGCTATGAAGTAAAAGCAAAACCCCTTAAAACATAGCTCTCGTTCGGCAAGTGAATCAAGGGTTTTCGGGGGTAGATGGGAATGTGGAATTGGAATCATAAACAGATCAAACATAATCCTAGTGAGGGGCTGAGTGGCCTATTTATGCGCCTGTTTTGTGTGTTCTTATGTTTGTTTAAACTACAGTATGAATTGGTTGGACCAAATGGCCTGTTTCTCTGCCTTTAGGTACTTTTGAGATGTGGTGACTGTTGTATTGTAGATTACGGCAATTTGCACAGCAAGATCCCAGAAACAAATGTGATAAACGACCAGATCTCTTATTTTCAGTTGTTGCTTGAGGGATAGAGATTGAAATGAAAAAATGAAAACGAAATGAAATGAAGGAAAAAAATGAAAATTGCTTATTGTCACGCGTCGGCTTCAATTAAGTTACTATGAAAAGCCCCTAGTCGCCACATTCCGGCGCCTGTTCGGGGAGGCTGGTACGGGAATTGAACCGTGCTGCTGGCCTGCCTTGGTCTGCTTTAAAAGCCAGCTATTTAGCCCAGTGTGCTAAACCAGATTGGGGCCTAGTTTTCTTGGAATAGAGCCATGGAGTGTTTTACAATCACTGGAGAGGGCAAATTAAGCTTTGGGTTAGCACCTGACCTGTTCTTTGACAGTACAACGTTGCTTCAATACTGCACTGACGCATCAGCCTGAGGTTCATGCTCAGATTCCTGCACTGCGATTTGAAACCAGAACAATCTGACTTAGAGATGCAACTAATTAGGGAAATAATGGCCCAAGGCCTCAGATTGGTATCTGTTACTATGTCCCTGTGTCTGCCCTGCTTGGACAGAAAGCTACTCACTTACCTGCATGAATTGAAAAGGCTTCAACTTGTGATGGAGGATCCTGCAAAACTCCCGCAGCGCAGAAATTATTGCAGAGAGCAGGAAAGAGAATCTGCGTGGAAGCCACCCCCAAGTTTTACTGCACTGGCTGCAATGTTCTGTTAAGTGTTCAAATATCCCAAATTTCTCAGTGTACTAGTGAGTGAGTGAATGGGTGAGTGAATGAGTAAGTGTGAATGTGGATACATGTGTGGCGTAAGTCAGTTGGGTGGCAGCTGGGTAGGGAATTAGATGGGCATGAGGCAGTTTGGTACAGCTAAAGTTGGGCAGGGCGCCCACTGGGTAAGGCGACAGCTGGGTAGGGCAGCAGCCAGATAGGGTGTTAGGTGGGGAAGGTGGCAGCCAGGTAGGGTGGTAGATGGGCGAAGTAAGTCAGATGATAGGGCGAGTGAATGGATGGGTGTGTTGGAGGGTGTCAGGAGGTCAGTGGGGTAATTGGTGCTTGGTGGGCAGTCGGTGGTTCAGGAGGGGTAGTCAGAAGGTAGAGTGAGGAGTTGGGCGGGCGTGTGGGACCAGTGCAAGTGATTGTTGAGTCAGTTGTACAGTTACCCAGGAGTTAAACTAGGATTTATCTGTCTAACATTCCCTGAGTAACTATTTAGGTGAGAAAGCCGTATCTGTCTGAAGTTGGACACTTTCTCAAAGGGTCCCAGGGAGCATGGGGAAATGCCCATTGGAAGTTCAAACTTCCCAGGCAATTCCGATGGAGTCAGTGCATCAGGACGTCAACAGGGTCCCGAAGCACATCTAGGATCATATGTCAAGCCTCCAACAGCAGCACGGTAGCACAGTAGTCAGCACAGTTGCTTCACAGCTCCAGGGTCCTAGGTTCAATTCCCGGCTTGAGTCACTGTGCGGAGTCTGTACGTTCTCCCCGTGCATGCGTGGGTTTCCTCCGGGTGCTCCGGTTCCCTCCCACAGTCCAAAGATGTGCAGGTTCGGTGGATTGGCCATGTTAAATTGCCCTTAGTGTCTAAAAATGTTAGGTGGAGTTGCAGGGACAGGGTGGAGGTGTGGGCTTAAGTAGGGTGCTCTTTCCAAGAGCCGGTGCAGACACGATGGGCCCAATGGCCTCCTTCTGCACTGAAAATTCTATGATAATCTATGATTTGGAGACCGGAAGATTTGGGCCAATATGTCGCTCACTATTTGCATAATAATCACTTCATCCCCACATAAGTGTGACATGTTTGTCCAGATGAGCTTGATGGCGGTGAATGCCGTCAAGTTGTATGGCAGAGCCAGGAAAAGATGCAGTGCAAGCTCAAACTACAGAGGCATTTTTTGAAACCTGAACTCACAGTTAAAATCTAATAAAACCAGTCCTCAAAATGAAAACCACATGGTATAAATAGAACGTCTAGTGGAGCATTTCAGATGTTGTCACTTCACTGTATTTAATCATTTGTGAGCTATAAAAATGGGGTCACTGATTATTTTTGTGTTCTTTGAGCAGACCGTGAATATCTCTTGCCGTGTAATTAAGAGTGATAATTGCAGCGCAAGGTAAATGCCTCCAAAAAGAGTTAATCTTTCTAAGTGGACATTTGCTGCAGAAAGATTCAGTACCTGGTTTATCTCCAGTAGTTTTCAAACCTTCTAAATTAATATGAAAAATGCTTCCAATATAGAAATAAAGCATTTTCTAAGACCCTGGAGTATTCAAGAGTTACGCAGCTGACCTTGGCCATCATTGTAAGATTCTTCAGTAATTTTATAGCTGGGGATTTATAAAGGTTTTTGATTGCCTTCCAAATTATGTCATCAGTTAACTGGTGAAGTTACTTTCCATCACTTCCCATGTCCTTCATTGTAAGGTGGTTTATCATTCTGCAGTGGGAACGATCAATGGTGTCAGCTTGACCCCCTTCGACATCTTTACAGCCTAGTGACAGATCCAATACAGCACCATGTTCAACAGTTCAATAGTTGTCACTGAAAGGAAGATCTGTATCCAGGCTGAATCACAGAATCAAAGAATAACACAGTGCAGAAGAGGCCCTTTGGCTCATCGAGTCTGCACCAACGCACGAAAGACATCAGACCTGCCTACCTAATCTCATTTGCCAGCACTTGACCTATAGCCTTGAATGCTATCATGTACCAAGTACTCATCCGGGTACTTTTTAAAGGATGTGTGGCAACCCGCCTCTATCACCCTCTCAGGCAGTGCAATACAGACCGTCACCACCATCTGGGTAAGAACGTTTCTTCTCAAATCCCCCCAAAACCTCCTGCCCCTTACCTTGAACTTGTGTCCCTTCGTATCTGACCCTTCAATCAATTCAAACATACATGAGACTCCTTTGAATTAATGATTGCATTTATTCCTCAATTCATTTTAGGAAAGTGAGGAGGCACAAAGTCATTCCAGAGTTTTTACATTGCAGAAACATGCCACTCTTTCCAACTGGTCCATGCCCGTCGTTATGGTCCACATGAGCCTCCTCCTACCCACCTACCGGCTCTGAAGAAGAGTCATGTTGGACTCGAAACGTTAACATTAACATTCCTGAGCTGAAAATCGTTGGTGATATTTCTTGTGACCAGACAACTCCTGCTGGGGGGCATGATAGACAATCTCACCGAGTGTGTGTCAAAATCGCAAATGGTAACTTCTGGCCGTTGCATTTTTTAAAACTAAGTGAAGGGAAATTGAGTTGTTCATACCAATCCTCATTGACTTCAAATATACAGTAGAAAATGGCTCTGCTTTCAATGCTTCAACTGGGTTTGAGTCTATGCACGCGTTGCTCGATGCAGTGTAAAACAGTGTACTTATTTATTAGAAATGGGAAGGAAAGGAAAAGGCAGTCAGATTCACCTCTTTGCTGTGGCATTATTATAAATGTAAGAAATGCAAGGGTTAATACAACATCTAGATCAGCCACTGGAGGGAGCTAGAGTTACAAGTATATAAGACATTGATTCTAAGCCTCGTTTGGGGGGGGGGGGGGGGGGGGAGAGAGGTGAAGGAGTTAGCTAGAGTACAGACTGTGAGTAAGAGCAGATCATAGTTTATCAAAGTGTAGAGATTAGTCGCAGGGGAGTGTGGATTATATGTTAATTACCAACTGTATTATTCAGGAGTATGTGTCGAATCCAAATTGGTAGTGTTAATAAATTTATAGCTTTGTTAAAGTTAAAGCTATTTTGTGGTCTTTGTGAACATTACGCCAACCATCCTGAGTTTAGCAACACAAAGAACACTAGATTTGCAGCCCAAGAATTCTCACAGACGATAACATTATTGAGACAGTGGCATTGCCACCCATCACTTTGCACAGTGAATTTTGTAAATGTTTTCATTGCAAGCCTTCACTTTATTGCCCGATGCCCACATCTCAACCTTTGGCTGAGGCCTTCAATATCTGCCTCGCTAGGTGGACTTAAAAGACTGTATGCCGCTATTTTGAAGATGAGCAGGGCAGTTCTCCCTGGTGGCATAATCTAATATGTATCCCTCAAGCAACATCACTTAGAACAAAACAATCTGGTGATTATTATTTTGTGGTCTGTGGGAGCTTGCTGTGTGCAAATTGGGTGCAGCACTTCCTAGATTAAAACAGTGACTATTCTTCAAAGGTACTCTTTTGGCTGTAACACGCTTTGAGGTGTCCAAAGTCTTGAAAGGCACTAACGAAATGTGATTCTTTCTCTCAAAACTTGCATGTGTAGAGTTCCTGTATGTGTAGAGTTGTGGAATAGGGTAGCCTTTTATTTAAGCAGCAAACTAAAGGCATCTCTTGCTAAGGAACTCTTTACAGTCCTGTCATGCACTGCGGTGTATTTGTTGCGGATGGTCTATCCCTTCCAGAGCAAAGGCTACGACTTGGAAGAGTCAGATTGAAGTGTACATGTGGAATGAGGGAGTTATCAATGGCTCTAATGGCCTGTGCTTCAGGGTCTGATTTTGAAAAAAAAATGTATTTTATTACAAATGTGTATCAAAAAAGTTACAGCACATAAACACCCCGGAAACATGCTACCCAACAGTCAACTATGCACTTTGTACAATTTTCCCCCCTTTTTCGCCCCCCCCCCCTCCTCCCCCGCGACGAACAACTCCTCAAGCACGGTCATGAACATCCCCCAGCTTGTCTCAAACCCCTCTGCTGAAACCCTTAGCTCATACATTATCTTTTCCAGCTGCAGGAATTTTGTACAGGTCACCCAACCAGGCCGTTACCCCTGGTGGCGATGCCGATCGCTGCTCCAGTAAGGCGGGCAATCAGAGGGGCGAAGACAACGTCATTAGTCTTCCTCCATGCTTCAGGGTCTGATGTCATAGCTCCCCAAAGTTCGGGACATTTGATTCCGCCAATCTATGGCCATTGCAAACACAGGCAGCACGGTAGCATTGTGGATAGCACAATCGCTTCACAGCTCCAGGGTCCCAGGTTCGATTCCGGCTTGGGTCACTGTCTGTGCGGAGTCTGCACATCCTCCCCGTGTGTGCGTGGGTTTCCTCCCACAGTCCAAAGATGTGCAGGTTAGGTGGATTGGCCATGATAAATTGCCCTTCGTGTCCAGAATTGCCCTTAGTGTTGGGTGGGGTTACTGGGTTATGGGGATAGGGTGGAGTTGTTGACCTTGGGTAGGGTGCTCTTTCCAAGAGCCGGTGCAGACTCGATGGGCTGAATGGCCTCCTTCTGCACTGTACATTCTATGATTCTATGATGCAAGCTGTTGGATTGCATGATTCAGCCTAACGAGCTATCTCATATTAGGGCAGCAAATTCACCTCCGCTGACCTCGGCAGCTCCTGTGTGCCAGATCTTGGCCCTCTCTAGCACTGAGCAGATGCCGTCATGGCTTTCGGATCCTTTTTAGAGGTTAGGATTGGAGCAGTACCCAGCAAGAAAAACACAGGATATGCTGCAGCCTCTCAGCAACTTTCTGAGCACAGATGTCAGATCTGTCTCACCGAGAGCCAGCTGCAGAAACCTGACGCTCAACCTCTCCTACCTGCAGAATGCTCCCTCAGACACTGTCGTCACCTGCTGGTTTCTCCTTTTTACACATAAATCTGAACGCAGATTCAATCCCTTGAGTGAGGGCCACTGAAACATGTTTCAGATCATGGGAAATCTGTCACACTTCAGCAACGCAATTCAATTTCCGAAGCTCTTTCCTGAACTTTCAGTAACCAGCAGTATCCATTTCCTATTCCGTAATGAGCAACATATATTATCGGAGCCACTGAACTGGGACTAAAATTATGTGTAGGGATTGGCAGAGTGCTGAGGTGCTGGAGTGTTGGGGAGGGGATGTCCTGCGCCCGGGAGGCCATTTTGGGAGCCCCAGGAGTGAAACGGTGGGAAGGGAATGGCTGAGATTTGACAGTGGGGGTTTGGAGTCACAGAATCAGGGTCACAGAATTGTTGCAACACAGGATGGGGGGGGGGGGGGGGGGGGGGGGCGCTCGGCCCGTTGCATCTGCGCTGGGCCTCCGAGGGAGATGTTTGCCAACTGCCGCCCCACATCATCTCCGGCTACAGGGCAAGGGGACTGGGAAAGGTTCAAGGGGGTTAGCAGGCACCGGGCGCGTTATGTCTGGGAATCTGGGATGAGTGGGGAGTGGATGATCCGGTTTGAGATCATTAGCTGAGGGTTATAGAATACAAGGTAGGAGGAGTTGGAGAGTCTGAGGATCATATTGAATAGAAAGAGGGATCTGGCAGAGATGAGGGGGTGGGGGGTGGGGAGAGAAATCGATCTTTGATCCCTGTCCGGAACAGAGAAGAGTCTTCAGAATGTCCAGAACCATTTTTGAGGCAGACCTCCTTTAACTTCCAATCACAACTAAAAAAACTTGCCTAAAATTGTTTGAAGCACCCATTAAACTTTTAATGTCTAAGGAAATGGCCCCGCAGAAATCAACATTACTTGCTGTGGAGATAGAGCTGAAAGAAATCAATGAGGGTTACATATAATCTATTTACAGTAAATTATTTGAAAATGCGAAGTCTGTGTGCACTTTCTGTCCATTATTCCCTGAAGCATTCACATATTCACATTTATAATGGAAGCATCCAAACTTACCACATTGCAATTATGTATACCGAACAATGAAGGTGCTGAAGTGTCACAACAAGCCGGGGGGGGTTTATTTACATAGAAATAGAAATAATTTACCACACAAATGGTGGCTATTTGGCCCATCATGACTGTACCAGTCAAAAAAAGTGCTATCCAGCCTAATACCACTTTCTTACTTTCGGTCAGGAGCACTGTAAATTACCACTTCGAGTGCATCCCCAGGTACTTTTTTTAATGTGGTGAGTGAATCTGCCTCCACCATCCTTTCAGGCAGTTCCTTTACCACAGTCTAAGTGAAAAACTTTCTCTTCAACTTCCCTCCAATCCTTCTGCCAGTCCTCTAAGTCTCTGCCCCCTGGTTGCCAACCTCAGTGCTCGGGGAAATCTGTCCTTCCTCTCCACAGTATCCCCTCATAATTTTACATACCTCAAGTAAATCTCCCCTCTGTCTCCTATGTTCTGATAAAAAAAACAACCTCGGCCTGTCCAATCTTTCCTCAGAGCTAAAATTCTTCCTTCCTGACAACATCCTCGTAAATCCCCTCCGTACCTTCTCAAGGGCAATCACATCCTTCCTGTAATGTGGTGACCAGAATTGTATGTCATGTTCTAGCTGTGGTCTGTCTGGTATTTCATACAGTTCCAGCATCACCTTCCTTTTCTTACTGTATATCAATTAAATTCAAATGTAAAAATCGCAAATTGAATGTACTTTACTAAGAGGTTGAAAAATATGTGTGTGTTCTGGTGCGGTTATCCCTGTCTCTCAAATCCTGCCTCATCTGAAGATTACGCAGATTTTGACGTCCTATACACAGTGCAACAGAAGATCATCTTGTAAATGGTTATGCTTTTAAGCATGTCCAAATGATTTGATGGAGAAAGTGGATAGTGAAATACGATCATTTGGAAAGGGTGATAGGAAGTTGTGGGAAGTGCGATCTAGAAAGTGTGTGTACATTAATCAGTAGATGTATGTAATCTGAATAGCCTGCAATCAAGCTTTAAGGCTTTAATCAAGCTTTAATAACAAGCTTTGCTGAACATGCTTAGATGCTTGTATTGTTTTATCTTGTGAACTCCTAATAAGCCAAAAATCTGAAAAGTGCTTGAATTTTACAAACGCCATCAATGATGTTCTACCATGAACAGACTCGTGATCTATTTAAAGTGAGCAGTGTAGTCTATATCAGTTTTCTAACTGTCTTCATCCAAATGAAACGCCTTCTCTCCGTACAATACTTCTTCCAAATGAAATGCTTCAGTACTTCATTCACTAACAGGCTCTCTCACAACTACATCGAGCTGGATGAAGACACAGTTCAGTGACTCAGGCCTGTGATCTCCCAACTGGAAGTGAAGCAATTCAACAGCTTGAATAATGCTCCCCCAAACTTGAATTCTTCGTACAATTCACGTCAGCACCAATATCCTGCTATTTTGCAGTCTATAAATTGACAACTTAAAACACCAACTTTACCTACCTGTATTGCCTGCAGGACATTCGGTTAAGTAGTTCAAACAGGTAAAATAATTTTAGGTGCCAGGGGTAAATATGTTTGCTGCAGTTGACAATCTACACCAAGATAATTTATTTCTACTGGGATGCCTGTTGCCTCAATTTATAAGGAATCGATTCCATTTCCCGAATGGAAAAGAACTTTGAAAATAATTAAGAGTGTAGCAAATGACAAGGCGGGGAAATGGGCCTAGGTTAAGTGCTCTTTCGGAGGGTCGGTGCAGACTCCATGGGCAGAATAGCCACCTTTTGCACTGTAGGGATCCTGTGATTGCGTTTGAAATCTTGGGTCGTGTTTCTGCTGACAGCGGAGTTTTCACATCATGAATCCTGACTTTATTTTTGGTGCAGTAAACTTCTCTCAGTAGTCCAGATGTGAGAGATATAATAGGTAATGTGCAGGTATGGCACTGAGTACACAGAGATCAGTCTCCCCACCAGTCTAGCCAGCTGAAGTTTCCTTCCCCTTCGGAAAACAAAAGGTTTTCCTCATGGAAACTATTACTAACCTGGCTCCCTGCCCAGCTTCCAGCCTTTTTGCGTTTGAGACAACTGAAAGAAACTTTACATGCTGGGTTGAAACCTGCTGAGTTGTTAACATTTCGGTTGTAAAAAATGAGTGATGACTAATTGAGAGCCTAATTACCCAGAGAGTGTCAGAAGAGAATGTTGAGCCGTTAATTAATTGGGATTTCAAAAAAGAAAATAAAGGGGTGCTTTGCAGCATTTCCATATTTAGATGCAAAGCAAACTTAAAAGCGGATCTGTTTTTATTTAACCTGAAGCTGTGGGACCTCAGGACTGGATATTAGAACAGAAAATATTATTGTTTGGTCCATTACCTTTAGGTGAGGCCAGGAAGTAACTGCTCCGATCATGATGCTTTTCGGCGCACTTGATCCCCAATGTCAGATCCACCAAACCTTTATTTGTCACGGAGAAGTCTTGAGCGGTTTAGCGTCTCCCCTGTACCGTTTGAACCCCTGGGTGTGCACAGCTGCTTTGCAAAGTGATACTTTTGGAAAATGATGTTCATTAACTGTTTGCTCCATTTGCAAATTTGAATCCAGCCACTTTGGAGTCCAGCTGTTCAGCTCACTCAGCTGGCCTGTGACAACCATAGATTCCCGCAAACAAGCTGAACTGGCCAGCCACATGGCCTAGGGATCAGGGCTGTTACCGCACTCTTTTATAAGTTGATGTGCACTGATGGAGGCCCAAGGATAATTGCTGAAGACAAAGACATGTGTATTGCAGATGAGGAGTTTTCCTGTGTTGATTCAGGATTTGCGTGCGATGGGGAGTGGACCTCAAACGTGATTAAGGCTGAGAGAAACTCCACCGGATAACTGATGCAGGCCGACGGGACTGGCCTTAGGTGGGGCACAGATATTGGGGCAGAATTATCTGACTCTTGCCGTCAGGGAATGCCCCAGGCACAAATGTTGTCCTGGTACTTTCAGGGAATGCCGTCCCAAAATAAATCCAGAAATGGGAATGTTGCCGGTGAGTAACTTTGGCCCATCGCGAGGTCCACTACGTCGGGGGCACGCTGGTAGAGATCACAAGTGATTGCCGGCCACATGATTCCCAGCTGCGAGGACCAGAGAATCACAGAGGGCCGGATCATAGGGCCCTCTAAATGGATGTAAATGGGTCATTTACACGCTCCCACTGGCATGTGGCATAGACCTCATTCCCGCCATCCGTGGGAGGTCGGAGCATCACGATTGGGTCAGCCCCCGTCGTCGATCCTGATTTTGCCCCAACGCCCGATTCTCCACCCCATCGGGGAACGTGATCCAGGCATCCCGGGATGGAAAATCCCGCCCATAACATCTTTTCCCATCTCTTCTCTGTGTTCACGCAGCCGTAATGATTTTGGGTGGAGATATGTCATGCCATTGAAATGTCCATTCACTTCGTCCCGACGGCAGGAGAGGATAGAAAATTCCACCATTTGTTAACTCAGAGGATCCTTAAAATTGCTTTTAACAAATTGCTTTTTAAAAAAAAAAAATACATTGGCTGATTCATCTCCAATACTAAACTCTTTGTCGTAAAACAAGTTATCTTTCTGTGCCACTCTGGTCTTTAACTTGCTTTCCACCAACTATCTCCGCATGTTCAAATCACATTGGGGTCCAAAGGTTTTTGAAGGTGATCATGTTCACCATCTGGGGCATTTGGTATGGTGGGTACGTAGGTGGCCGCCGAGGCTGATCTGTGCCCGGAAGGTTCCACTGCAAATGGGACAGGATACCACAGATGATTGAGTTTTGGACAATTTGCTAGCTCAGGATTTTCCCTCCTCGCATTTTCTCCCTGCGACTCAGATGCACTTGCTTTTGAAGGACACCTTATTTGATTGTGCCAGAGGCAGTCCCAGGACTCAAAGTCATTATCAAAACTCACAAAGTGGAGCCTTCAAAGTGTACTTGTCGCGCTTCCTTTGACCACCAGGAGAGCGCAGCCCAGACTCAAGCTCACCGAGAAAATTCCAGGAAAAACCCCTGGGCGTGTTTAAAATTCATGCTGAAATCAGAGTGAAGACCACTCACAGGAATGGAGGCGTCGGCTGAATTCTTAATGTTCTTCTTAGCGCTTTTGTTGCTCTGCTCCATTCTTCATAATAAACTCGGATTTATATGGCACTGTTCCCAATCAATGATGTCTCAGAGTGCTTTACAGACAATGAAGTATTTTTGAAGAGTAGTCACTATCATAATAGAGGAAATGTGACAACCAATTTGCGCACAGCAAACTTGGACAAACAGTCCAGTGAAAATGATCAGATAATCTGTTCTTATTTGGTGGTTAGTTGAGGGATAAATATTGGCTGGGACATTGGGGATAAATCTCTTCAAATTGTAATAAACAATCTTTGACGGATTCTGCCGTCCCGAAGCTAGATTTGAACTACTGTGTGAAGCTTGCATGTTGCCCGTTGGATAATGCCAAGTAAAGCAGGGTCCACTTTGAGGACAGGATTGCATTATCATGGCACCAACCAGCTATGGCGACTTCACAAACGTGCCGCTGTAACTTGCCGACGCAGGCACAATGCCGCCCGGCACCGAGTCAGAAAGACGGGTCACGGGCAAGGGTAAAATGAGACAGGTGGGAGGGTGGGAAGTTGACAAGCAAGCAGTGAGTTCCTGCATACGACAGCAGCCTATATTACTTTTCTGTAGCAATCTTGTTCCCTCCTGGCCACAAAATGATTTTGACGGCTGCCTTTCTGAGGCACCGCAGAGTGGCAGCGTCATCAGTTCACGTGACACCATCAAAATGTCACCAGGGTCCTATGTCATAAGGCGGCAAGGCTGCTCAAAGGATGCTCTGTGGAAAAAATAATGACAGAGTGTAAATGGAGTAATAAGTCCATTGCTTCTAATGTGGCACGCTGCCTCTATGTGGAGTTTGCACTTCTTTCCCGTGTCTGCTTGGGTTTCCTCCGGGAGCTCCAGTTTCCTCCCACAGTCCAAAGGTGTGCAGGTTAGGTGGAATGGTCATGATCAATGTGCAGGGTTATGGGGATAGGGTCAGGGAGTGGGCCTAGGTAGAGTGCCCCCCCTCCCCCCGCCGTGTCCATTTCCACCGCTCCCCAAATCTGTGTAGGCAACGCTGTGACTTTGGTGGCCGTTTGTTACAGTTCACTCGAGGAGTCCGGGTTGCGTGACAACATGCACGTTTACATACATGTTGTAGCCTGGAGCAATGGATGGTGATGGTAGAGGCTGCAACTTTCTTTCCATCACATGGCTGACCAGAAATCTCTCCCGCTCTGACCATCTGCCATTGGCGTGCATTGGGACCTGCACGTTGCTATTCAACCTGTTTGACCATGTTATGAACGCACCGGGTGTGGGACTCGAACCTGCAGCTTCTGGATCAGAGGCAGTGGCGCTACTCACTCCACCAGAAGACCAATCAGCCCTGTAACCTCATTTAAATATTTATATCTATAAACTGCAGGTCATAAAATGTAAAAATAATTTGATTCCATTTGCTTATGAGATACAAGAAATATTTGAAAAATATATTTACCTTTGAATCATTAAAACTGGAATCTCATTTCAAATTAACAAATATATATTTTTTTAATTGTACAAACTAATGCTTCAGATTATTGGTATATGAGACTGTTGTGGTGCGGACAGCTGCAAGCAACATGTGCTGAACTTCTGACGATGTTTAAACACAACTTTCAGACCACCCATGTTGTATTGATAAAAATAAAATACATTGCATAACTTTGCAAAGTGGTATGTCACAGGATGTGCCACAGAGACACATGTGGGGGAAAAGAGAAATTTATATCAGCCTTTCAAGAAACTGGATGTTCCGAAGCACTTTACAGCCAATTAAGTACTTTTGAAGTGTAGACACTATTGCAATCTAGGAAACTCAGCAACCAATTTATGCACGGCAAGCTCCCACAAACAACAATGCAATAACGACCAGAGATCTATTTTTGTGATGTTGACTGAGGGTAAATATTGGTCAGGACACTGTGGTTAATTCCCTTTGAAACAGTGTCTGTTACCTTATGTTAGAATCAGAGGATAGATGGGACCTCTGTTTAGCATTCCATCTGAAAGACAATGCCCCTGAGAGTGCAGTAGACCCTCGGCACCACATTGAATTGTCAGGATTAAACCCAGAACACTAAATGGTGGTTAAATGGTAAATAACTCCGGATGCACTGGAAAGCTAGCTCTAACTCATTAACATCCAGGTTTACAGAGATGGGTCAAAGTTCGAGCCGCCACTCTACTCCTAAAAAAGAAACTTGAGATCTTATATAGGTTAACGAGGCTGGAAGTCTTGGATTTAACCTGATTTGTAGGTGTGACTGTGGCCAGCCAGGTTTCACAATAGCTTCTGCGAAGCATGGACAGCCTCAGGGAGAAGAGGAAGTATTTCACAGCACTTCTGGTGGGCAAAGAGATGCTGGAGCGCTTCCTCCTGACACCCACAAGCTCCCTCACCACCAGACTCCATCCCACGCAAACCCCTTCACCCTTCAGATCGCATCAGGCATTTCGCCATGAGAACCCTTCCATGGTCAAAGATCGGACCTAACTTTTCCTGCTAGGGCTTTCTCCTGAGTTCTCCCCCATCTGACTGGAAGCAGGAGTCTCGAGAGAGAATCCGTCAGGGCTAAAAGTCACATGCAGTGAGGTTAAAACTCCTCACCACGCAGGGAAACCCAGACTTGGAGATCTCCCGCAGGCTTCCAGACACTCCCACTCCCTGTGCTTTGGTGAGTCAAAATTCCCCGCCTTTGCTTCTTGGAAAAAAAGGTTATAGAAAAATATTGCTAAAAACATTTTTTTTACAGTAACCAAACAGTTTCATGTTGTGAGAGTTTATGCGAACAATTCTCAGCAGCTAGTGCGACAGAAGAAAAACAATTCCTTGGGGGTTATTGTTCCAAGAAGCTGTCTGCTTTAAACACAGAGTGATAACTAAAGACAACATTGAAAATATTATCATAATTAATGTGCTCTTTTCTTCAAATGGGCATTTCAACAAATGATGATTAAATTTAATAATTTCCGTACTGGCTCAGTTGACCAAAGTGTCCCCTCTGTTGGGAGTTTGTGGGTTCAAATGACAGTCTAGGATTGAGCACCTACTGTAAGCTGGTATATTAACGCCATATTGGAAGAGTGCTAGATTTCCAGCAGTGTTGTTTTACAGTGTAACGTTAAGCCTGGATCTGATCTGCCTGTTTGTGTCAATTATAAAGATGCCACTGTACTGTTTGAATAAGGAGGGTGTTTTACCAGTGCACACTCCAACAATTCTGCTTTAGCAATGTCACCAGAAAAGAAGTGAACTTTTCATTCATCACATTGATGTTGTTGTCACTCTGCCGGAATCTACTGTTATCCACATTATTAACACTTGAAAATAGTTCATCGTTCGTAGACACAATTCTTAGAGACACAATAAGCCACTAGTCGAATGCAAATAATGTCTGAATTATTAATTGAGCATATGTTTATTGCATCTGTGTTTCAGTTATGTTTCAGTGGGCAGCATTCTGGCCTCTGAGTTAGGAAGTTGTGGATTCAAGTCTCACTTACACATAACAATCGAGGCCGACACTCCGGTGCAGAACTAAGGGAGTGCTACACCGCCAGAGGTACCATCTTTTGGATGGGACATTAAATCGAGGCCCCTCTCAAGTGGATGTAAAAGACCCCTTGATAATATCTCGAAGGGAGGTAGGGGAATCATCCCCAGTTTCCCAATATTTGCCCATCTATTAACACTGCAAAAACAGATTATCCAGTTGATGTGGCGACCAATTCACTAGAGAAACGATTGGAAGTAAACTGTGGTTTTAATAGTCTTACAACTGAGCCAGCCTGCGACCAGAGGAACTGAGAGCAGGGCTTACGGCTGCGGCACTTTATACTTCTGGTGGTGGGACGGGCCATGGGCGGAGCCAAGGGTGGAGTCCTGTACAAGCTCTTCATCCCCCCCTATGGCCCCGCAACGGCTCACATACAGAGCCGACAAGGACACAATACAATGCAATGCAATACAGTGTAAATTACAATACAGTATAATTCACCACACCAGTCATTATCACATTGCTGTTTGTGGGAGTTTGCTGTGCGCAAATTGGTTTGCTACGTTTCCTACATAGCAGCAGTAACTATACTTTAAAAAGTACTTAATTAGCAGTAAAGCACTTTGGGACATCAAGTGACCATGAACGGTGCTTTGTCTAATAATGAAAGTCTAATAATAACAACTCATGATTGCCAAATGGAGTAACTTCATCACGACAAAAATGATCTAGTTTTGTCTATTCAAAGCAGATTTTGCTTCTAAGTGCTCAGAAGCAGTTATTGTGCATACTTAAAACCAAAATAAAAAGCAACGATTTTTCAATTAAATCTTCAGTCTTTGTTACATTTTGATTTTTATCAACAGCGCTATTGAAATACTTTTGTTTTCTCTCCACTAATTCTGATGGCTTTTTAAAAAAAAATTATTTTGACTAAAAGGGCCCAGCTGGAGGAAATTCTTGGCAGAAGCCACTAAGACAGCTATCGTGAGGGAGATGCATTAAGATAAATGGAAGGAGTAATTTTTCCTCCAAGGTACTTCAACTGTGTTCATTAACTTGCCTTTCTCATTCCTTTGGGTGAAGATTGGGCGGCGATTTCTGGTCACATCCTCCCCAAAATTGGAAATTCCCACCCGAGGTGAATGGACTTGTAAATGGTCCGTCAACCTTTCCATCCCACCCACGACTATTCCTGCAGTTGAGGGGATCAGGAAATGCACTCCTCAGCGGAACTTTCCATAATCCATCTACTTTTTACAAAAAAGATGGAGGGCGGGATTCTCTGATCCTAAGGCTAAGTGTTGACGCCATCGTAAACGCCGTCACGTTTCTCAACGGCGTCAACATGCCCTCAGGAGCAGCGATTCTGACTCCTACAGGGGGCCAGCATGGCACTGGAGTGACCAACCCCGCTCCAGCTGCCGATCCCGGTGTCAGATGGGTGCTGTGGATCTGCGCATGCGCAGTGGGACCGGCGCCAGTGCGCGCATGTACAGTGGCTCCCTTTTCTGCGCCAGCCCGGACGCAACATGGCATAGGGCTACAGGGGACGGCGCGGAACAAAAGAGGCTCCCAGCCCGAGGCTGGCCCGCCGATCAGTAAGCCCCGATTGCGGGCCGCCCGGATGCATGCACGCCGAGGTCCCGCTGGGTAAGACCAGATGTAAACGGCGTTGGTAGGACTCAGATTTTTTTCGTGGCCGCTCGGCCCATCCCGGGCGGAGAATCACCGGGGGGGGGTGGGGGGTGCTGCGTAGAGTGCCCCCCACCGGCGCCTTGCCGATCACGCCGGGGCCGATTCCCGCTCTCCGGGGAATCGGCAGACCGGCGTCGCGCGATTTGCGCCTGTCCCGGCGATTCTCTGGCCCGGCCTGGGCTGAGACAATCCCGCCCAGTATGTGTTAAAGTTAACTTGTATTGTTTGCCATGGTTAAAACAGGAACTCCTGATTAGATTCCTCTCCCAAACCTTCGTTAATTTTCACAAGGAACCGTTAATAGGAAAGGAAATCTAAAATGGGGCAATTTGAGGAGCACAAAAAAGTTGACAATTAGAGTTCGATCCCGGCTCTGGGTCACTGTCCATATGGAGTTTGCACATTTTCCCCGTGTTTGTATGGGTTTTGCCCCCACAACCCAAAGATGTGCAGGTTAGGTGGATTGGCCACACTAAATTGCCCCTTAATTGGGGGAAAAAAGTGATTGGGCGCTCTAAAATTTATATTTAAAAAAAAAAGATAAAAAACAAGAAGCAGCAACCAATCAATAATTCCACCCATAAGAGCTTTTCTTGTCAAACTGCCTACTTTATCCTATTTCTTGATGTCATCACCGAAAGGTGCTGATGAATGAGTAGAGGGGAATGTGCAGGTTCTAAATAAGCAGTGAGTTTTGCTTGTTTCTTTCGAAATGGGGGCGTCAGGTCATTGTAATAAAAATGCAAAACTTTGTTTTACGCAAATAAGTCAAATTAGTTGCAATTCAAATAGGAAAATGCAATTTAAAATACAAACTAAAGGTTACAATTATAAAGGACCTGGAAGAGTAGAGAGACCCAGGGTGTATACCAATCCTTGAGGTTAGCAGGGCTAGCTGAGATAATGGTTAGAAATGAATACATAGATGATTTGGAGTTGGAGACGAAGTGCAATATGTCCAAGATTAGAGACGACATTAAAATGAGCGGTAAAGCAAAAAGTGCAGAGGATATTGGAAGTCTGCAGAAGGATTTGGATAGTTTAAGTGAATGGGCTAGGGTCTGGCAGATGGATTACAATATTGACAAATGTGCGGTTATCCATTTTGGTAGGAATAACAGTAAAAGGGATTAGTCGCAAAAAGTTGGTTTACAAGTGATTAAGAAGGCGAATGGAATTTTGTCCTTCATGGCTAGAGGTGGGAATTTAAGACCAGGGAGTTTATGCTGCAACTGTATAAGGTGTTAGTGAGGCCACGCCTGGAGTATTGTGTTCAGTTTTTGTCTCCTTACCTGAGAAAGGACATACTGGCACTGGAGGGTGTGCAGAGGAGATTCACTAGGTTAATCCCAGAGTTGAGGGCGTTGGATTACGAGGAGAGGTTGAGTAGACTGGGATTGTACTCATTGGAATTTAGAAGGATGCGGGGGGGGGAGAATCTTACAGAAACATATAAAATTATGAAGGGAATAGATAGGATAAATGCCGGGAGGTTGTTTCCACTGGCGGGTGAAAGCAGAACTAGGGGGCATAGCCTCAAAATAAGGGGAAGTAGATTTAGGACTGAGTTTAGGAGGAGCCTCTTCACCCAAAGGGTTGTGAATCTATGGAATTCTGTGCCATGTGAAGCAGTTGAGGCTCCTTCATGAACTGTTTTCAAGATAAAGGTAGATAGTTTTTTGAAGAATAAAGAAATATAGGGTTATGGTGTTTGGGCCGGAAAGGGAGCTGAGTCCACAAAAGATCAGCCATGATCTCATTGAATGGTGGAGCAGGCTTGAGGGGCCAGATGGCCTACTCCTGCTCCTAGTTCTGATGAGGTTATGGTGAACCTTTATAAAACATTGGCCGCAACTGGGACCGATTTTAGGCCCAGTTCAGGAAAGATATAAAGGCATTGGAGAGGATTCAGGAAAGATTTACCAGAATGGTTCCAGGGTTGAGGGGCTTTGGTTGCTCGGATAGATTGGAGAAACTGGGTTGTTCTCCTTAAAGCAGAGAACATTGAGAGGAGATTCAATTCATGCACAAATCATCAAAGTTTTATTAGGCATGACTAAGTTGGTAGCCTCTGAATCGATGGGCTGTGATTTAAGTCCCATTCCAGGACTGGAACACAAAAATCAAAATTGACACCTAGTGCAGTACTGAGGGAGTACTGCCCTGTTGAAAGTGCCGTCCTTTTGATGGGACAGTAACTGAAGACCCGTCTTCCCCCTCAGGGGGACGTAAAAGACCCCAGGGCACTTTTTCGATAAATATCAGGGAAATTAACCCCTGTGTCCTAGCCAATATTTATCCCTTAATTAACATCACAAAAGGATTATCAGGTTATTGCAGTGTGGAGGAGCTTCCTTGGGTCAAATTGAATGCTTCATTTTCTATTTTACCACAGTGTGTGAACCCTTCCAAAGCACTTCAGAACATAAGAACTAGGAGCAGGAGTAGGCATTCTGGCCCTGCGAGCCTGCTCCGCCATTCAATGAGATCATGGCTGATCTTTTGTGGACTCAGCTCCACTTTCCCGCCCGAACACCATAACCCTTAATCCCTTTATTCTTCAAATAACTACCTATCGTTATCTTAAAAACATTTCATGAAGGAGCCTCAACTGTTTCACTGGGCAAGGAATTCCATAGATTCACAACCCTTTGGGTGAAGAAGTTCCTCCTAAACTCAGTCCTAAATCTACTTCCCCTTATTTTGAGGCTATGCCCCCTAGTTCTGCTGTCACCCGCCAGTGGAAACAACCTGCCCGCATCTATCCTATCTATTCCCTTCATAATTGTATATGTTTCAAAAAGATCCCCCCTCATTCTTCTAAATTCCAGCGAGTACAGTCCCAGTCTACTCAACTTCTCCTCGTAATCCAACCCTTTCAGATCTGGGATTAACCTAGTGAATCTCCTCTGCACACCCTCCAGCGCCAGTACGTCCTTTCTCAGGTAAGGTGAGTGTAAAGAGTTTTCATCGAGTGTAAAGAGTTTTAAAGACATCAGTGCTCGTGAAAGGTGCTACATAAGTGCAAGTCTTTCTTTTATGAGGGGTCCAGATAGAGTAGATGGAAGGAAACTGTTCCCCTTGGCAGAATGGGAGGACACAGACTTAAGTTGACAGACAAGATAATAAGAGGCAGTATTAAGCAACGAGTGGTTATGAGTTGAAATGCACCACCTAACAGTGTGCTGGAGGTGGCGTCAGTCATAGATTTCAAAAGGGAATTCAAAAGGAAATAATACAGGGTTATAGGGGAAAGGCCAAGAAAGTGAGACTCCTGATTTAAAACTTCAGTTCTGGATGAGGGTATCGCCAGCTCTTATTGCTCTTGAACTGAGTGGAGAGCCAGGCCACTTTAGAGGACATTTGAAGGTCAACCGTACTGTGGATCTGTAGTCACATGGTGGCCTGACCAGGTAAGGATGGCAGATTTCCTATCCCAAAGAACACTATTGAACCAGATGGCTTTTTACAAGAATTGACAACGGTTTCACAGTCATCGTCAGACTTTTAATTTTTTTAAAATCAAACTCCACCGTGGTGGGATTCGAACCCAGGCCCCCAGGCTATTACCCTGGGTCTACTAGTCCAATGAAGCTACCACAGCGCCACCGCCTGCCCCTTAGAGTGAACCAACGCAATTCCGATGGACCGCACGGTCTGCTTCTGTGCTGTGGCTGTTTTAAGGTTCTACGTACCTTTCAATCTACTGTAGATGCACAGGAACAAGCCAGCCAAAGCAACGGCTCCAGAAATAAGGGAGATGAAAGTTGGAATTCCAACTTCTTCTCACCCATCCCACCATAATCGCTGGAGGGAAATCCGCCCCTTGCAAGAACTCAGGTAGCGTGTTTTTCAAATATACATGTATCCAAACTTCAGTGGTTCAGTGAACTGAGCCAGACTGGAGTTTTAAAAATGTTGCTCTCACACAAGCTCTTTCTCCCCTTCCCTCTCAAGATGATGAAATGGAAACTTGAAGCTGAGCCAGGTTTTTACCTTGTTATGAGCTGAGGGAGGAAATGGAAACTTTAACTATTCAGATTTAATCCAGGTTTGATGGCGACCATCCCTAGCAGTAGTATTGTCACTTACTGTAGAAAACGCCACACAGAAAATTAACTCCTTTGCGCATTGCATACACAATGGCAGACTAGTGAATAATATATCAATGATTTGGGCTTAGTATCTGTGTCACTGCAATTCCGTGTCTCCTTTCGCAGTATGTGGCATTGATTGCAGTTGACATTATTATTATCTCTTATGATAAATTTTATCAGTTCCCCAAGAAGTAGCGTTTTCCCACCCCATTTACCATGTGATTGCTTTCTATCAAATTGCTGCAGCTGCTGTTATTTTAGATATGGCAGGAAGTAGGTTCCGGAAAACAGTGAAACCTTGCAGCAAGCTCAAAAGAAAAGTTGAGAAATGCCTCTACCCACGAGTGCCAGAGAGAGAGAGAGAAAAAAAAAGAAAAATCTGGTTGCAGTAGTCAGCAGACTGTTGTCTGGCTCCATTAGATAGAAGTGAGTGTAACCAATCTGCTAACCAGAGAGACATGCTTCTCATTGTTTGACACCACTCCATGTGAATACTGAAGCAGTTCTTGGCTCTCAGTGAATCCCAACTTCACTTAAACTGACACGTGTGCAGATGAGTCAGAGAGAAGCCTTTGCTGGTTAAATGAGTGAGAATTCACCTCAATTGCGACAGAGACTTTCAATCGAATAGAGACAGAAAATATGTTTTTTTTAATTAATTCGTGGGATCTGGGCATCACTGGCTGGGCCAGCACTTCTTGCCCATAGAATAGAATAGAATCCCTACAGTGCAGAATGGGGCCATTCGGCCCATCGTGTCAGCACCAACCCTCTGAAAGAGCACCCCACCCAAGCCCATTCCCCCCGCCCTATTCCTATAACCCTTTAATCTAACCTACACATCCGTGGACGCTAAGGGACAATTTAGCATAGCCAATCCACCTAACCTGCACACCTTTGTACAGCGGGAGGAAACCGGAGCACCCAGAGGAAACCCACGCAGACACGGGGAGAAAGTGCAAACTCCACCCATCGCTAAAGCCATTTCACAGGGCATTGCCGTGGGTCTGGAGTCACATGTAGGCTAGACCAGGTAGAGATGGCAGATGTTCTTCCCTAAAGGGCATTATTGAGCCAGGAGGCTTCTTTACGACAATCGACAAAGGTTTTGTGATCATCATGAGACTTTTGATTTCAGCTTTTATTGCATTTAAATGTCACCACCTGCCATGCTGGGATTTTAGCCCGGGTTACCCTGGATCACTAGTCCTGTGACTATACCAACATCATATTTTGACAGGTTGAATTTTTAAAAAATGAATCATTGGCAAGATGAAAGGAAATTGAAAGAATTATTATGGAAGGAAGATAATTATTTTAAAACGAAGACAACCTGGTTACTGATTTATTCTTGATCCTTGTACCTACTTTTGAATAACAGTCCACTATACTTTTGCAGTCAGGCCGATCCTCTAGCCCTTTTTAGTAAACAAAATTCTTGAAGCAAAGTCTTTAACGTTAATTTGTTAGGACCCATTCAGGAGCAAGGGAATTCCCTTTGAGACTGAATGCCCGCCTGACTGGCAGCGAAGCAGTTGTCATTTCATAACCTTAAATTTTAGATGTGGAGATGCCGGTGTTGGACTGGGGTGAGCACAGTAAGAAGTCTTACAACACCAGGTTAAAGTCCAACAGGTTTGTTTCAAACACTAGCTTTCGGAGCACTGCTCCTTCCTCAGGTGAATGAAGAGGTATGTTCCAAAAACATATATATCGACAAATTCAAAGATGCCAGACAATGCTTAGAATGCGAGCATTTGTAGGTAATTAAGTGTTTACAGATCCAGAGATAGGGGGTGATCCCAGGTTAATGAGGTGTGAATTGTCTCAAGCCAGGACAGTTGGTAGGATTTTGCAAGCCCAGGCCAGATGGTGGGGGATGAATGTAATGCGACATGAATCCCAGGTCCCATTTGATGCCGCACTCATGTGTGGGAACATAGCTATAGGTTTCTGCTCGGCGATTCTGCGTTGTCGCGCATCCTGAAGGCCGCCTTGGAGAACGCTTACCCGTAGATCAGAGGCTGAATGCCCTTGATTGCTGAAGTGTCCCCCGACTGGAATGGAACATTCCTGCCTGGTGATTGTCGAGCAATGTCCGTTCATTTGTTGTCACAGCGTCTGCATGGTCTCACTAATGTACCACACTTCGGGACATCCTTTCCTGCAGCATATGGGGTAGACAACATTGGCCGAGTCACACAAGTAGAAGCACCTCATATAATTTGTGCTCCAATTTATGTTCATTCGTGTACTAGCATCGCTGTAACAGATTACCTGGTCATTAATCTTATTTTTCTTTGCGGGAGCTTGCTGTGCACAAATTGGCCGCCGCTTTGCACGACATGGCCACACTTCAATAAGCACTTTCCGTTGGCTCTGAAGCGCTCCGCGGCCACGTGCCACGCTACGGAAATGCACGTGCCTCCTCTTTTTCTGTTTTAATTTGAGGTTGACGGAAAAAGCCTTGCTGGACCCGCTGGCTACATTTTTAGGGTGTTTCTTATTTTTAATCAGACGCCAGATGAAATCTGTTGCAGCGGTGAAATGCGATCCATGGAGACGGATGTCAGTTAATGAACAGTAACCCAGGCAAGCAGGATGGGGGAAGCCATGCTGTTTGCTGCTTTTGGCATGAATCCCTGATCTTCACAGCTTCAATCCTTTGGGCAGCCTATCTGGAAACACAGTGGCTCCTGCGAGTCAGCAGCGAACAAGACCACAGCCCCGATCCCAGCATAGGCTCTGAGCAGAATTTATACCCTGTTGACATTAAAATGAAGGTTAAAATACAATTGGGCACTTCTGGGGAGAATAAAAACACTTAAATGGCTTGGTGGATTTTAAAGTATTTGAAAGGCTCATCACATGTGCAGCAACTCAATATTTGCCAAACTCCCATTAGAGAGAAGCTATTTCCTCTTTGCACAGCCATGACTGCACAGTCTGGCTGGGGAAAATGATGTGGCGGACAGTGCTCTGAGTGAGAGAGAGAGAGGAAGCAGTGTCTCCCCATCACCTGCAAGGTTTACTGTACATCTTGGCAGAGGGTACGCTTGTTTTTTTTTTGAAAAACAGGTCTGAAAATCAGCGAGGTCGCAAGCACGTCATAAACGTTAGTGTTGGGGCTGCTTAAGATCGCTGAAGGAGGGGATTATTTATTTATTGGCAATGAAGAGCTGGATTCTCCGGACCCCCAGCCATTCACTTGCAGCTGGATTCTTTCCTCGCCGTATCTTGCCAATGGGATTTCCCATTCAAGCCGCCCCATGACGTCGGGAAACCCGTGGGTGAGGCGGGACTGCGCTGTCGTCGGGAACGTGGGGCGGGATTCTCCCAAACCCGGCGGGGCGGGGGTCCCGGTTGGATGGAGTGGTGTGAACCGCTCCGGCGTCGGCCCGCCCCAAAGGTGCAGAATCCTCTGCACCTTCATGGGCTAGCCCAGCGCTGGAGTGGTTTGCACCCCGCCGGCCAGCGGGAAGGCCTTTGGCGCCACGCCAGCTGGGGCCGAAGGGACTCCGCCGGCCAGCGCAAGTCCGCGCATGCGCGCGAGCGTCAGCGGCTGCTGACATCATCCCCACGCATGCGCGCGGGGGGGGGGGGTCACCTATGCGTCGGCCATCGCGGAGGCTGACACGGTCGACGCGTAGGAAAAGAGTGCCCCCACGGCACAGGCACGCCCGCGGATCGCTGGGCCCCGATCGCGGGGCAGGCCACCGTGGGGGCACCCCCCCGGGGCAAGATGGCCCCGCGCCCCCCCCCCCCCCCCCCAGGACCCCAGAGCTCGCCCGCGCCGCCAGGTCCCGCCGGTAAGGGACCTAGTCTGATCCACGCCAGCGGGACCGGCAAAAAACCAGCGGGACTTCGGCCCATCGCGGGCCGGAGAATTTGGGCAGCCCCGGAACCCATTGAGTCACGCCGGTCCCCGCCATTCTCCAAGGCCGGCGGCGCGACTCACGCCTCGCCGACTTTTGGAGGGCCGGAGAATTCGGCTGCCGGCGGGGGAGGGATTCACGCTGACCACCGGCGATTCTCCGACCCGGCGGGGGGTCGGAGAATCCCACCCAGAGAATCCCAACAGTCGGAGAATTCCGGCCAAAATAAATAAGAGTATCCATTCCTTCCTTTTCTTTCACGGGCCGCAGAGCACCTGTGTTAAGGGCAATGTGTAAGCAACCTCTTCACGTCAGTCAAGCACTGACGCGACTGCTCTGGGCCACCACCAGGAGGCAGGCAAATGGAGACCATAGATGATTCACAGAGTAGGACACGTCGACCCTTGCAGCACAGGAACAGCCCACTGTCCCAACTGGTCAACAGCAACAACTTGCACTGATAAAAGTCTTCACTGGGGCACCAGAAAGCAGAATTTCCTTCTCAGCAGCGAGAGGTAACATTAGGGCAGAAAGGCCGGAATGTGAAATTCCAAGCCGCCGGCCTGTGTGCGAGGTTTCTGGCTCCATTCCGCGTACATGGGCCATTTTCCCTGGGGGAGGAAAGGGAGAGGGGGTGGCAAGTGTGAGGGAGGCAGCAGGACTGCCCACCCACAAGCAGCCAGTAGCCTCCTACATCATATAAAGCCCTATTAATGCCTGTGAACGGAGCCAACTGCGATTTTCCAGTAGTTCTCCACATCCCTGCCGGCGACAGGGGACACATTAATTGCCTGGAGGCGACATCTTGGCGACACACCATGTGGGGCCCAATACCCTAGGCAGGCTTACGGGCCTTCCCTGCTTGTCCGGGTACTGCTGCAGTACAGGCCTTCCCTGTACGGCAGACCCGCTCCCCACCCTCCACCTCTCCCCACAATGGCGGCCAGGCTGCAAAAGGTCAATATTTCATTTTACATTTTGAAAGCTTGATGAGAGAAGGCACCTCCATTTTGTATCATGGAGACAAAGGGCAAAATTATTTTAACATAAGTGAACAGTCAGACCTCGGTGCAACTGAGAGTTAAATTCCCCCCAAAATTGGAGGCGCTCGGGAAATCGGTCACTTACCTCATAGAATCATAGAATGTACAGTGCAGAAGGAGGCTCTTCGGCCCATCGAGTCTGCACCGGCCCTTGGAAAGAGCACCCGACCCAAGCCCACACATCCACCCTAACCCCGTAACCCCAACTAACCGTTTTTGGACACCAAGGGCAATTTAGCATGGCCAATCCACCTAACCTGCACATCTTTGGACTGTGGGAGGAAACCGGAGCACCCGGAGGAAACCCACGCAGACACGGGGCGAACCTGCAGACTCCGCACAGACAGTGACCCAAGCCGGGAATCGAACCTGGGACCCTGGAGCTGTGAAGCAACAGTGCTAACCACTGTGCTACCTTGCTCTCTCAGTCTTTAATGCAAGAGGACAGGGAGCAAGGCTGACAATGTATCCACTGGGGACGGGTTGGCATTTCAGATATGTTCACGAAGCTGGAAGCCTCAGACTTAATCTGATTTTTAATTTTTTTTATTTTAGAGTACCCAATTATTTTTTCCAATTAAGGGGCAATTTAGCGTGGCCAATCCACCTAACCTGCACATCTTTGGGTTGTGGGGGCGAAACCCACGCAGACACGGGGAGAATGTGCAAACTCCACACAGACAGTGACCCAGAGCCGGGATTCGAACCCGGGTCCTCAGCGCTGTAGGCAGCAATGCTAACCACTGTGCCACCGTGCTGCCCTTAATCTGA
The DNA here is from genome assembly GCF_902713615.1 of Scyliorhinus canicula. Taxonomy (NCBI): domain Eukaryota; kingdom Metazoa; phylum Chordata; class Chondrichthyes; order Carcharhiniformes; family Scyliorhinidae; genus Scyliorhinus; species Scyliorhinus canicula. The sequence continues at coordinate 180,244,905 of NC_052155.1, read as the reverse complement.
TTTCCGATTTTATTGTTCCTGCAGCAAAGTGAGGAATGCCTGAAGATCACTCTTTGTGGACCAGAAGCAGCAGGCCCCGCGAAATTCCCCCATCTCCAATTATCAGGCCCTTCCCCACACACAGCCCCCACGGAGAGCTCCATTCCCTAGAATCAGAAATTCATGGGTCCCAAATGTTTAAGACCATACCTCGCCCTCACCTCAATGGATCAAACAACTACTATAAAGTACAAAGAAAATTCGATCAGTGCATCATTTGAGTTGTACGTTCGGAGTCGACTATGTGCAAATGAGAGGATATTTTAATTGTAAAATGCCCCACTGTGTATGCGTGTACAGCATCAAGAATTAATTATATTCTACAGTTGCACAATGAACAGTAATTGAAGGATTTCTCTGGAGAGCCACAGTGAGAGGGATTTTCTTTCTGACCAATGATGGTTTGGGTTATTGTGGTACATCCTGTTCTTCAACCTGATTGTTAAAATGTTACGTGAATGCGATTGCAACAACAATAAAAAGGAAAGCCTTAACCCTTTTCCCTCTTGTTCATGGAGCTAGACTTCCTAACCCCTTCCCTGCCAATTCACACTGGTATTCTTCACCTTGTTTGATGAGGTTACACAGGTCAGTGGTACGTATCCCCTATTGTCCCTGTGTGAGGTTATTCTAGGATATTGTCCAACACTGCCCTTCTTGTTTTCCCTCAGATCACTGTGCCAGTGCTCTTTCTCAGTTCTTCCCTTCACCCCTACTTATCGCTGAGCGCAGAGTTCACTCTCAGCTGCAGCCCGCATGTGGGTGAAAAGGGCTCATTTTGCCATCGTTTTTGAACGATTTGGAATTCCTGCCCAGAGCAGGACTCCCCCTGCCTCCTCCCTCCCGGGACTGGCACATCAGATAGGGAGAGGGGAGCGGGTGCTGATTTTCATCCGCAACAGGGAACAAGCAAGCACCAGAGTATTGCTGAACGGAAGTGCAGTTGGCAAGGATGGGAAAAAGTGTTGCGGGAGAAAGGGTTACATTTCCAGCACCCTGCTTCACTCTCTCGTCATTGAGGTAAATCCCTCTGCATTCGACCCAGGCAATTTAATCGTACAATAATTTATAGAGCAAGGGTTTGTGACATTTTTGCACCCAGAGCATAAAAGAATACCGTCCCCGTCCTGTCGTGTCATCTCTCGCCCTTAAAGAGCTGGACTATTTTGCTATAGAGAGATCCAAAAAACGTCTTCCTACTCTGCAAGCCATGATGTGGAGATGCCGGCGTTGGACTGGGGTGAGCACAGTAAGGAGTCTTACAACACCAGGTTAAAGTCCAACAGGTTTGTTTCAAACACGAGCTTTCGGAGCACGGCTCCTTCTTCAGGTGAATGGAAAGGCTTGTTCCAGAAATGTTTATATAGACACAGTCAGAGATGCCCGGAATGCGAGCACCTGCAGGCAATCAAATCATCAAAGATGCAGAGAGAGAGGTAACTCCAGGTTAAAGAGGTGTGAATTGTCCCAAGCCAGTTCAGTCGGTAGGCCTCTGCAAGTCCAGGCTTGTTGGTGGGGGCCGAATGTAATGCGACATCAATCCCAGATCCCGGTTGAGTCCGCATTCATGCGTGCGGAACTTAGCTATAAGTTTTTGCTCAGCAATTTTGCGTTGTCGCGTCTCCTGAAGGCCTCCTTGTAGAATGCTGACCCGGAGATCAGAGGCTGAATGTCCTTGACTGCTGAAGTGTTCCCCAACTGGAAGGGAACAGTCCTGCCTGTTGATAGTCGCACGATGCCCGTTTATTCGTTGTCGCAGTGTCTGCATGGTCTCGCCAATGTACCACGCTTCGGGACATCCTTTCCTGCAGCGTATGAGGTAGACTACATTGGTCGAGTCGCACGAGTATGCGCCGCGTACCTGGTGGGTGGTGTTTCCACGTGTAATGGTGGTGTCCATGTCGATGATCTGGCATGTCTTGCAGAGATTACCCTGGCAGGGTTTTGTGGTGTTGTGGTTGCTGTTCTGAAGGCTGGGTAATTTGCTGCAAACAATGGTTTGTTTGAGGTTGCGCGGTTGTTTGAAGGCCAGTAGTGGGGGTGTGGGGATGACCTTGGCAAGATGTCCATCCTCGCTGATGATGTGTTGGAGGCTGCGAAGAAGATGTCGTAGTTTCTCCGCCCCAGGAAAGTACTGGACGACGAAGGGTACTCTGTCAGTGGTGTCCCGTGTTTGTCTTCTGAGGAGGTCGGTGCGGTTTTTTGCTGTGGCGCGGTGGAACTGTCGATCAATGAGTCGAGCGCCATATCCCGTTCGTACGAGGGCATCTTTCAGCATCTGTAGGTGTCTGTTGCGCTCCTCCTTGTCTGAGCAGATCCTGTGTATACGGAGGGCTTGTCCATAGGGGATGGCTTCTTTAATGTGTTTCGGGTGAAAGCTGGAGAAGTGGAGCATCGTGAGATTATCTGTGGGCTTGCGGTAAAGCGAGGTGCTGAGGTGACCGTCCTTGATGGAGACGAGTGTGTCCAAGAATGGAACTGAATTTGGAGAATAGTCCATGGTGAGTTTGATGGTGGGATGGAACTTCTTGATGTCATCGTGTAGTCGTTTCAGTGATGTCTCGCCGTGGGTCCAAAGGAAAAAAATGTCATCGATGTATCTGGTGTATAGCATCGGTTGAAAGTCCTGTGTGGTGAGGAAGTCCTGTTCAAACGCTTACTGTACTCTGCAAGCGGCTTTGCATTTCCTTCTTCAATCTTTTCACCGGGATCATCTTTGTTCGGGACGTTTTCATTTTAGACACTTTTCAAGATTTCCACAACTTTTCACATGTATCTGGTTTTTCACAGTCCATTTTTAGCTTCCTCTCTCAGCTAGTTTAAGTTTAGTTTGGTCTCAATCTTCTATTGCCGCCCTGCTGCACATAGTCTTTAAGGAGCACAGCAACAGGAGGAGGCTATTGGGCCCCTCAAGCCTGTGCTGCCGTTCAATGAGATTGTGGCTGATGTTTTTTTTGCAAGATGTTGTAAAGATGCCACCTGCCCTTCTCGTGACCTCTCACCAAACCCAAGCAACTATTCCAAATAAATTATAGGAAGCACAAAAATGGGAGTTGTTGCATTCCCATCAAGAATATGACAAATGGCACCTTTGACAGCCTTTTGTAAAAACATCTGCTGATGACAATGCCACTTCCAGCATCTTGGAAAGTGTTTTTTAATATAAAGAATAGGCCATTATTGCTGAGAACCAGTGGTTGGAGGAACTTTGCATGGTGTTCAGAACCTGCTGAGAGATTTTCTTTATTGCAATTAGGTGCGTGCAGATTTTGTAGAAAATTTGGTGCTGTTCCTTAATTGTAAACCCAGCGTGATTTTCTTTGTCAATTTTTTTTTCACTCAGATTTCTGCATGAACAGCACACTGGCCCCAGACTATCCCCCGCTGTCTTGGTATCCGACTGGTACTGAAGGCACAGTTTTTTTCTGACTGTGATTCTCCACATAAAGCTTAGGGCCAGGATTCTCCGATCCCGCGGCCAAATTCTGACGCCGGCGTCAAAAGCGGCGCGAGCAACATACCATTCCCAGGGTAGAGGGGTCAACTACTTGGGGGCATAGGTTTAAGGGGCAAGGTTTAGAGGAGATGTACGAGGCAAGTTTTTTACACAGAGGGTAGAGAGTGCCTGGAACTCGCTGCCGGAGGAGGTGGTGGATGCAGGGACGATAGTGACGTTTCATGGGCATCTTGACAAATACATGAATAGGATGGGAATAGAGGGATACGGACCCAGGAAGTGTAGAAGATTTTAGGTTGGACGGGCAGCATGGTCGGCGCAGGCTTGGAGGGCCGAAGGGCCTGTTCCTGTGCTGTACTTTTCTTTATTCTTTGCTCTTTGTTCTATAGTACGTATGCTAACCTGGTTCCACCTTGTGTAAACTGATGCCCCCTTCCACTACCCCTTGCCTTACCCCCTCCTTACCAACTTGCCCAGTATCCACCATGGAAGAAGCTCAGGAGCCTTCATGACATAAACTAGAATGATGTGTCTATCGACTCTCATTTAGTTAAAAAAATCAATACCTAGAAATTCCTTCAACACATCTCTTATAAAAACAAACATTTCTATTCTATAACCATTTTAAACTGTCAATCAAACTGCTCACCTAATAGGAACCCCACTGTGATAATTTTAGGTTGTCAAATGAGCCATTGCATTACAAATCCTTTAATGAAAGCCCTTGGGCTTGTGTCAACAGACAGAATGAAATATCGAGAACAATTTTTTTCAAAAAATGCTCTTTTAATTAATTTAAAACCCAGCAGAGGTTGTTTTTATTAAGGGGCAATTTAGCGTGGCCAATCCACCTGCCCTGCACATCTTTAGTATGGGGTTGATACCCACGCAGGTACGGGGAGAATGGACAGTGATCAATGACCAGTTAAATGCCTTGAGTGAGAATGGGGAAATGCAATTCTGACCGGAGGGATTGCATTTCCCGATTTTTCCCTCCCCTTGCTGGCGACATCACGAGATTCCCGCCCTCATTTTAATAAATGTTAATACCATTCCATGATATTAGTGCTCCTCCCCCCGCCAAATGATCACCCTTCATTAAATATTCAGATCTCGCCAACGAGGCGTCATGTCAGCGAGGTTTACAAAAGGTTCAACCGAGGCAGACAACGGGATCCACCTGGGGGGTGAGGGCAAGAGCCTCCAATGCCTCTGGGATGTGGAATGGGGCCTTAGGCTGCAGCGGTACTGGTCAGGGCGCCCTTTAAAGATGGCGCTCCAATCTCGCTGGAGCTGACTCCCGGCTCTATGAGGCTCTGCCCCACCATAGTGACAGCATCAACCATGTTGCTGATTCCTCCTGGCAAAGTGGCTCAAGATTCCGTGAGAAAACTGATCTGTGCAACTGGAGAGTTCCACTCCAGATTTCTATCTGAGCCTGACACTTTGCCAAACTCTGATAAGTTTCCACCCAATGGGTTTTGACAGTACTTTGTGAGCTTGACAATTCCAATGAGTTTATGCATTTTCTGTACACAATCATGTTTACTTTTAACAATTCCAAATGGTGCATTACCTCTCCCACAGGGTGCTTTACCTTTCCCGAAGGCGTCCCAGCACCATGTCTAAAGTTCTCCCGTACCTCTCCGTATGGGTACCGTTGCTACCCAAATGAATCCACTAAGTTCACACCAACTGTTACCTGGTCTAACATGTACATATCGTGTTTCACACTCCTGCCGACCAAAATTTCACTTCAGTTGAAGCAGCTGGTGATTTAGACAACCAGCTCTCGCCATAACCGGCTCATGTGCAAACCCTAACCTGACTCCATTCATGCCCCTGCAAAAACAGGAAGTATTTCTGAAAAAGAGACAGTTTGTTGAAGCTTTACCTCTTGCACTCATCAGCACAATTTGCAAGAATGTCAATGCAAAGGGAAGCAACAAATTTATACTGTATGCGCAGAGAGTGCTGATTGGTTGCGAGTGGACTTCGATTGATAGAGGAGTTGCCGTGGAGAATGCACCAGTTGATGCTGACTAACAGTTAACTGCCAAGCATTGCTTGAAGTTTAAACCAGGCAGACTCACTCTGGTCAAGTCATTGCGCTGAAGAAATGCTGTCACTTATTTTGTTAGCTGAAACAGACGCAATGTGTGTACATGTTCTTTCTGTCTGCAAAGAAAAGGGCCCTGTGTATTAATATATGTATCGTAGAATCATAGAATTTACAGTGCAGAAGGAGGCCATTTGGCCCATCGAGTCTGCACCGGCCCTTACAAAGAGCACCCTACTGAAGGTCACGTATCTACCCTATCCCCGTAACCCCCACTTAACATGTTTTGGACACTAAGGGCAATTTAGCATGGCCAATCCACCTAACCCGCACATATTTGGACTGTGGGAGGAAATCCACGCAGACATGGGGAGAACGTGCAGACGACACACAGACAGTGCCCCAGCCAGGAATCGAAACTGCGACCCACTGCTAACCACTGTGCAACCGTGCTGCCACACAGCGATCCGGACTGACAATCCTAAAATGGTTGCAAGTGTAGTTCTTAACAGACTTGAGAATTAGTTAGCAAACATTGTCCAATTGCAGAATCACATTTGATGTTGGAAATTGTCTTTTGTGTTTCACAAGCACAAGATGGTTGGCTACAGTCTGCACCTTGCCCGTTGTGTGTTCTGTGCTACCAAGTGACTATTTGAAAGTAAAAAGTGAATGTTAAGGCGTCGATCTTAGAATTTTCACCCATTGCCACTATTTTCGCCATGACAGAGAGCCTCTCCATCATGGTGAAAATCTGGGCTAACATATCTGAATTCATGTTCTGTTTCACAGTATTCTCCATGACATTTCCTTGATGCTGAAATGTCGCCTATGTTTGAAATAGAAGTGACTTTCGCTTCGTAAGTTTAGTGGCTGTACACGTATCATGTGGGAGCTGTAAATTCTTTGTGCAGCCATTGTACAAATACTTTTGTATGGGAGATTTTTTTATAAGGCTGCAGATTCATAATGGAGGTTCAGATATATCAATTGGGACGTTTTTCTCCCTGGTTTATAGTAAGCATACTATGATTAGATAATGACAGAGGCAAAACAGGAAGGAAGCAAATACCTCTTGCGGAAACACCCCTTCTACCAATGCCAAGTCCCTTGATCAGACGCCTTTGAACCTTTGAGTGTCTCAAGGGTACCCCTACCCTGCGAGCCAGTTAGCAACCGAGCCCCTCACAACATTTAATACCAGCAGCAGTAGAATGAAACCCTTAAGTGAGCATTAACTGCCCATGAGGGCCTCAAATAGTGGTGGGGTGGGAACGCCATTCTCAGGACCTCACCAGCGAACCTAATCAGTGTGGAGGCAGGAACACGGCTGGCCCCCCACATGCCTGATTAAATGCACCCCGTCATCAAATTCACCACAGGCATTAAATTCCACCCGCTCGCTCAGATGACGAGAAGCTTCGTTAACGAGGGAGGTTTTCAGGGATGCCTTAAAGGAAGAAAGACAAGTGGAAGGATGTGGGGGAGAATTCCAGAGTGTGTGACCCAGGCAGCTGAAGGCATGGCCACCAACAGTGGAATAATGACCGTCTGGGTACACAAGAGGCCCAAAGTGACTGATTGCTGAAATCTCAGAGGAATGTAAGGCAGGAGAAAAATAACACAGATAGGGATGGGGAAGGCATGGAGGAACTTGAATGGCAGGATAAGTATTTCAAACTCGAGGCAATGGCTTGACCAGAAGCCAAAGTACCTCATTATAGGAAGGATGTGGAAGCATTGGAAAGGGTGCAAAGGAGATTTACCAGGATGCTGCCTGGTTTGCAGGATAGGTCTTATGAGGAAAGGTTGAAGGAGCTAGGGCTCTTCTCTTTGGAGCGGAGGAGGATGAGAGGCGACTTAATAGAGGTTTATAAGATGATGAGGGGATAGATAGAGTGGACATTCAGAGACTATTTCCTCGGGTGGATGTAGCTGTTACAAGGGGGCATAACTATAAGGTTCAAGGTGGGAGATATAGGAGGGATATCCGAGGTAGGTTCTTTACTCAGAGAGTGGTTAGGGTGTGGAATGGACTGCCTGCTGTGATAGTGGAGTCGGACACTTTAAGATCTTTCAAGCAGTTATTGGATAGGCACATGGAGCACACCAGAATGACAGGGAGTGGGATAGCTTGATCTTGGTTTCGGACAATGCTCGGCACAACATCGAGGGCCGAAGGGCCTGTTCTGTGCTGTGCTGTTCTAAATCAGTGAGCAGGGGGTGATGGGCGAATGGGACTCTGTGGTTAGCACTGCTGCCTCACAGCGTCAGAGACCCGGATTCGAATCCGGCCTTGGGTGACTGCCTGTGTGGAGTTTGTACCTTCTCCCCATGTCTGCGTGGGTTTCCACGGGTGCTCCAGTTTCCTCCCACAGTCCAAAGATGCGCAGTTTAGGTGGGTTATAGATATAGATATAGAATCTACAGTGCCATTCGGCCCATCGAGTCTGCACCGACTCTTGGAAAGAGCACCCTACCCAAGCCCACACCTCCACCCTATCCCCATAACCCCGTAACCCCACCCAACACTAAGGGCAATTTTGGACACTAAGGGCAATTTATCATGGCCAATCCACCTAACCTGCACATCTTTGGACTATGGGAGGAAACCGGAGCACCCAGAGGAAACCCACGCAGACACGGGGAGAACGTGCAGACTCCACACAGACAGTGACCCAAGCCAGGAATCGAACCTGGGACCCTGGAGCTGTGAAGCAATTGTGCTAACAACTGTGCTACTGTGCTGCCTCCACTATGCTACCATGCTGCCTAATATGGCCATGGTAAATTGCCCCTTAGTGTCCAAAGATGTGCAGGTTAGGTGGAGTTGCAGGGATATGGAGTGGGTCGAGTGCTCTTTCAGAGGGTCAGTGCAGACTCGATGGCCTGAATAGCTTCTTCTGCACTGTAGGGATTCTATGCATTCTATGGACTTGGCGTGAGTCAGTGCATGGACAGCAGTTTTAAAAGAGCTCAGGTTTGAAGATGGTCAAATGTGGGAGCCAGCCAGGAGTTGAAATAATAAATCTAGGTGTAACAGGGTTTCAGCATAGCCATAATCATAGAACAGATTTGAAACAGAATGAATACATTTTCTTGAAGAGTGAAGGTGAATGATTATTAGACCTTTAATTATTAATCAGGTGCATACTTACGTGATTTCTGCATAAATAATTTTATTTTCATCCCATAACTGCTTAATTTTGTTATTTAATAATCAAAGGTCCTGCAGTGTGAAATCAGGTTGAGTATCTGTATAATCAAGGTTGTAATATTTGCATTTCAGAAGCACGGGAAGGTAATAAATTAATAATGATGGTTTGAATGCAGGCATCTGCCAACTTGGCTCAACGTTTCATGGTGTTTCCCAATTAGCGGCAGTCGCTGCCGCCACTTTTTGTTTGAAACGATACTTCAATTCATTTCACTTGGAATTTGATCGTAATCCAACTTATACATCTGCGAAGGCATTTGAAATACAGGGTAGCTGGCAAACAGCTTTGCATTTGAGCCTCAGCTGGATCCTGGGACCACATTCGTCAGGTGTTTGGGGGCACCAGGATCAGTCAGGCAGGCAGGCCCCAGGAATTAGGGTGGTCACTGAGTGCAGGTAACGCCCTTGCTGGATGGGAATCCCCCCTCCCCCCTCCCTCCCACCCCTCGCCACCATCACAGCAACTGGAAAATGACACGGGATGATGAGAAGAGGCCCTTAATTGGCTACTTAAGTGGCTCTATTCGGCTGCAGGAGGGTAGGCCCATCTGCCACTTTTCACGCCCCCGGCAAAATGGCAGAGGAGGACAGGATATGCCATCCACCCACTTCCCGCCAGATTGCTCCTGCCTTCCCGGCACTTCCCCGAAGGGCTGGTGAAATTCAGCTCTTTGTAATTTGACCCGGAGTCTTGTGCCGCAAGGAACCCATCACCTTGGACCTTTGACCCGGATGGAGTTCCCGAAAGCTTTCCTGAAGTTGACACATTGAGACCACAATTGTTCCACTCCAGGTTAACCTTCTTTCGGTGGGAGCAGTCATGTTATTTTGCAAGATTTATAAACTACGAGAGACAAACCAGGTACTGAATCTTTCTGCAACAAATGTCTACTTAGAAAGATTAACTTCTTGTTGGAGGCATTAACCATATGCTGCAATAATCAGATTTAATTACGTGACAGAGAATATTCACTGTCTGCTCCAAGAACTTAAAATAATCAGTGACCCAATTTTAATAACTCACAAATGATTAAATACAGTGAAGTGGCAACATCTGAAATGCTCCACTAGACGTTCTGTTTATGACATGTGTTTTTCATTTTGAGGACTAGTTTTATCAGATTTTAACTGTGAGTTCAAGTTTCAAAAATGCCTCTGTACTTGGAGCTTGCACTGCATCTTCTGCCTGCATTCTTACACGTTGATGGCATTCACCGGCATCAAATCGATCTGTACAGACGTCCGTCGTTAATATGGGGATGAAGTGACTACTATGCAAACAGTGAGTGCCACTTTGGACTTGAACATCAATTCCTGGCTGGCAGCCCTGGGCATTGCTGAGGGAGTGCTGCACTGTCAGAGGTGCTGGGTTTTTTTGGGGATACAACCCCGAGTCTTGCCTGCCCTTTTCAGGGGATGTGATCGATCACAGGGCATTAGTTTGAAGAGGGGCAGGGAAGTTCTTCCTCCAGTCCTGGCCAATATTTATCCCTCAACCAGCCTTACTAGTCATCATCATGTTCCTGTTTTATGGGATCTTGCTGTTTACAAATTCACTGCCATGTTTCATGCATTACCACAGTGCCTGTACTTCAAAGGTACTTTATTGGTTGTAAAGCCAGTTGGGGTGCTGTGACCTAATGAAAGTGCTCTATAAACACAAGCCTTTTTTCTTTCTTTCTATTCTTCATTCTTTCAATCGCTCAATTGACTTTTCCGTTTCTGAGGTGGAAGACAGCCTCTGGTGAAAGAGGATACAAGTTAAGAAGAGAGGCATGGTGGAGCTCCTTAAATCTGGTGTACTACTGTGAAGAGTATTATAGAATACGGGTTTTGAAAAATCAAGAAGCAATAATCATAAGGAGGACTAAAACTGATTGCTATCCATGAATGCACTGATATGGATTATTTTTCCACTTGCTTATTAGGCCCTTGGTTGGTCTAGGATGAAGCAGAATGAACATGAGGGGCTAGATTGCCCCAAAATGGGGCTATGTCCCCACACGTGTATAAAAACGGTGGTGTTGAACTCCCAAGTTTCCTCAAAAAAAGATAAACCAATTTGATGCCCTGCAGGAGGCTAGCAGGGACCCGGAGTGATTCACGTAGCTTTAGCTGCGAATACAGGCCCCCGCACTTCCGGTCTGGAGTCCGCGCATGCGCATGGTGGCGGCCTCCAGCAGCCGCGCCGAGCTCCATGGCGGACTCAGACCCCAGAGGCAGCTGAAAAATGTAGCCCCCCCCTCATGATTGGCTGCGCACCCTTGCATTGAACCGGCCCGATATGTCCCCCGGCCGCCCATAAGGCTGCCCCGGTGCCCGAACGCCCCCCCCCCCCACCAGGGCGGCAGCGGACTGAGTCCGTAGCCGCCACGCACGGTTCCCGAATGGCAATAAGTTGGTAGAACCACGCCATCGGGATCTCGGCCGGCTGGGAGCGGAGAATCGCTGGGCAGGCCTCTGGCAATGCCCCCGCCCCCCCCCCCCCCCCCCCAGCCGCACGGAGTAATTTGCGGAAAGGCCGATTCCCGGGTCCCGGAGAATCACTGGAGTGGCGCCGGGCCCGATTTCTGTGCGAAAGTTGATTCTCCGCCCCCGTGCCAAATGTGGGGCGAGATTCTCCCAAAACGGGAGAAATCGTAAAGCTGCCGTAAAACCCGGGCGGGTTTTACGGCAGCGCGCCCCTTCCCGACCGGGGACCGATTCTGGTCCCCGGTCGGGGCTAGCAGCCCGACGCCGTAGGCTCCGGCAAGACGGGCTTAACGAAAATCGTTAAGCCCGCTTGCCGGAGTTAGCGCCGGCTGACGCGTCATATGACGTCAGCCGCGCATGCGCAGTTTGGAAGACTCCAACCCGCGCATGCGCGGGTGACGTCATCGCGTTTTTGCGCGAAACCCGCGCATGCGCGGGCCGGGTTGCCCCTCAGCCGCCCCGCGAATGGATACTGCGGGGCGGCGGAAGGACAAGTAGTGCGCGGGCATCGGGCCCGCTGCCCGCGATCGGTGGGCACCGATCGCGGGCCCATGGCACCCTTGGCACGGCCGTGGTACGGCCGTGCCAATCGGTGCCATGGTTATTAATAGCGAGTTTGTGACGCCGTTTTTACGAACGGCAAGACCAGGTGTGTTTGCCGTTCGTAAAAACAGCGGAAAGGGCTGGGACTTCGGCCCATCTAACAGCTGAGAATCGCTGCCGGCCGTAAAAAAACGGCGGCAGCGATTCGGGTCGGGACTTCGGCGGGGGGGTGGGAGAATAGCGGGAGGGCGGCAAAAATGTCGGGAAGGCCCTCCCGCTATTCTCCCACCCGTCATGGGGGGCGGAGAATTTCGCCTGTGATTTTTGTCACGGGACTGCGGAGAATCCAGCCCGAGCTAAGGAACGTTTGCCAGAATTCTCCACCGCCGTTGGGATTCTCTTTTCCCACTGACAACGCAGCCCTGCCCATGGGTTTCCCGGTGGCGTGGGGTGGCTCCGATGGGAAATCCCATCGGCAAGTGGCGGGAAGAAAGAATCCGGCCGCCAGCGAACGGCGCGCCGTCGAGAGACCCGCGGCTGGGGAGCGGACAATTCAGCCTGTAATGTCCCAGGAATTAGCGTTGGGATTAGTATACTTCCAAATTTAAGTCAATGACTTACAGTAAGAAGCTTGTTCAAATTGGTTAAGTTTGCAGATGGTACCAGACAGGGGAGGGGCAGAGGGGTATCACAGAAGTTACAGATTGATAAATTAACGTGGACAGAATAATGACAAACTGAAATCTAATGCACCGTTATGTAACGGACTGCCTAAACGAGGACAGCATGGAAAGCACACACAGCCCATGAACGTTGTTGAAATAGGCCATGATCTGAAGAGGACTCTGGAGTCCATGGTTCTAACAATTAACTTGTCCACCAGTGGAGATCATCAATTGAGAAATCAACAGTCTTTCTAGAGGTGTACAGCCAAGTAAGTCGGTGGAGTACAAGTCCGAGGGATCAAATCCGAAAGTGTTTCCTGTCCGACTGCATCTTGAAAGCTGAGACACGGGAAGATATTCAGCATTGGGAAGTGGTGCAGAGAAGAGTCAAAGAATCTGAATTATGAACAAAGACTGGGAAACTTGGAGCTCTTCAGACTGAAGAGGAAGCAACTGAGGAGTTTTTAAGAGAGCTACACGATAGTAAAAGGTATGGAAAAAGTTAATATTAATCCTTACTTGGTGAGAAAAAGACCACACCTGTCAACTAATAAAAGGCAAATATTGGATTACATCAGGAAGCTTTTTCTTCACGCTGAGGAACTATTCTAGAATGAACTGTCGGGCAGTGAAGGTGAACACCCTGGAATCATTTTAAAAACAATTAGATGTCACTATGAAGACATTTATAACCATTCTGGATAAGTCGGCAAAGTTGGACAAAATGACCTTCCTCATAATTATCTGATGATCATCTGTCAGTTATATGAAGAGCAAGTTACGGTGGTGGTGGTTGTTAGCTACGCTCTTTACATATATAAAGTTATTCAGTAATTCCTCAGGACAAGAGTCACTGCCACTTTTGGCTAAAGTGCGACAGTGTTAAAATCCGAATATTAAAGACAGAATCTGAATTCTGAATAAATCACTTACCCATTCCCAATGTAGGGCTGGAATGTTAACTTGTCAGTCCAGGTAAACATTCAGTACCCCAAACCCAGCCTGCAGATTGTGGATTTTTGGGGTAATTTTTTAATACTTCAGTTCCTTGGCTGCTGAAAAATTCATCTCTTCCACTGCTACCATGAGACTGCACACTCCCTGGGCCAGGCTCCCATGTGTTAACCTCCTGGAATGTGAGGTCATTCAAGGACTGCTACCCATGTTCCAACTCGCGCCATGTCCAGTACACCCATCACCCACGTTGGCTCCCGGTTAAGCATTAGCTCAATTTTAAAATTCACATTCTTGTTTTCAAATCCTTCCATGGCTTTGCCCCTGCCCATCTTTGAAATCTCCTCTGGCTCCGCAACCCTCTTGAGCTATCTGTTCCACTCTAATTCTGGTCTCACGTGCATCCCTGATTTTCTTTGCTCCGCTATTGGTAGTTGTGTCTTGAGGCATTGAATAGAAGGGCAGGGAGGTTACGTTGGAGCTGGATAAAACGCTGGTTGGGCCCGAGCTGGAGTACTGTGTGCAGTTCTAGTGGGAAGTGATTTCACTGGAGAGGTTGCAGAGGAGATTCACCAGGATGTTGCCTGGGCTGGAGCATTTCAGTTATCAAGAGAGACTGGATAGGCTGAGGCTGTTTCCCTTAGAGCAGAGAAGGCTGAGGGGAGGGGGGGGGGGGGGGGGGGGGGTGGGGGGGGGATCTGATTGAGGTGTATAAAATTATGAGGGACATAGAGTGGGTCGGAAGGACTTTTCCCCTTAGTGAAGAGGTCAATAACCAGGGGGCATAGATTTAAGATAATGAGCAGGAGGAAATGTGAAGAAATACTTTTTCACCCAAATGGTGGTTGGAATCTGGAACTCACTGTCTGAAAAGTTAGTAGAGACAGGAACCTCACCACTTTGAAGAAGTATTTAGAGCAGCGCTTGAAATGCCGGAACATATGAGGCTGTGGGCCAACTGCTGGAAAATAGGATTAGAATGGTTAGGTGTTTGACGGCCGGCGTGACGCGATTGGCCAAAGGGCCTCTTTCCGTGTTGTAAAATACTTTGGGCATGGTGGACACTGGATTGGGGATGATGTGCACTGGGTGGGGATGATGTGCACTGGGTGGGGATGATGAGCACTGGGTTGGGGATGATGTGCACTGGATTGGGGATGATGGGCACTGGATTGGGGATGATGTGCACTGTGGGGGATAGTGGGCACTGGATTGGGGATGATGGGCACTGGATTGGGGATGATGTGCACTGGGGGGGATAGTGTGCACTGGATTGGGGATGATGTGCACTCGGTATGAATGATGGGCAATGGATTGAGGATGCTAGACACTGGATTGGGGATGGTGGGTACTGGGTGGGGATGATGGGCGCTGGATTGAAAATGATGTGCACTGGATGGGGATGATGGGCACTGGATTGGGCACAATGTGCACTGGGTGGGGATGATGGGTAATGGATTGAGGTGCTAGACACTGGATTGGGGATGGTGGGCACTGGATTGGGGATGGTGGGCACTGGATTGGGGATGGTGGGCACTGGGGGGGATAGTGTGCACTGGATTGGGGATGATGTGCACTCGGTATGAATGATGGGCAATGGATTGAGGATGCTAGACACTGGATTGGGGATGGTGGGTACTGGGTGGGGATGATGGGCACTGGATTGAAAATGATGTGCACTGGATGGGGATGATGCGCACTGGATTGGGCACAATGTGCACTGGGTGGGGATGATGGGTAATGGATTGAGGTGCTAGACACTGGATTGGGGATGGTGGGCACTGGATTGGGGATGGTGGACACTGGATTGGGGATAGTGGGCACTGGATTGGGGATGGTGGGCACTGGATTGGGGGTGATGGTCATTGGGTGGGGATGATGGACACTGGTTTGGGGATGTTGAACACTGGATTGGGGATGGTGGACACTGGTTTGGGGATGACAGGGTGCCACGGTGGCACACTGGTTAGCACTGCCTCCTCACAGCTCCAGGGTCCCAGGTTCAATTCTGGCCTCGGGTTACAGTCAGTGTGGAGATTGCACTTCCTCCCCATGTCTGCGTGGGTTTCCTCCGGGTCCCCCGGTTTCCTCGCACTGTCCAAAGAAGGGCAGGTTAGGTGGATTGGCCATGCTAAATTGCCCTTAGTGTCCAAAAGGTTAAGTTGGGTTAGGGGATAGGGTGGAGGTGTAGGCTTAAGTAGGGCGCTCTTTCCAAGGGCCAATGCAGACTTGATGGGTCTCCTTCTGCACTGTAAATTCTATGTATCTATGATTCTTAGTGAAACATGCAAAATGCTTACAGAGCTCAACAGGGTAGATGCAAGAGGGATGTTTCCCCTGTCTGGTGGTTGGGTGGGGGGGGGGGGGGGGGGGGGGGGAAGAGTCTAGAACCAGGGCACACTTTAAGAGGTAGGCCATTTATGACTGAGATTAGGAGGAATCTTTGGAATTCTTTACCCCAGAGGCTCAGTCATTGATTATTTTCAAGACAGAGATTGTTAGATTTATATATATTAAAGATATCAAGGAATATGGGATATTGCGGGAAAATAGCATTGAGGTAAAAGATCAGTGATGATCTAGTTGGATGGCAGAGCAGGCTGAAGGGGCTGAATGGCCTACTCATCCCATTCCCTATGTTCCTATATTCCAATTTCATTTCCACATGGTTCTTGAGCTCTGCCCATGGTGGGTACCAGATGAGTAGCTGTGGAATTGACATGGAGCAGATGGAGGCCACAGGGGGGTGGGTGGAGGAGCAGGGGTTGATGTTATGTTCACATGATGGGGCCGTATAGGGTGGCTGCCGGTGGTGATGGGGCATGAGGTGTGAGGACTAGTGGGCCTAAAATACTCTTTTAAAAACTGGAGAAAAGTCCCAGAGAACCGAGATTGGCCTTCTTGCCAGCCCTCCTCAGTACATGCCCGCCACCGTGGTTCTACTACCCGAGTTGGCACGCCTGACTCCAAATTTGCGACAAAATGCAGCTCTTTGTTTTGTTTCTAAATATCTATTGATCCTTCTTCCCCTCCCAGCCCCATCACACCATCGCCCCACTGTCCAACCCACGCCACCCCCGCAGTGTTTGAACCCTGCATAAAGTTTTCCGTTTCTGTGACAAATTTGAAGGAGATGTTAGCAGCTCCATACCAAAGCACTGCCCATTCTGTTCTGTTTGTGAGATACTTGGAGGTGCTGAAACGCCAATGGCGGAGTCAAGCTCGGGAACTCATCATACAGACGGAACAAATGTGAGCCCACATCGCAACGGTCTGAGGTACAGCGTTCAGGAAAGCAATCCAGCCCAATCCACTCCACGATTCTTTTTTCCTTTAAACTTCCTTTGGAGGAGACGTGCGAGGCACCCTTTTTTACGTAGAGGGTGGTGAGTGCCTGGAGCGCGTTGCCAGGGGAGGTTGTGGAAGCAGATAACGGCGGTCAAAAGGCATCTTGACAGACACATGGATAGGATGGGTATAGAGGGATATGGAACAAGGAAGTGCTGAGGGTTTTGGCAAAGGTTGGTATCATGACCAGTACAGGCTTGGAGGGCCGAAGGGCCTGTTCCTGTGCTGTATTGTTCTTTGTTCTTTGTTCATCTTCTGCCAATTAAAGCTGCTTTGTCCAGGGACTCCTCTTTCCCTGGTTTTCCCTCCCAACCCTAGGAGTTTAAAACTGAACACTTGTGCCTGTTTGCAGTAACTAGGTAGAAATACATATTTTCACTGCGTTCCACTTTCTCCAGATATCATTTGTGCGTGACCTTGTTGGATAAATATTGGTTTTTGGATTCAGACACACACTGGGGAAAAAAAATTGGAGATATTATTGTTTATGCGTCAACATTAGCACTGTGAACAGCCACGAGTAGCAGACTGGGAAAGCCCAGGAAGAAATCCTTGGGTATCAGATGTAGCTTTGATCGTAAACAATGTCTCCATAGATCTGAAAAAACTCCGGCAACAAGTCTGTCAGCATTGAGAGGCAGAAAGGCTGTTGAGCATCATATTATTGCTCAGTTCTAAGAGGCATTACCTCATGCTCAGATGAAGGTCTCTTTCAGCACCACAGCAAACTGAGTCTGTTTAGATTCGATTGTCCAACTTAAACCAGATTTCAACGACCCTTTGACTTGCTCATGTGTGAATGTCGAAAACCATCTAACAATCTTAATTAACGGTGCTTTAAATCTAAGTTAAGTTTATTAGCTAAGTTTATTTTCCTTCTCGTCTGTAAAGTTTTAAAGAAACTTCTACTTCAATGCGTCATTAAATTGAGCATTTGCGCTGTCACTTAACTGTAACAAATCATTTGTTTTTTGGTAAGCATCATTCTTTTGAAAAATGTGTTCTATGGCTCTCTGTATTCTTGGTTACATTTGGAGGAATTAAGTTTGTGGAAGCCAGCCCATTTTTACTGCAAAACTGGCTCCCCAGACAGGCGGGTGAGAAATCTTAGCTACTGCCCTCTGTGGTTGACAGGATCTTAAGGGCTTAAATAGCTTCTCTTGAAAGTTTCCAGACTTTCAGGTAAAAGATTTAAGGTAACAGACAAAAGGACCAGAGGCAAGATGAGAGGAGTTTTATTTTTCTAAAGCAAGTTGCGTTGATTTGGAATGCATTGATAGATGGGCACATGGGCGGCACGGTAGCACAGCGGTTAGCACTGTTGCTACACAGTGCCAGGGACCCGGGTTCGATTCCCGGCTTGGGTCACTCTGTGCGGAGTCTGCAAGTTCTCCCCGCGTCCACGTGGGTTTCCTCCGGGCGCTCCGGTTTCCTCCCACAGGTTTCGTGAGACGTGCTTGTTGGGTGAATTGGACATTCTGAATTCTCCCTCAGTGTACCCGAACAGGTGCCAGAGTGCGGCGACTAGGGGATTTTCGCAGTCACTTCATTACAGTGTTAATGTAAGCCTACTTGTGACACTGATAAAGGTTATTATTATTAGAAAGGGGGGTGGGGATAGGGCGGAGTGCATAGTGAAAGCAGTTTCAACTGTACCCTTTCAAAAGGCAACTGGTAAATGCTTAAAGGGGTAAAAAATGTCACGGCTCTGGAGAAAGAGCAGAGGGAGTGGCATTCATTGGATCGATCTTTCAAAGAGCAAGCACAGTTACAATGGTCCCAGTGGCCTCTTTCTATCCTTTCTAATTATTTGAGTCATTGGACGCTGCCATGTTGGATCACATGTGAAGCAAATCCCACCGAAGTGCTTTGACGTGTTTGCCAAAGCAGAGGTTTGAGGGCGGGCGAGCATGTTGATTCGTCACTGCGAATCTGCCTCTGATGGGTGCTGCAGATCTACAGGTTTCAGGACGAAGCAACATCCGCCAACTAGGCACTTTCCATTATTCCCACCCTCTGTAGATTTCTCACCTTTCTGGTGGGGGTGGGGCAGCACGGCCAACCTTGCGTTTGTGTAAGAGGGAGGGAGGAGGAGGCGGAGCATTGGATTGCAATGGGGAATATTATTCGATGAGGAGTGGAGTACTGAACTAGTTCCTGTTGGCTATCAGAGTATTATCAAAAAAGGCAAAAGCCGATAAGACGTATTTCCCTTAAAACAGGGCCATATTGGAGCAAAAACATGAGCGGTCAAAAAATATCTATCATTGTTGACGTGTGTGATTTAAAACATCGAATTTCTCAGATATATCACAGCCTATGTGCATTATTTATGAGGTTAACGACAAAGGAACCTTGCAAGTGAATTGAGGTTGCCGAGGAGTTTTTTTTTCCGTATTGCCCCCATGATGAAGCACGTACACTTCAGAGCTTGCCTGCTTTGCATGTCAGGATGGCTTACTTTTAACATTCTCTGTCTTGTCTTTATACCTCTGACCACACGCGCCATGTCAGTTATTATCGCTTCCCCTGTTCTTAAAATGCCATTGTTTAATCTCTAATCTAGCATCAATGTGTTTTATGTCTGCGAAAGAAACCTGCTATTTCCTGGCGCAGTTCATGAAGCAGCAGT
The DNA here is from genome assembly GCF_902713615.1 of Scyliorhinus canicula. Taxonomy (NCBI): domain Eukaryota; kingdom Metazoa; phylum Chordata; class Chondrichthyes; order Carcharhiniformes; family Scyliorhinidae; genus Scyliorhinus; species Scyliorhinus canicula. Next base: position 180,225,519 of record NC_052155.1, on the reverse strand, counting down.
GCGCCCATCTCTCATGCTATTGACAACAATATAATCACAGGATGGAGCTCTGTGAAATGTGTCTTGTCAAATTATGTGGGCGACACAGTGCATTGTTCTTTATTCAGCGATAATCAACATGCCAGTCAAACAATTGTCACATATCAGGTGATTTGCACTATGACAGAATTCAACCAACCAGAGACCTACACATTAGCCCAGGTGTATGTGACACCCTATGACTCAACAATAAACCACCAAGGATTTAAAGTAGATTGCCACTGGAGCACCACACACACACACACACAAACTGCACCATCTGTTTAAGCATAGAAAGTACAAACAAGTTTGTGCACTAGCAAAGTGTAGAAACTGTGGAACTGCAACACACAAATAAGAACAAGGGCATTTCAATTGGTAATGATAGTAATAATATTATTTTGTTTAGCTTGGTGTCGTAATTGCTGGCTTAGCTTGAGTTTATAATGAGCACCATGAGAGATGGTAATGACTGCTGTACCGTCCCCTCCTACCTTGTGTTACTCGAGTGTTATTCTCTCTGCCTCCAAGCAGACTCCCCAACCCTTTCGTGCAATTTTGATCATTTGAAGCAACCTTTGCTTCAAGCTTACACATTGTACAGTTTGGGCATGGACACTGGAAAATTCAATGTGAAAATTTAGCCCTTTTTCAATTGTATTTTACCCTCCAATTCATAGGATCATAGAATTCCTGCAGTGGAGAAGGAGGCCATTCGGCCCATTGAGTCTGCACTGACCCTCTGAAAGGGCACCTTTCCTAGGCCCACTCTCCCACCCCTCTCCACGTAACCCCATAACCCCACCCAACCTGCACACCCTTGGCCACTAAGGGGCAATTTAACATGGCCAATCCGCCTAACCTGCACATCTTTCGATTGTGGGAGGAAACTGGAGCACCCGGAGGAAACCCACGCAGACACGGGGAGGACGTGCAGACTCCATACAATCACCCAAGTCTTGAAATGATCGCAGGTCCCTGACGCTGTGAGGTAGCAGTGCTAACCACAGTGACACCATGTTGCCCTAATTATCTCCTCCATTTGGGACTTGTCCTCAACCCCAAGTTGAAGTAGCAAGCGATTGAATGTCCTTCTAAGCTCTTGCCTGACTACACCGTATTTCACGCAAATAAAAGGAAAATACTGTGGATGCTGGAAACCTGAACTAAAAACAGAAAATACTGGATGAACTCAACAGTTCTGAAGAAGAGTTGTATGAACGCAAAACTTTAACTCTGTTCCTCTCTCCTCAGATACTACCAGACTTGCTGCGTTTACCCAGCAATTTCTGTTTTCATTTCACGCTATCTCCACTGAGAGCAAGGACAGTGATATGAACCCAATACCACTTTTTCACACCATAACTTCACTTCGAATTTATGCAGAACAAGTACAAATTGTCTGATAGCCTCATGCAATAGTCCCTTTTCTGTAATTCTGTCTTTGGAGGTATGACAGTGCATTATGCGATGTCTTTAATAGTGTGGAAACCAAAGGAATCTTGCATCAGAAGGCACAGTACAGCAGAGGTTCTTCTGAAGTTAGGCTACTGTAGAGAAAGTTTATCTAGGCTTATAGCAAAACTGCTGCGGCTGAACCATGCCTTATTTCATTCCAAAGAGGGCGTTTCTCCTCCCAAGAGCTGTCGGCCAGTCAAATGACCGACAGCTCTCTTGTCCCAATGGTGCCTCAAGTTGTGCTGGCCACTGCTGGGACTCCAAAGACAAGCAGCATGGAGGTCAGACTTACAGGTGATTCTGAGATCCTGCCAGGACCAAGGCGACCGGTCCCAGCGAAGAGATGTGGAGAACTGGGGTCGATAGTGCGGGATGGGTTCGAGGGGAAATGTGGAGTGGGGTAATACCTTTGGAGAGTGAGTAGGTTTCCCAAACATGAGCTAGCCCACTAGCCTCCCCAAACATGAAGTATCCCACTGGCCTGCCCGAACATGAGGCACCCCACTGGCTTGAGCGTAAAACCACCAGGTGGAAACTTGGCACTGGCCATCCTTGTCATGGCTAAAGTCCCAGTGGTGGCTGGGATTAAATGGCCACTTAGGGACCTTAATTAACCCACAGGGTGAGCAACCCACTCGATACCTCCCCCACTGTGGGTAAAATACCCCGGGTCATGCAGCGGGCAGCACGGTAGCACATTGGTTAGCACTGTTGTTTCACAGCGCCGGGTTCAATTCTCAGCTTGGGCCACTGTCAGTGCACGTTCTCCCGTGTCTGCGTGGGAGCTCCGGTTTCCTCCCACAAGTCCCAAAAGACTTGTTCTTAGGTGAATTAGACATTTTGAATTCTCCCCCCGTGTACCTGAACAGGCGCCAGAGTGTGGCGACGAGGGGGTTTTCACAGTAACCTCATTGCAGTGTTAATGTAAGCCTACTTGCTTCACTAATAAAGATTATTATTATAGTTAGTGCACAGTGCCTTTACCATTTTGTCCAATGTTATGCCTCTTACCCCTAGGGGGAGCGTAAGATACCAGCCATTGTTTACAAAGCTGCTGGTTTGTACATTAGCCTGTGGGAAGGCTCTGGTATTGTAATAACTCCAGTTAAATATTTTCACCCATTTCTGTTACTGCCTCAGCAATAGAGTCATAGAATTTACAGTGCAGAAGGAGGCCATTTAGCCCATCGAGTCTGCATTGGCTCTTAGGAAAGAGCACCCCACTTAAGCCCAAACCTCCACCCTACACCCGTAACCCCACCTAACCTTTTTGACACTAAGGGCAATTTAGCATGGCCAACCCGCCTAAACTGCACATCTTTGGACTGTTGGAGGAAACCGGAGCACCCGGAGGAAACCCACGCAGACACGGGGAGAACGTGCAGACTCCCCACAGACAGTGACACAAGCCGGGAATCGAACCTGGGACCCTGGAGCTGTGAAGCAATTGTGCTAACCACCATGCTACCGTGCTGCCCTGATAACAGCATCAGTTAGGTGTCTTCCTCCCTCACTCCCATCATGCTGTGTGACATCTGTCACAAATTTCAGTCGTCACCCCTCGACAGGATCTCATGCTCAGCATCCTTACACTGTCCTGTAAATGGATCAAGCATCTTCTTTCAATCAGGACTTTACCCTCACATCAGAACGACCCTTCGTTTGTTACAAGAACAGGTTATTGCGAACTTGGAAGTACCCTCGTATACTTCACCAACTCCCATTTTGCAATCGCAAAATTAGGTCACATATGAACCGTTGAGCTGTTTTATTTGATATGGAGCAAGTAATCGGAACTGATAAATCGTTGCAGAGAATTTCACTATCTTTTTACTTAATCCCCCTTTGTAACAAAGGAAATAATTAAACCTGTCACACTATCAGTTGACTAAATAACACTTTGTTGCAGCCCATCCATTCTCTGCTGTGGGCAGCAATAAACATCAGTTTTCTCTGTGAGCCACTCTCTTTGTTTTCCTTTCTAACGGCCAGTAAATAAACCATGATCGCAGGTGTTCCTGTTCAGAGGCCCTGCTGTTAGCAGGTGCTGTCTGTTGTTCATACATTTAATCAAATGCCTGCCTTGCCTCAGATAAAGCTTTGAGAATTAATCTCCAGTTTGTTTTGAAATCACCTGGAAAAAGGTAAGGGAAATCCTCACAGGATGAGGACACGCTGCGTTTTCTCTTCAGTGCCTCGCGACAAAGGAAATTCTTGCATTGATATAGCACCTGTCATGACCTTAGGACATCTCAGCCGCTTTGCAGCCGAAGAAATACATTTGAAGGGCAGTCGTTGTTGTAGAAAAGGAAATGTGGCAGCCAATTTGCATTTAGCAAACACCCGCCAGCCGCATTGTGATAATGAGCAGGCAATCTGTTTTTTGTGACGCTGATTGGGGGATGAATATTGTCCAGAACATCGGAGGTAGCTCCTCCGCTCTTCGGAATTGGCCATGGGAACTTTGACGTTCACCAGAGAGGGCAGAGAGGGCCTCAGTCTTGGCGTCGCGTCCGAAAGAGCGCCTGCAACAGTGCTGGGCTCCCTCACGATTGCACGGGGGGTGATTTTGGTTCTCGAGTTCAGGAATGGAATTTCAACGCATCAGCATCTGTCCAACTGGGTCAGAGATGACATTCTGGGCGGGATCTTTCTGCCCCGCCGATGGCGCACCCCTGCCGCATTTCCAGGCGGCGCAGGGTGGATTCAGTGGGAAATCCCACTGACAGTAATGGGATCAGAAGATCCCGCCGCCGGCTAACGACAGGCCACCTCCCACCGCTGAGGAACACGTCACGGGGAGGCCAGAGAATCTTGCCCCGTATCGGTTGCAAGTTGGGAATTTCTGCAAACTGCACACTCTCAAGCGTGTACAAACTTGGTTGATACATCTCTCTCTCAGAGCTGAGAAATACTGTTGTCAAACACCACCTCCAGCTGGCTCACTGAGACATTGGCAGAGACCCAGGGGTAGGTTGCCTGCGTGACTGAGGTAGATGAAGTCATTAAGAACAAAAGAAAAGGATTCAGGCATGCATTCAAGAAACACCGAGAATCGCGCTAATAAGGTATCTGTTTCAGTAATTTCATGAAATGAAAATGCCCAGCAAATTTTGCATGCTGTGATTTTTGACCCGTACACGAGACTCAATGAAGTTGGGCTGTTCTAGTCGTGCAACAACAAATGCATTGAACCTGTATTAGCAAAATAAAATCATTGGGCATATTTACATTGTTCATGTATGAGACACGTTTTGCTCAACAAAACATTTTTAAAAATAAATTTAGGGTCCCAAATTATTTTTTTTCCTAATTAAAGGGCAATTTAGCGTGACCAATCCACCTCACCTGCACATCTTTGGGTTGTGGGTGTGAGACCCACGCAGACACAGGGAGAATGTGCAAACTCCACACAGACAGTGACCCGGGGCCGGGATCGAACACGGGTCCTCGGTGCCGTAGGCAGCAGTGCTAACCACTGCGCCACCGTACTTCTCTTTTGCTCCACAAATCTAAACACTGAAGAAAGATGTTAACCATCGTCCAGGCTCTGCTGTTGAGCTGACAGTTAGGCCGCGTGTAATTTGGTGTGCAGATATCACACAGCATCAACAAGTAAAATTGCTCTCTTGCGCACCTCAGCGAGCTGTTTTTTTAAAAACGAATTTGAAATAGTCTCTCTCTCTCTCTCTCTCATATTAATTGATGTTTGCTGTTGATCACCTGTGTCTCAGTACAGAGTTATTTTTTCCCAAAAGGCCTCCATAATGGGTCAGTGATTCCGGCTTGGATCGCTGTCTGTGCGAAGTCGGTGCCTTCTCTCCGTGTCTGCGTGGGTTTCTTCCGGGTGCTGCGGTTTCCTCCCACAAGTCCTGAAAGACGTGCTTGCTAGGGGAATTGGACATTCTGAATTCTCGCCCAGTGTACCCGAACAGGCGCCGGAGTGTGGCGACTAGGGGATTTTCACAGTAACTTCATTGCAGTGTTAATGTAAGCCTACTTGTGACAATAATAAAGATTATTATTATTAAGTAAAAGGGACACGAATAATGTGAAAAGATCATACATTTTGCAGTAAGTATCATATTGCTTTTTTTATTTTCAAAAATTTGCCTCAGAATTTTAGCCTGATTTTCTCTCTCATTAAGGGATCAAATGTAGCTCCACACTGGGAAAAGAGTTGATTGTTATAACTCGTCGCTGATTGGCTGAGTATAGAAGGAACCAGGTGCCAGCCTTTCCTTAACATAAGTTTATCTACAAAACCAAGAAACACACTCTTAAACTCCCTCTTCCATCCTTTTACTCCCCCTCATGCCCCTTCCCCTCCCTCCATTCACAGTGGTCGCAACACTGTGTAGTTACATTGCTACATTATGTTACCGTACAAGTACAGACGGAGCAGTACAGGTCAATACCCACAACGTGACCCATTCACTAGCACTGAAGGGAAAGAGCTTTAAACAGTTACATTGGCAGTCAACACGTACAATTAGGTGTCTCTCTTCCGAAGGCTCTTCACAGGAGCACTCAGCCAATATACAGGAGATATTGGGACAGACAACCCAAAAGCTTCATGAAAGGTGTAGGTTTTAAAGAGTCTTAAAGAGAGAGGCTGAAAGACAGAGAGGGGCGGAATAGCAGAGCTTAGAACTTAGGAAGCTGACATCACCACCGCCCAAAAAACAAGGAGCTGTTAAAATTGGGAACATGTAAGAGTCCGGAGTTAGAACCATAGAATGCCCACAGTGCAGAAGGAGGCCTTTCGACCCATCGAGTCTGCACCGACCCTCTGAAATAGCACCCTACCCAGGCCCACTCCCAGCCCCATCCCTGTAACTCCACCTAACGTGTATGTACATCTCTGGACACTAAGGGGCAATTTAGCATGGCCAATCCACCTAATCTGCACATCTTTGGACTGTGGGAGTAAACTGGAGCACCCGGAGGAAACCCACGCAGATAGGAGGAGAACGTGCAGACTCCGCACAGTCACCCAAGGCCGGAATTGAACGCGGGTCCCTGGCGTTGCAAGACAGCGGTGCTAACCACTGTGCCACCATGCTGGAGTATACACCAAGACTGCACTACAGTATTTCTAAGTGACTCACGTTGCAGCCAATCTCCCCCTCCAGATTCAGAACCCCTGGCCTTATCGTCTTAAGTTTGAATTTGTTTCAACGGGCTTTTAACATTGAGACAAAAATGCACAAAAAATCTTCGTCGTTTAGAATGTCAAATGTGGTGCTTCGGAGCATTTACAAGATCGTAAGAAATGCTAATCAGGCAGTGAAGGTTCTGAAAGGCAACAGAAAATAAAGGACAGAATTGAATGAACTTCATTGGGATAAATTAACCGTCCGCTGCCATGGTGGCTACCATTTATAGAGTTAGATGAAGCCTTTCAAATATTACTTGAGGGTTTAATTCAATTAGGATCTAATGGACAATAACAGCATAATTACTATAAATTGAATGTCTTGTATATATTTTCTTGATCCCTGCAATGGGGATGATACTTTATCTAGCATTCAGCATCCCTGTTAGTGCAGCTGTTAAAACAATATTGATTGTACAATCAATGGCAAAATTGAATTTAGTCTGCAGGATCTAATTAAGAAATATCTCATGAACATTATGTTGTCATTCTGCACTGGCTCAGATATTCCTTGAAGTGCTGTGCTTGAAAAAAGAGAAACTTAATAGACCACAAACTTTTGTAATGCAGTGTCGAAAACTATTTTGAATTCTGCAAAAGAGAATTGGCACCAAAGTTAGAAAAATGGTTCAATTATTCTGGTGCACATGTATGGATGCTGGGGCCCTGTTAATTCAGCTCACATACTTTATAACAGATTCTCCTTCAGCTGTAAATTAGTCATTTCACTATTGTCAATGTATCTAGTTGAAATGGCACACCTACTTGTTGACTCTCGTGCCAGTATAAAAATAGATCCAGATTGTAGCTGCTTTGAATGGCATGGCAACACCTGTGGTTAAAAAAAAATGTAACATGCTTTTATGAAATAGGTGAGTTTTTATTTTCCATTGCTTTGCCCACTAACTGTTTCTTGTGGCTTGTGGGACATTGGTTGTCAATTCTGCAGATTGAAAGTCATTTTTTAAAGAATACATTGTTGAAAGCTATAATTAGCATCTCCAGGCATCCGTCTGTGGCATTAATCTTTTTTGTCGGATTATATATCACGTGCTCCATTGAAGTGCCAATTGTACAGATCTGTTGGCTGGGGGGGGGGGGGGGGGGGGGGGGGCACAGTAGCAGAGTGGTTAGCATTGTTGCTTCACAGCGCCAGGGTCCCAGGTTTGATTCCCGGCTTGGGTCCCTGTCTGTGCGGAGTCTGCACGTTCTTCCCGTGTCTGCGTGGGTTTCCTCCGGGTGCTCCGGTTTCCTCCCACAAGTCCCAATTTGAGGTAATTTGGACATTCTGAATTCTCCCTCCGTGTACCTGAACAGGCGCCGGAATGTGGCGACTAGGGGCTTTTCACAGTAACTTCATGGCAGTGTCAATGTAAGCCTACTTGTGACAATAAAGATTATTATATTAGATGGGCTAGCGTATGATACAGAATAACGACAATAGTGTCGGTCTGATTCCCATTCCGGCTAAGAACGTGCCTCTCGCTCTCACCCACCCCCCCCCCCCCTCACCCTCACCCCCCCACACCCCCCCTCACCCCTGAGCACGGAAGGCAGTGACAAACCACCACTGACAAAACCTGCCAAGAAACTGGCTCAGGCTAATGCATCGGCAGAGAACACGCCATGATCTGCCTTCAAAAAGAAGATGGATAGATAGATCAATCAATTGCACAGGATAACGTAGGCTTAAACGCCACCCTCAAAAGAAAACGAGGACAGCATTGTGATACCAAAAAATATATCAGTATTGCCCTGCTTTTGTTACCAATTTGTTCGGCATATCTGACATTATTCAGACAAGCCCAATGCTTTGCAGTGAACGCCTGACTGTGCGTGAATGTTGGACAGGTCGAGTATCCAATATCTGAAATCCTCGGGGCCGATCAGATTTCAGATAATTTTGGTTTTCAGATGCTGCGTATAGGACTAAATCTACTTACATCACAATAGCCGAATCCTAGACTAACTATAGTCAAAAATAAATAAAATAGCTAGAAAAGTATCATTGAATAATAAATACAGGGTGCCCCCAATAAGTTCCCACTCATAGAATCCTTACTGTGCAGAAGGAAGCCCTTCGGCCCGTTGAATTTGTACCAACCCTTTGAAAGAGCACTCTGCCCGTGTCCACTCCCTCTTCCACCCCGCCCTGTCCCTGTAACCCCATAATCTAACCTGCACATCCCTGGATGCCGAGGGGCAATTTAGCATGACCAATCCATCTAACCTTGGTGGGCAGCACGGTAGCATTGTGGATAGCACAATCGCTTCTCAGCTCCAGGTTCCCAGGTTCAATTCCAGCTTGGGTCACTGTCTATGCGGAGTCTGCACATCCTCCCCGTGTGTGCGTGGGTTTCCTCCGGGTTCTCCGGTTTCCTCCCACAGTCCAAAGATGTGCAGGTTAGGTGGATTGGCCGTGATAAATTGCCCTTAGTGTCCAAAATTGCCCTTAGTGTTGGGTGGGGTTACTGGGTTATGGGGATAGGATGGAGGTGTTAACCTTGGGTAGGGTGCTCTTTCCAGGAGCTGGTGCAGACTCGATGGGCCGAATGGCCTCCTTCTGCACTGTAAATTCTATGATCTAACCTGCCCATCTTGGGACTGTGGGAGGAAACCCGAGCACCCGGAGGAAATCCATGGAGACACGGGGAGGATGTACAAACTTTGCACAGACAGTGCCCCAAGGCCAGAATTGAACCCGGTCCCTGGTGCCGTGGGGCAGCAGGGCTAACCACTGTGCCCCCATGCTCCCCTCCCCCGGCGCCATCTGCAATACTACTTGTAGGAAAGGGTTCAGAGTGTTGCCAAGGTCCATGTCGAGTGCAGACAGACAATGAGGTCAGCGTTATTTGTGTTGGCTCGGGCCAGGGACTTGCACTAAAGATTGATCAGGTTCAACGAAAGTGGGGTTTTGGATGTGTTCGGTTTTCTGATAAACGGATAAAGGACCCTCGAGATGTATCACACAGACTACAGTTAGATATATTCACAGCCCTAGCTCAGTTAGCTGCACCCGTGCCTCTGGGTTCTAGGCTTACACCCAAGACTTGAACACAAAAGGCAAAGTTGATGCTGGAGGAATTCTCTGCTTGTGAGGATGCCTCCTATTGCGCTGACGTTGAATCGAGGCACTCTCTGCCCTCCCAGGTGGATGTAATTAATCCCATGGCATGCTTAGAAAGCAGAGCGAGGGAGTCATCCCCAGTGTGAAAACAGAAAATGCTGGAAATACTCAGCAGGTCTGGCAGCACCTGGGGAGAGAGACAGGTTTAAAGTTTCAGGTCAGTGAACTGCTCAACTCTGATGAAAGCTCAGGACCTGAAACACTAACCCTACTTCCCGCGCCGCAGACAATGAGTGTTTCCAGCATTTTCCGTTTTATTTCAGATTTCCAGCATTCACAGTATTTCTCTTTTGAAGTACCCCCCCTGCTCTGGACAATTTTTATTCCTCAATCAATATCATGAAACATATTACCTGGTCAATATCAGCTTGTCGTTTGTGGGAACGTGCTGTGCACAAATTGGCTGTCACGCCAACTACATTGTGACAGATCATGCGAGGCACAATGTAAACACAAGTCTTTCTTTGTTGAACAAAGGAACAAATGTGTATATGAGGTATACCTCTCACAACGCAAAGGATGTCCCAAAGTGCTTTTCAAACAATGAAGTGTATTGCTATCACAATTAAGGCTGGCTCAGTACCCCAAGAAGAAAGGTGATTTGACATAAATAAGAAGTTGTAGGTTGTAAGACAGCACTGTGTGTTGGTTAACATTCAATTGGCAAGTATTTGGTGGGATTTATCATTTCCCTCCCCACCCCCTCTCACCTCCTCTCACTCAACGCACCACCTGCCCCTTCCCTTTCACCCATAGCCCCTCTTTCCCTATTAACCCTCTTCCGCATTATGCCTCCCACCCTCCCTTCTCCCATGCTACCCAATTTCTCTGCACTCTCTCCCACAATCTCCTTCTCCTCCATTCCTTTTCCTGCCCCTCTCACACACCTTCTCCTCCATGTCCTGAAAAGATTCAAATGCCATTTCTGGCCTCTTTGAGCTGGACATGTCGGGGGGGGGGGGGGGGGGGGGGGGGGTGGGGGGGGGGGGGGCAGGGCGGTGGTGGAGGTGGGTGGGGGGAGGAGCAGCTCATCTGATCTACCCAAGGCATTGGGATCTAACCCCTTCTCGCCTCGGAGACCTTACGTGAGCGCCATTCAGGGGCTGGTTTAGCTCACTCGGCTAAATCGCTGGCTTTTAAAGCAGGCCAGCAGCACAGTTGATTGACCTCCAGACAGCGTGGCACACTGGCACTGCCTTCCTGGCATTGCCACCTGGATGCCAGCCTGGCACAGCCCAGCTGGCACCATTAGGCTAGCAGGGGCACTGCCTGGGTGTCAGGCTGGCATTGTGCCTGCCATCGGGATCAGGCCTGGGGATTCCCTGCACCCCTCATCTTTTAAAATGTTTACTGTATCAAACAGGCTAAAAACACTATTGACTAAACACTATTTTTGAAGGTAATTTATACTTTAAACTACAAAATGGAGCTTTTAACATAACTGGAAATTCCCACTGTCAGGTATACATTAACTTCCCTTTAAGTAGACATTAGATTTTCCCCAATTCCATAAAATTGATTCTTAGAAACATTGCCTAGAAACATTTAACACCAGAATGGTCTTTTACAGTGCAAGTTTTCCTTAATACTTCTCCCTTTAAATAAAGCTAGGCAAATCTTCCAGTCTTATTTTAACTCCTCACAAATTCTGTCTTCCCAATACGAGTGAGCCCCCACTTGCATTCCTGCGTGATGGCAAACAGAAACATTTGCTCTCTAACTGCGCTCTCTCGCTCCTAAACCCTGGAGGATTGCCCATGTCTGAGAGTTTTCGAGATATCTTAGAAGTTCTTTCCCTCTCAAACCCATCTCCATGGCAATGTGAATAACTTGGGCCTTGTATCCAGGTAGAAATGCGAATCAGCTATACTTGAGACCGCAACTCCTTTTTATCTTGGAAGTAAATGGAGAGTTAAACATGCAACCGTTCACAACACTTCTCACCAGTCTTTGGAGACTCAAAGTCTAACCACTGTCAGCATGCAGGTTGCTGTCACTGTTTTGAAGGGTAAGCACCTTGCACCTTATTTCTAGTAAAGCAATATGGGCCTCCTTAACCTCCTCCTTCACCCACACGGCCAACCCCACAACCCCCTCAAACAACCCCTCTTCACTGCCCTACCCCACCGATCCCATTAAGTTCAACGATGAGTGCAATCCCGGCACATATGTGAGGATCGCACCCCAAGGAATCTACAAGCTGTTGTGTGATTTGCTTTTCCCGGACTGTCTTCTTAAAGCAAAGGAACAGAGCGCCTATTTCAAATCTAACAAAACATTGACAGGCACCCGTTCTGCCTCTTAACATCCACAGCATCCTCTGAGTTCCATTTGGCAGTGTTTAATTTTGAATTCAACCAACCCATAATGCCCACAGGACTTCAATTTAAAGCTGGAGAAAACTTTAATTGCACTATTCCCTTTGCAACCTCCACTGCATTAATTGGCCTCTTTCCAGAGCTGAGAGAGAGAGAGCCAGGAACTCTTGGGTTCTTGCTGAGCCGTATTGAGTAAAAAAACCATTGGTCTAGCAGCTCGGCCCTTTCATTCTGGCTATACAATATTTGTTACAGTCGCTATTTTGAACAAAAAAAAAATAAAGTGGATGAACAAGTGTTTTCAATTGATTACACATGTAGTATAGCTGGACTGGCAATTCTACAGCCATGAACTTTTCAACATTCATAAATCACTTGTAATTTCAGACTTGCTTACTGTTGAAGAATTGCTGTTTAATTATTTCCTATTTTCCAAAATCTGCTATTCATTTGTAAAATGAAAAGCATTTTCTCGTCACTCAAGTCTTGGCTACCGAAGAAACGCTGATTTGCCATGCTCAGCTCACTTTGCTTAAATGCGATAAATATTATTTTTGTTTTAGTTCTGAATGCTGAGGCATTCACTTCACGTTAGCTTTTAAAAAAGAACCCCCTCGTCATCTTAAGCACAGCATGTTATTTATTTTTTTGCGATGGATCAAATCACCATCCCCTCAGCCATAAATTTCCAGGATAATCTGCTCTGGTTAAAATGACGATGAGTTTCAATTAAAGTGGATTGTTTTCTCAAATTGGCCAAGTGCTGTGTTTTGCTTCTGATCTTTGCAAATGACGATTGTTCAGTAAACAGTGCCGACGGTAAAATACCTAAATCTGAAGCGTGTGATTGCCACTCCTTGAATTCCTTTGAGTAACCTTATTACATGCAAGGAACCACACTTTTTCTACCGTGCTGTCTGTCTGTGATGTTCAGCATCCTAGTGATTAGCATAAAAAGCTTGCCAAAAGTCAGTTGAATCGTTCTGAAGAATACATTATAATACTGGCTCATCACAGCAGACATGAATAATCACAGAGTAAGTGTGGTAGTCACCACTGTTGTATATATCACATACAAGATGTAATACGGTAAGGCTCCTGTACTACAGGTACGGGGGTCGATCCCTGCCTGCTGGCTCCGCCCAGTAGGCGGAGTATAAATGTGTGTGCTCACCGAGCTGCAGCCATTTCAGCAGCAGCTGCAGGAGGCAACACATCTCTGCGTAATAAAGCCTCGATTACTCTCTACTCTCGTCTCATCGTAATTGATAGTGCTTCAATTTATTAAGCAGAGATTTTACTACGATGGATCTCCGCATCAAGCCAGATCGCCTGCAGCTGCACCCTCAAGCAGACAACGCCAAGTCGGCCTTCGCCCGCTGGCCAGCTTGATTTGAAGCCGACATCGGATCTGCGACAGAACCACCCACAGAACAGAAACTCCAGATCCTGTATACACGGCTGAGCTCCGATATCTTTCCCCTCATTCAGGACGCGCCCACCTATGTTGAGCCCATGGTGCTTCTGAAAGAGAACTGCACCCAGCAGACTAACAAACTCTACACCAGGCACCTCCTGTCCATGCGGCATCAACTCCCCGGTGAGTCCTTGGAAGATTTCAGGCGTACTTTTGTTATGGGCATAGGGTCGGCGTATATCTGCCAGCACCTCTTAGAAGGGGCTACCCTCGACCTCGCGGCGACCAAGAAACTCACAACCTCACTAACAGTCGCCTCCCTTAATATACAAGGGTATGCCCCCAACCGCATGCCGCCCCCCCCTTCCTGGACATCGTGGATCCCACCAGTGAACAACGCATCATGGACTCCACCAGCGACCGCCCCCAGCCAACTCCAGGCATGCGCTGTGCGGCAGCCAGCCAACCCCGGAGGACCCAAGCGCTACTTCTGCGGACATACAAAGCACCCCCGGCAGCACTGCCCGGTGTGGAGCACACTCTGCAAGGCCTGCGGGAAGAAAGTATATTTTGCAGCGGTGTGCCAGGCCCGGCGATCGCTGCTGTAACCAGGCCCATTGTTCCTGCAACCCCCACGTGGGACCCGTGGGCGCCGCCATCTTCTCCCCCGCAGCCCACGTGCGGCCCGTGGACGCCACCATCTTCCTCGCCTCACAAATCGTGCACCCCGTGGGCGCCGCCATCTTTCTTGCCTCAGGACACGTGCGGCCCGTGGGCGCCACCGTCTTCCCCTCATCAGGCCTTGTGCGGCCCGTGGGCGCTGCCATCTTTAACGCCGACCGCCACGTGCGCCCCGTGGGCACCACCACCTTCCCCACCTCAGGACCCCTGCTCGTCAGGCACCTCATCAGGCCTGCAACCGCCGGCGAACAGCCAGGGGCCATCCAACACCAGCTACTGCTCGCCTCCATCTCGATCGACCAGTCCCCTTACAGAACTCCCCCTCCCCCACTGCCCTGAGGCCTTCAAACGATGCCTGGGGTTCTTCTCATACTACACGCATTGGGTCCCTAACTACGCGGTCAAGGCCCGCCCACTCATTCACTCCACCGCTTTCCCCCTATGGCCGAGGCTCACCAGGCCTTCAACCGTATCAAGGTCGACATCGCAAAGGCCACGATGCACGCGGTCTACAAGACGCCCTCCTTTCAAGTCGAGAGCGATGCATCAGACGTCGCTCTGGCCGCTACGCTCAACCAGGCAGGCAGGCCCGTGGCATTCTTTACACGCACCCTCCATGCTTCCGAAATTCGGCACTCCTACGTCGAGAAGGAGGCCCAAGCCATTGTAGAAGTTGTGCGGCATTGGAGGCATTACCTGGCCAGCAGGAGATTCACTCTCCTCACTGACCAACGGTCGGTTGCCTTCATGTTCAATAACACACAGTGTGGCAAGATCAAAATTGATAAAATCTTGAGGTGGAGGATCAAGCTCTCCACCTACAACTACGAGATTTTGTAGCGCCCCAGTAGGCTCAACGAGCCCCCAGATGCCCTATCCTGAGGTACATGTGCCAGCGCACAAGTGGACCGACTCCGGACCCTACACAACGCCCTCTGTCACCCAGGTGTCACCCGGTTCTTCCACTTCATAAAGGCCCACAATCTATCACCAGAGACTGCCAGGTCTGTGCGGAGTGCAAACCGCACTTCTACCAGCCAGACCGCGCTCATCTAGTGAAGGCCTCCCGCCACTTTGAACGTCTCAGCGGGATTTCAAAGGGCCCCTCCCCTCCACCGACCGAAACACGTACTTCCTTAACGTGGTCAATGAATACTCCAGATTCCCCTTCACCGTCCCATGCCCCGATATGACGTCTGCCACAGTCATCAAAGCCCTCAACACCATCTTAGCCCTGTTCGGTTTCCCCGCCTACATCCACAGCGACCGGGGATCCTCCTTTATGAGTGATGAGCTTCGTCAGTAACTGCTCAGCAAGGGCATTGCCTCGAGCAGGACGACCAGCTACGACCCCCGGGGAAGCGGGCAGGTGGAGCGGGAGAATGTGAGGGTCTGGAAGGCCATCCAGCTGGCCCTACGGTCCAAAAATCTCCTGGTCTCCCGCTGACAGGAGGTCCTCCCCGACGCCCTTCACTCCATCCGATCACTACTCTGCACTGCGACTAATGCAACCCCCCATGAACGTCTCCTTGCCTTCCCCAGGAAGTCCACCTCCGGGGTTTTGCTCCCAATGTGGCTGGCAGCTCCAGGACCCATTCTCCTCCGCGAGCACATGCGGCTCCACAAGGCGGACCCGTTGGTCGAGAGGGTACAGCTACTCCATGCAAACCCGCAGTACGCCTAGGTGGCGTACCCCGACAGCCGCCAATACACAGTCTCCCTCAGGGACCTGGCACGAGCTGGTTCCCCACACCCCTCTCTGCCGCGGTGCCACCCTATCTCCCCCCAGTGCACCTCGCTCCAGGACGAACCGTCCGCCCCTTGGTCCCACCCGGGGTTGAAGATGAGGTCTACACACTCCCAGAGTCACCAGCGACTGAGCCCATGCCTGCATCGCCACCGGGACTGCGGTTCTCACAACGGAGGCCCCCCCCCCCCCCCCCCCCCCCCCCCCCCCCCGGCTGGACTCATTTAACTGGGGGTGAATGTGGTAGTCACCACTGTTGTATATCACACATACGAGATGTAATACAGGTACAGGGGTAGATCCCTGTCTGTAAATATGTGGGCTCACCGAGCTGCAGCCATTTCGGCAGCAGCTGCAAGAGGCTACACATCTCTGCGTAATAAAGTCTCGATTACACTCTACTCTCGTCTCGTCGTAATTGATAGTGCTTCAGTAAGTAAACCTGGAGGAGTAGATTGAATCGTCTTATATATTTTTTAATTAACTTATGAGATATGGGCGTTGCTGGCTAGGCCAGCATTTATTGCCCATTCCTAGTTGCCTTTGAGAAGATGGTGGCGAGCTGAGTCTTTCAGCCGCTGCCGTCCCTGTGGCGTGGGTACAACCACAGTGCTGTTAGGGAGGAATTTTGACCTAGGGACGGTGAAGGAACAACGATATACTTCCAGGTCAGGATGCTGAGTGGCTTGGAGAGGACTTTCAAGGTGGTGGTGTTCCTGTGTGCCTGCTGCCCTTGTCCTTCTAGATGGTAGCAGTTGTGGGTTTGGAAGATGCTGCCTAAGGAGCCTTTGAGAATTCTTGCAGTGCATCTTGCAGATGGTACTCACGGCTGCCACTGTGCATTGGTGGTGGAGGGAGTGAATATTTGTGTATGGGATGCCAATAAAGCGGGGCTGCTTTGTCCTGGATGGTGTCAAGCTTCTTGAGTGTTGTTGGAGCTGCACTCATCCAGCAAAGGGCAAGTATTCCATCACACTCCTGACTTGTGCTTGTAGATGGCAGACAGGCATTGGGGAGTCAGGAGGTGAGTTACTCACTGCAGGATTACCAGCCACTAAACAGCTCTTGTAGCCACAGTATTTATATGGCTAGTCCTGTTCAGTTTCTGGTCAATGATAACCCCCAGGATGTTGATAGTAGGTGATTCAGTGATGGTAATGCCATTGAATGTGAAGGGGCGATGATTAGATTCTCTCTTTTTTTTAATTCGTTCACAGGACGTGGGCATCGCAGGCTGTGCCAACATTTATTGCCCATCCCTAATTACCCTTCAGGGGGCAGTTAAGCGTCAACCACTTTGCTGTGGATCTGGAGTCATATGTAGGCCAGACCAAGTAAGGACGGCAGATTTCCTTCCCGAAAGGACATTAGTGAACCAAATGGGCTTTTACAACAATCGACAATGGTTTCATAACCATCGTTAGACTTTTAATTCCAGGTTTTTTTATTAAATTCAAATTTCACCATCTGCAGTGGGGGGGATTTGAACCCGGGTCCCCAGAGCATTACTCGAGGTCTCTGCTTTACTAGTCCAGTGACAATACCACTAGGCCACCGCCTCCCTTTGTTGGAGATGGCCTGGCACTTGTGTGGTGCAAATGACAAGCAGCCTCCTGCCAGCGAGAAACACACCTCAGGGAGGGCAGAGGATCTCGCCCACAGTCTTTGCTCTGTAATTCTGCACTCAGTCACAATCCAGGTCCCAGACGTGCAGAAGCAAGGTGCAAATGTACTCCAGGTCAAGTCACTTTTATCTGAAACCCTCAGGGTCGGTTGCATTTTGAATTTCAGATCTGTTCGGTTTACAGACAATGCATATGAACGTACATTACAATAGCCTAGGCCTAGGCTAGCGAGAGTCCAAAGTAAATAAAATGGTGAGAAAAGTAATATTCATCACTGAATAATACACTTGAAAAAGTTTATTTTTGAACTGTTCACCACAAAACCCGCCTGGTCAACAGTGCAGACAAATAACTAGACTTCCTGCGCGCGCTAAAGGTCAATGAGGTTCAAAAGGAGTGCGGTTTTTGGATGCGTTTGGTTTTTGGATTTGTGAATCGAGGATACTCGACCTGTACACCACTTCAACAGGTCGACCTAGTTTTTAGGCATTGGCTGATTGATTCTCAGAGGAATTAGGTATTTGGTACAAATTTATTTCACTCGTGAAAAGTCGAGGAGCTAAAAAACGATGATGCAAAAAGCAAACCGCATTCGAAAAAAAAACATTTTAGTTTTAACAGCCTTGTTGACTAATGCAGCGAAGCATGACCTCATGTGTTGTACTGCTGTGCTAATTAGAAAGCATCACTTGTTTGTTTGTTCATTTCCTTCAGCAGCTAATCTGAAGCGAGCGTTTAGCGCTGGGCGTGGGTGGGGCAGGATGGTGGTTCCCGAAGCTTATCAATTTCTTTAACGTCTGGGAGAATCATGAAAGTTGACATGCATTGTCGTCATTCTGAGTCGATTATGGGCGGGATTCTCAGCTCCCTGCCGCTGATACCGGGGGCGGGATTCTCTGAGCCACCGCGCCGCAATTGCGCTCGGCACGGGAGCGGACAATGGCCCGAGATCGGGTCCGACGCCGCTCTCCCCGGAGAATCGGCACCAATCGGGAGCGCAGGGTCGATGCACTGCCGGTCGGGGGCCATTGAAAGAGGCCCCCTGCAGAGATTCTCCAAGTGCAGCTGGCCAAGTTCCCACCGCCGCGGTTCTCTCATGGTTCCACCCAGTGGGCACTTGGCGTAGCGGCTGCGGACTCAGATCGTTCCCCGGGGGCTGCCTCCAGGACGCCCAGGCTATTAATCGGAGGCCACCGATCCGTGGGTGCACGTGAACTGGGGGGGGGGGGGGGGGAGGGCTATCTTTTTTGCTGTCGCTCTGCAGTGTGGGTCAGCCATGTCGGGCAGGGCGCCGCCGTGCGCATGTGCAGTCCCCCGTCCGGAGGTGCAGGGCCCCATATCGGCAGCCGGAGCTGCAAGGAGCACTCTGGGGCTCCGCTGGATCTGGCACCATGAGGGCTTGGAGGGCAGCACCTACTCCCGGTGACTGTCAAGTTCATGGCTACCCTCAACTTCTATGTGTCTGGCTCACTCCAGGGTGCAAGTGGGGACATGTGCGGTTTTCACGAACAGTGCAGGTCCATCCAAATGTCGCGGATGTCATGTATCAGCTTTAACCTGGTCTAGGCTCACCAGGATACCCGGGCCGCTGGATTTGCTGCCATCGTTGGCATGCCCTCCATCCAGGAGATTATTGATGGCATCCATGTCGTCTTCGGAGCACGGCTCGACACGGGGTGACCGTCATTAACAGGAAGGGGTTCCACTCCCTGAACGTGCAGTTAGTATGCGATCATCAGCTGCACGTCTGTGTACGATACCCAGGCAGCAAGCACTACGCATTCATCCTGGCGCAATCGGAGGTTCCCTGCACCTTTTGAGACGCTCCCTCGGATGACAGGTTGACCAATCGGTGACAAGGCTGAACCACTGTGGTCATCGCTAATGTCACCTATGTGGAGGCCCCAGGCTGAAGCAGCGAGGCATTATAACGATGCTGACTCAGAAACCTGGAGCATCATCGAGCAGTGCATCGCGCTCATAAAGGTGCATATCCGCTACCTGGACCACACTGCTGGGGCTCTCCAAATCAGTCCCCGAAGGGTCGTGTGCATCGTGGTGGCCTGTTCCATCCTGCACAGCATCACACCACAGTGGGGCATCATGCTGGAGAAGGGGGAAGAAGGGGAAGAACGGCGGACCTCATCAGATGGGGAGGAGCAAGACGGTGTCCAGGATGAGCCAGGCGACAATCCGGAGCTGGCTTGACAGGACGCCAGGATGAGCCAGGCTAAGATCCGGAGCTGGCTCGACAGGACGCCAGGATGAGCCAGGCGACGATCCGGAGCTGGCTCGACAGGACGCCAGGATGAGCCAGGCGACGATCCGGAGCTGGCTCGACAGGACGCCAGGATGAGCCAGGCGACGATCCGGAGCTGGCTCGACAGGACGCCAGGATGAGCCAGGCGACGATCCGGAGCTGGCTCGACAGGACGCCAGGATGAGCCAGGCGACGATCCGGAGCTGGCTCGACAGGACGCCAGGATGAGCCAGGCGACGATCCGGAGCTGGCTCAACAGGACGCAGAGTGAGTCCTTCAGGGCCTTTGAACCAGAGAAAACCTGATCAGCTTCTGATTCGTCAACTATGAGGCCAAAGGACCAGCAGCTTCATTGCAATCGCACCCCCGCCCCATACCCTCAGACCCCTCTGCCCCATAGCCCTCCCCCACCCCGCCTTTCCCAGGGGTGAATGGGGTGGCGTGAGTGTGATAGGGTGAGTGGAGTGGGGTGAGAGTATGGGGTGAGTGGAGTGCTTAAAAGCTGCTCCAGCTCGTCAGCTTCTCAAAACCCAGCGAATCGCACGCTTGAGAATCCGGACTCAACGGACGCACGTGCGCAGCGCGCTGGCCCATTTGCATGAACTGAATCCCCGGCGCTCCTAGTGGTAGCGTAAAAATATTCTGATTCTCCGCTGGTGAGAGCAGTTAATCTCTGAAATGTAGAATCCCACCTTTGCTTCAACATTTTGAGAGCGGCATTTGTGGCTCAGTGGTTAGCACAGCTGCCTCACGGCGCCGAGGACCCAGGTTCGAACCCGGCCCCGAGTCACTGTCCATGTGGAGTTTGCACATTCTCCCCGTGTTTGCGCGGGTCTCACCCCCACAATCCAAAATAGGCGGATTGGCCACGCTAAATGGCCCCTTCATTGGAAAAAAAAATTGGATACTCTAAATTTATTTTAAAAAACATTTTACAAAATAGGACTAAATTTGTGCCATTACATGGGAGTACAGTGCGGAATCCAGCCTTCGGACTCAAACCGTCCACAGTGTTTATTTTCCACAAGCCTCCTCCCATCTCTCTTCAGCTTAACGTACGAACATGAATTACTATTTCTTTCTCCTGTACATGTTTACGCTTTTTCGTTAGTGCCTCTCTGGTGTCCGGCTCAAAGTACACCTCATGGTAGCAGCTTCCACATTCTAACCACTCTGTGGTTAAGGAAGTTTGTCCTGAAATCCCTATTGGACATGTTAGTTAACTATCATAGACACCTAGTTTTTGACTCCTCCACAAGTCAGATCATCTCCTTTATGTCTACCCCATACCAAGCTCTTTATAATCTTAAAGACCTCTATTAGGTCAACCCTCAGGCTTCTCTTTTCCAGAGAAAAGAGTCGCCCCTTGCCCCAATCTTTCCTGAGAGGTATCACCTCTCGCTTCTGGTATCAGCCTTGTAAATATTTTCCTCCTCCAGTACTTCTATCTCCTTTTCTTGCTACATGAAGAGCAGAAGCGTTCCCATACCCCAAGTGTGTTCCTTGTATTTATAATTTCAATAACGGCACATTGTCAGCGGTTTATTTCTCCAACAACACACTGGTGGATCAATCCCACTTCTGTAAAAAAAAAGGTGATCCAAGTTGAATAAACAAACTGTGAGATGTCACATAAATGTGAAACACAGCATGTCATTAGGCCGACGGATTCTGCAGCTCAAGTTTGCTCAGAGGTTTATTTTTCTGCGGACCATCTGCCCTCTGTTTGTTATTTGAGACTTTTTTTTAACACCTAACTGTTTATTGAATGAGAAATTGAAAATAATTCCCTCAACAGCACATTGGCTTTGACAATGGAGGCTGGTAGCCCTGCACTGTGCGAGTGTAAAGCATCTGTTCGGAGGCTGGAGCCTGTGGTATGTAATATGAAAGGAATTTAAGAAGAATTGAACCCTTAACCCTTTGTCTCTTTAAATCACGTAAAACAACTTGCACAATCTCAGGAATCTATTTGATTGAGCTGTAAGAGATGAACAAATCCGAGTAAGGCTGCTAATCACAGAACAAGGGAGAACTTGGCAGTGAAGGGAGATTTACAAAAATCTGACAAGAAACAAACATACTTGAACCTAGTAGGTAGCACAGTGGTTAGCACTGTTGCTTCACAGCGCCAGGGTCCCAGGTTCGATTCCGCGGCTTGGGTCACTGTCTGTGCGGAGTCTGCACGTTCTCCCCGTGTCTGCGTGGGTTTCCTCCGGGTGCTCCGGTTTCCTCCCACAAGTCCCGAAAGACGTGCTGTCAGGTAATTTGGGCATTTTGAACTCTCCCTCTATGTACCCATACAGGCGCCATAGTGTAGCGACTGGGGGATCTTCACAGTAACATCATTGCAGTGTTAATGTAAACCTATTTGTGACAATAATAAAGATTATTAAATTAAATTAGAGTGCTATGCCCCCTAGTGTTACACTATGAAACTGGCGAGTTTTGTTTCAATAACCTTTTTAAAACTTTTGTTCGATTCCATGTGGTGCAGTTCTGGTTGTGAACTTGCCTTCTTGTTTGCTTTACTATGATTTCCCACACAGTGCGCACATTTATAGTTCAATCTTATTTGCCGCGGTGTGACTGACAAGTTGGTGAAAGCTGTAACTGCAGCCACCGCGTGCTTGGCTGGAATTTGCAAAACTCAAAGACATCCTAATTCAAAAAATGTGCTGCATTCTTCCAGAGTCGTACGATTCGGTCACTACACGGCCTAAAGTTTGAGTATCTTAAGACCAAGAACAGCGGAGCAGTCAGCCGCTGTTTTAAAGTTACACGCAGAATGCTGCTGCTCTCATCATTTCAAATGGGTGACACTTTTCAATGTGCAATGTAGCTCTGTTCTGTTAAATGGCAAGTGGACTATGGGGACTTCTTCGTTGTAGACTAGACATTTTGGCTGTTTTATCAAATGTTTGTTAGCGCTCTTCACCTACGACGCCACCAAAGTGGGTTTCCTCCGGATTCTCCGGTTTCCTCCCACAAGTCCCGAAAGATGTGTTGTTAGGTAATTTGGACATTTTGAACTCTCCCTCCATGTACCCATACAGGCACCATAGTGTAGCGACTGGGGGATCTTCACAGTAACTTGGGCAGGAGATACAGAAGTCTGAGAACACGCACGAACGGACTCAAAAACAGCTTCTTCCCCGCTGTTACCAGACTCCTAAATGACCCTCTCATGGACTGACCTCATTAACACTACACCCTGTATGCTTCATCCGATGCCAGTGCTTATGTAGTTACATTGTATACCATGTGTTGCCCTATTATGTATTTCTTTTTATTCCCTTTTCTTCCCATGTACTTAATGATCTGTTGAGCTGCCCACAGAAAAATACTTTTCACTCTACCTCGGTACACGTGACAATAAACAAATCCAATCCAATCCAAAGTACCTCTCAGACTTTTGAAGAAACTGTGCTCTAATGTGGCTGCGAAGCTTGATGCGCAAAGCAAGCATAAAACCCGCAGGGCTTAGTCATGTGATTATCGCTTGCACTGATTATAAGTGAGATTTGATTAAAATGGAGTTCATTACAAGCGGGTCTCCTTGTGTTGATGGGGCAGTTCTTCATTTATACTACTCAGGCTGATGAGAAACGGCATGTCCATTATGCAAAAAATACATGGAACGTCAGCGGCTTTTGGAGGAGGAACGTGCAAAAGTGCCATGCACTGTTTTCTGATACAATAGATGTAATCCTTTGATAAATAGTAAGAAAAGGTTCGCTGAGTGGCCAGTCCCTTTTGATTCAGTAACCTGTTTGGAGGGAGACGCCAACAGAAATACAAAGAGGGGGGCACCATTTCACTGGGTGCCAGCAATCTCTTCACTTTGAAGGTATCTGCAAAGTAGGAAGTATTTCCTTGAAGCCTCATTCTTAGTAGATCCACCCAGCAGGGCACAAGTCTGGGGTAATATGGTGAAGGAAGGGCTGCAATTCTTTGTGGGGGTGTGGTGAATCACAGTCCGTGTTATTCACACTGTTATTATATATGATGTACTGTGTCTGTGTAAGCTCAGTATACGAGCAGTTGCGCGGCTCTGCCCCTAGGGGGAGATGAGGAGTTTGTACTGGGCTCCACCGCTGGCTCCGCCCATGGCTCCTCCCACTAACCGGAAGTATAAAGCCTGGCAGTCTGAGCCTGCCTGCCAGTTCATCTTGTCGCAGGCAGGCTCCGTTGTAAGGTCATTAAAACCACTGTTCACTTCCAACTACGTGTCGTGTGAATTGATGGCCACATCAGGGGGTTTCGTTGGAAGCAGTTGCTTTTTGTTTAATTCCTGATTATCCTCAAGTCGCAAACCTTTCAGTAACCCGATCGTAATGGAGTGTCAAATACCATGAATTGGAAATTCAGTTCAGGAGCTGACGCAAGCGGACAGTATCAGCTCAGTGCCTGATATTTAATCCCATTGACTGCTGCGGTTGCCAACTCTCCGGGGTCTCTAATAATTAAAGAATGTTCTCCAGGATGCTGCAGTGAGAAACCCAAGATGCATGAGTACATGTGTGATTTTACTTTTCATTTCCTTTGAACATTTTCTTGCATTAGTACTAAAAAAAAATATTAGAGATGGGTTAGAATGGCAGTTTGACTGACAATTAAGCAGCAACCAGCCGGGTCACCAGCAGTCTCTTTCTCTTGCCAATCAGATTGGGAGGGTGATCTGTCGCAACAATTGACATGCTGAGCCACCCATGACGGGGACGTGGGAATGGTAGTTACAAGGCATGTAATGATTAAAATCTTTTTTATTATTACCTGCTACGGTTGCGGCTAAAAGGTAAAAGCCGCCTGGCCAATCGGCCTGTCCGCCAGCTGTAAAAGCAGACGGGCCACGTGGTCAGTTGGCACTTTAATGGGTAAACTGCTTGCTCGATTTTCGGCAGGTGCCCTTCCAACTCTGGAGCTCACCCGCCGACTGGAATATCGTGCGAGTGTGCGATGAAGTTGGGAAGCCCGTCCAAGGCCTTTTCTCAAAATTTCACATTCTGGGTGGGGCGGCGCACACCCGGACAGTGTAAAATTCTGGCCAAGATCTTTTCATTCCTATTTACCGGCTAAATCGACCCTGCGGACCATAATATTTTAGTAGCAAGTGAACAAAGAAGCCTTGTAGCTAGTTGCTACATCTATGACATTATGGAAGTGTTCTGAAGCAATTAGATTTGCCTGTTTAAAAAAATTCATAATGCAAGGTAAATTTGATTTGGTTATTTTTCAGATCGATTTGTAACATATTTGCACTTTACCTTCCTCAGATGCTACCGTTTGAAATGTTCTCCCACTTCAAGTTATTACAGGCATTACATTAACTGTTTTGACAGATTTAATCCTTGTAACCAGGATTCAACTGTGACCCTTATCTCTTTGTAAGTAGACCATGTAATTTTGGAGCATTGACATCTACATTCAGAAATTCTCTGACATAAGGGATGGATGTTTATCTGAATGTCTATTCCTTGTATTTATGGATGTTAACAGATCTCCAGTGACATTGCCCATGAGTCAAATGAC
This sequence comes from Scyliorhinus canicula, assembly GCF_902713615.1. Lineage (NCBI taxonomy): Eukaryota > Metazoa > Chordata > Chondrichthyes > Carcharhiniformes > Scyliorhinidae > Scyliorhinus > Scyliorhinus canicula. Next base: position 180,200,178 of record NC_052155.1, on the reverse strand, counting down.
ATGTTCCATCAGAATCACAGGGGTCTTATACATTGTAGTGCACAATGTTTTATTCTGTGACTCTCGCCTCTTCTTATGCATGCTTTTCTGCAGGCTTCTCAAAAGGGAGCCCCTCTGATCCAAAGATGGTGGCATGTTTTTGATGCACTTCCCAAAGCATTATCTCCCATCCGCTCCCCCTGGAGGAAGCACATCTCTCTCTTCCAACCCTAACTACTGACATTTACACAACATGTCCCTCTTCTGAGCTTCTATTGTCAGATCGGTTCTACACTGCTGAGTTCTTCTTTAAGGAACAGCAGTGCCCCTTTAAATCTGGCACTGCATTAGATATCAAGCCTTCGGTGACGTCTGAAAATAGGGATCCAACCCATCTTATTCCCATTGGGTGGGTTAGGTTAAAATCAGGGTGTGTAACCCACTAATTGGAGGCACAACTTTACATCAACCTCCAGGAAGCCGGAGACCCAGGGAAATATAGCAGCAGGCCTTGGAAATGTGGCAAGATGCATGGGACTTCATTGCTGCGTCACTTGCATGGCTCTTGAACATTTGCATAAGGTCCAGGCCCATGTGCTTGATCAGCCCTTGGTGGTGGGAGGGGGAGGGGGGGGGGGGGGAACCCAGATCTTACAAGGGTAGTATAGAGGCCATGGAGGCTCCAAGTGAGCCCCGGGGTCAGTTGAGAATGTCAAAACTGCATTAGATAGATTTATGTTAGGCAAGGTTTACAGAATCAAGTCAGATGGATAGAGTCACAACCAAGATCTAATTGAACAGCAGGACAGGCTTAAGAGGCTGAATGGCCTTTCCTGTTCCTCTGCTCCTACACTCAGTGGCTACAAATCAGAGAAATATTGGACCGTAGCTTTTCCTGTATTCTGCCGGGGCAGAAATATTAACAATTACATATACAATTAACTTTTAACTTACTTATTACCTTTTCACTCTAATTCTGCACTGTAATCATTTTGATATCCAAAAATGAGAGTACTACTTTCTCCACATGTGTTTCCTGACTATACTACTCATGCTGAAGTGTGGGAGCAGGGGATGCCAGAAACTCTTCGGTACCTCTCCCAAATAGCTCGAGTAGGGTAGACATCGAGTGTCAGCAGAGTAAGTAACACTGCAAGGGCTTCAAGGGGAAGCTTTGAAGAAAGTACTATTGGGTATCAATCAGGAGTCATTTTGTGTCTTCCCTAGCTAACCCAAAAGCACAATCGGAGTGCCGTCTTTGACATCCATCGACTGAGTGAAGACTAAAGTTTCAACCTCTTGAGTTAACACTACACTGGGACGTGCCTTTGCTGACTTTGTAAGGTCTACTGAGCTTTGGGACTTCAGCTTTGAGCACAATCAGGCTGTTTGAATTTGAATATTCTGGCTTCTGATAAGCCATATTCTGACCTCTTAAGTGTTTATCAGATATGAACACTCCCCCGTACACTTCTGTAAACTGGATCCAAAAGCTGAATACAGCAATTTGGCAGCATGCCTGGAGGTAACATTCAACCACTTCCCCCTTGTGATATCTATAACCCGGTTATTATGTACGGATATTTTTACAGGTAGATAATGGCTACTGTCAACTGTGCAGCTTTTCAGTTTTGCTATTGTTTTACGCAAATGGAAAAACTGAATGAGAAAACGGAAATAATTATGACCACAGTCCATCATTAAATGTCTGGGTGTCGGTACAAATCACTCCTTTCCACTTAAAATTAAAGAACATCAGGTCCACATCTGCTAAATTAGTGAAGTGTGCTATTTCCTGATGTTAAATGCTGCACTTTGATTTAGTGTTTAATATATATTTAACTCAAATGTTTCACTATTTCACACAGTGTTAATATTCATATGGGATAATTTAGCAGAGAACTACGTTGAGGTAATTTGAGAGCCAGATTCCCGCAGGGCTGGGAGGACTCTGCAGCTCGTTGAAAATGGCGGGTGGGACCCAGATTGCAGGGATATCAACCCTATTTCCAACGGATCCAGTTGTTGCCAACAGGGGGAAGGGGACAGGATGTGATTCGCACAGATGGGAAAATCAACATCAACAGGGCCATTTGAAATTAGTGCTGAGTTCAAACAGACCCCATGTTGGGTGTTCCATGGGCCTTAACCCATTTATGACAGCCATGAATGAACGGAGCAGCCATAAATGCTCTTGAAGGGTTGATGAAGCCTTAAAAAGTGTCAGGATCTAAATTTTAAAGAAACCCTTAGACTTCAATTTGAAAGAAGTCAGACATTTTTCAAAATAAATTTAGAGTACCCAATTCATTTTTTCCAATTAAGGGGCAATTTAGCGTGTTCAATCCACCTACCCTTCACATCTTTGGGTTGTGGGGGCAAAACCCACACAAACACAGGGAGAATGTGCAAACTCCACACGGACAGTGACCCAGAGCCAGGATTGAACCTGGGACTTTGGCGCCCTGAGACTGCAGTGCTACCATTGCACCACTGTGCTGCCCTGAAAGAAGACAGACTTAAGGTGTCTGTAAGGTTTTTTTAAAAAACATCTGCTGGACTCCTTTGATTGACAGGCCATATTTTATAGGTTAGAACTGCTCTACAATTTCAATAGAGTTTCTTGTTGACTTTTCCCAAGGACTGTTATTAGGTCATTTTGGTTGCTTGGCTGATTTCAAAACTATTATCGCCGCAAGGGTTTCGAGTTCATGGTTCAATTGACAGCTTAAAGAGGCCATTAAAGGATTAGCTGTCATTGATATAGCCACTAATAAGTAAGTTTAACATGATAACTGATTTAAAAAGCTTTGAATGGATTTCATGATTGGAAGTTATTTTCACTAACATGTGTGAGAGCTGTATGAGATTGTTCATTCGTATCAAAACATGGCTCCTGAGGTCTGCCCATAGTGGCTTCTGAGAGAGTGGCGACTAGGTAGAATGGGGGTATGAGGCGACATTGGGGTGGATAGAAGCATTTGGTGGCATGAAGGTGGCATGGTGGAATAAGAGGGGTGACAGATTGTTGAGGAGAGTGTGAGAACTAGAGAGTGTTACACCCTATAAAACACCTGGGGCGCCGTGTCTGTGTGGGTCTCTCCCCTACAACCCAAAGATGTGCAGGGTAGGTGGATTGGCCACGCTAAATTGCCTCTTAATAAAAAAAAACATCGGGTCAAGTCTCTGTGGCCACCTACAGTCTGCTTCTGGGGCCTAACCCTATCCTGTCCCCGCCTCCCCAAAGCAAAAACTGGGCCTAACAGGGCATTTTAACCTTAGACAAATCTGCTGAATCAGGAAGTACCCGAACTTGAGTTACCCACCCCAGTAGCAAAGGTCTGGCCCAATATACTTCTGCAGGATTAAAATAGATACAGTTGCTTACTACGCTGCATTTGTAATTTTAATAGTTCTGTGCACATAAATAGATACAAGCCTCAATCTCTTCCTCCAGACACCAGGCCCTGCATTCCAATGTTGTATACCTTCACATCCATATATACTGGGTTTTTTTATCCTTTGGTGGGATTCTCACTGTTTAGACTCCCACTTGAAGGCCACTCCTCTGAGGCACCCATGGATTTACATTAAGGAAAGGTAAAGCCACAATAATCCCAGATGACCACAGGCTACTTTCCCCTTTGAGGGGGGGAGAACTGACTGGTGGTGATTTAACCTGAGGATCACCACACCTCAGGCGAGGGGCAAGGCAGAGAAGGTGGGGCCTTCATGAATAACCTCAGTTCATACGGGAATTGAACCCACGCTGCTGTATATCATGAACCAGCTGGGCAGCACGTTAGCATAGTGGTTAGCACAATTGCTTCACAGCTCCAGGGTCCCAGGTTCGATTCCTGGCTTGGGTCACTGTCTGTGTGGAGTCTGCTCGTTCTCCCCGTGTCTGCATGGGTTTTCTCCGGGTGCTCCGGTATCCTCCCACAGTCCAAAGATGTGCAGGTTAGGTGGATTGGCCATGCTAAATTGCCCTGAGTGTCCAAAATTGCCCTTAGTGTTGGGTTGGTTTGCTGGGTTATGGGGATAGGGTGGAGATGTGGGCCTGGTAGGGTGCTCTTTCCAGGAGCCGGTGCAGACTCGATGGGCCAAATGGCCTCCTTCTGTACTGTAAATTCTATAGCTGTCCAACCAAGAGTTGCAGCAAGAGTTACAGCCTGTAAAAGAGCAGGGAGCAAAAAGAAAAATGAAGAAAAAAGTTCAAAGCCATATTAAGTAATAGTGTCAGTGATATACAATCATCTTTTGTAACTGAAAAAAATCTAGTCTTACGAATTCAATGGCTCTATTTTTATCTGAGCTGTAAACCTTTCTCATAACATTTAAAGGCACAGGCACACAAAACAGGATTATCTTTTTGTACAGCATGATGATCTCACAGAACAAGATGTAAAATAGCAACAACGTTCATGTAGCACCTTTGACATAGTAAAACGCCCCAGGGCACATTGCTGGGCCGTTATCGAACAAACGTTGACAGAAGCACTGGGCAATGGGGTTGGAATATCACCGCAATCACTACTCCTGAGCCCAGAGAAACGGCATTAGAATAGGTGTCAAACTGGAAAGAACAACCGCTTCACAAGAGCTGGCACAGCGCACAAGAAGGTAGTAACCACCTTCAATATAAGCAGTTAGAAAGACTTTAGGTAGACCCAACATTCCTTCACTTTCATTGGAGCAAAGAAGGACATAAATTGGCAAAACATTAAAAGGATAAAAGAAGGCAGAAAATTGGTGATGAGGGAGTTCCAGGGCGTGTTCACCTAGATATTAACATTAGTGGATATTTATTGATATAATTCTTCACCTGGATAGCTATACTAAAAGCAATGCATTCTGTAATTTCATCCTTCTCAACTAACGCAGGAAGCAAAGCAAAATTACATGGATTTTCAGCAGGTCAGTCAGACCAGCCCCTCTTCAGATGTCACTTCAATGGTTACTGTTCCACATCTGGATCCTCTACACGGACTCAGAGAGGCTCACTAACTCCACCAGACTCAATTCGCTGCCGCCCAACCAACTCTTTAATCTCCTGTATCGACATCCCCTCTTTTTGTCAACCAGCAACATTAGTAATGGCCTTCGTCTCCCACTCTTCCATATTCAGTTCAGCGAGGTAGTCTTATTCCTCTACATCCCACTGGCTACTCCTGTTTTAACCCTCAATTAAAGTTGGGGGAAGGCGGTGGCATAGTGGCATTGTCACTGGACTAGTAATCCAGAGACCCAGGGTAATGCTTTGGGTACAGGGTTCAAATCCCACCACGACAGATCAATTCAATAAAAATCTGGAATTGAAAGTCTAACGGTGACCATAAAACCATTGCCAATTGTTATCAAAATGCATCTGGTTCACGATTGTTCATTAGAGAAGACATTCTTACCTGACCTGTGTTGCATGCGACTCTCGATCCACAGCAATGTGGTGACTCTTAAATGGCTCCACCTTTTAGTGCACTTACGTCCACCCTTCCTCTTCCATTTGTTAGCATGCATTTAATCCCCTCACACTCCGTTATCCATTTTAATTCTTAATTTTCCCCTTCACCGCCATCTATCTCTTTCTCTTTCTTCATTGCCATTGTTACCTCTTCCAGCACTGCTACTCCTACCGCAAATGGAAATCACCCTAAGGATCACATATTTCCCACAGCAGCCAGTAACAACAGAATGTAGCACTGGCATTGAAGAAGAGAAATAGGCCCATTACACACTTATGTTTCATCTGCCCAATGTTAAAAGATGGGCCTGGCCTCCAAAACCCTAAATGTCACCACTGAACATTGACATTTGCCAAGTACATAGTGGAGTATGTTCAACTATAATAGTGCAGTCTGTGCAAATTGGGACAAAGATACTTCTCTCTGTCACGTTCCATGCTCCTTGAAGTCTTAAAAACCGTGAAGAACCACCCTGGAATAATTGGCTTGCTCCTCATAGAGTTTTATAAAGATCAAGCAATAGGGACATCAGTAAAATTTGTTTTCACATGGAATCAACCAGTCACACTAATTGTGGCTTCAGAGTTCAATTAAATAGCTGTGACTTGGATGTGGCTTAATTATACTGTCGGAAGAAAGGCTTGCTCTACAGAGTGCTGTTCATGACCTCAGGACATCCAGAAGCACTTTTCAGCCAATGATGCACTTTTGAATTGTAACCACTGTTGGAATGTGGGAAACGTGGCAGCCACTTTGTGCACAGCAAGCTTCCGCAAAGATCAATGTAAGAATGACCAAACAATCTCCTTTCTTGTTGAGGGATAAGTAACCAGGACACCGGGGATAATTCCTCTTGCTCTCCTTCTAAACATTGTCGTGGGACCTTAAGCAACCACCCAGGAGCATCGACTGGGCTTCAGTTTAACACCTCGCCCAGAAGACAACATCTCTGCAGCACTCCCTCAGCACTGCACTAGTGTGTCAGCAAGGACAACTCCTGGAGTCAGACTAAACCCCAGAGCATCCTGACGAATCATAGAATTTCCATATTCCACAGAATTAAGGGGTTTTCTATCAAATGTCATTTTGTAACAAGAAAAAATAGAGATAGATCTTGCCGATTATGCGAGATGATGTGAGATAAATGTTTCCAAAATTTGCATAAACTAGTAAGTTATTCCTGTGAAATGAAACTTCCACCTCTTTAGTTATGTAACTGCAGCGTGTTGATTTTTATGATCATATTGCATTTGTTAATCGAAAAGGAGATTGGATTCATATGCCATTTTGCTGAACCTAGCCACCGTGAAATTTCTTGGCGTTCTCACAATCAACAATAAGACGCTAACCCTTTTGTTAGTTTGCCAGGGTTTTCCTTAAATCCTTCATTGCAGCAGTAGATGGGTTCTGGCCTGGCATACATTTGGAATGCTGAATAACTCACATGCAACCGGCCTCCTTAATTTCATAGAATCATAGAATTTACAGTGCAGAAGGAGGCCATTTGGCCCACTGAGTCTGCACTGGCCCTACAAAGAGCACCCAACTGAAGCCCACGTAACTACCCTGTCCCCGTAACCCAGTAGCCCCCACTTAATATTTTTGGACACTAAGGACAATTTAGCATGGCCAATCCACCTAACCCGCACATCTTTGGACTGTGGGAGGAAACCGGAGCACCCGGCGGAAACCCACGCAGACACGGGGAGAACGTGCAGACTCCGCACAGACAGTGACCCAGCCGGGAATCGAAGCTGTGAAGCAACTGTGCTAACCACTATACTACTGTGTTGCCCCTTTCTCTGCTGGCTTTCTCTGCTCTCTGAAGCTGACTCTGATGCCTCTACACAATAGCTCCCACCTCCTTTTTCCCTCTCTCCCCACGCCTGATCTTCAGGCATGTGATGTGATTCTCCTTTTCTTTTGCATGAGGAGATGAGTAGGAAGAGCATGGAGGAAGGGCCCCTGGTGTTAGGAGCCAATGGTAAATTAACAATTTGCCAGGGCAGAGACGTGTTAATAGGTTGACAAGATTCATGGATAAAACTCTTGACCCTGTTAGATAATCATTGGGCTGATAAGCTCTAACTTGACCCAAGCTTCAGCCTGAGGTCTGAAGTGTGACCAGCCAAGTGTATTTGACCAGTTCCGTATCATAAAGGACATCCAATGTGGAGAACAAGAACAGGGGAAGCTGGAAAACACAGCCGGTCTGCCAGCCTCGATCAGGAGAGTTCAGTTCCGACGACGAGGCTGGCAGACCTGATGGGATTTTCCAGCGTCCTCCGTTCTTGTTTCAGATTCCAGCTGCAGTTTCTTGCTTATTTTATTGAATGTAGGGAGGTCAGTAAGTAAATCAAACAGCTTCTAAAAAAAAAAATTAGGATTGTGTGTTGTTCTTAAAAGATCCAAATTCTGATGATTTTGGACAGTTCTTTTTTTAGTTGAACTTCAGTATTGGCAACTCTGCTTCAAATTTCTCATCAAATTCTAGCTCCCACTCAGCGATGTGTCTGACTTGCCAAGAAGTACTGAGACGCCGTCTATCTCAGCACACAGAAATGTGTGTCTCCGCCCAAGCCAGAGAGCCGTTTTGACATCAATAGTCGCGTTAGCTTGCAATTCGATTGCAACCACATTTCCAACTTAGTTTTTCAGTAAAATAATAAGCTAAATGTGATAAATCGCACTCTGGTCACTTTTGTAGTGTTTTATCACAAGAGGACAAAAACTGGAGTCATTTACTCATGTCATTTAGTTGGGTACTTTGTACACTATCTTAATTCTATTGCATAATTGAAATGTTTAATTACTCATTCACACAATATTGTTCAACCATTTATTGGAAATTATCAAATTAAGTTTTGAGTAGAATAATTGAATGTGTCATGGAACATTCAGGGTAGCACTGAGGGAGTGCTACGTTGTCGAATTTGTCATTTCCTCAGATGAGACTCTCATCAGCTTTCACTTCAGTACACAGCGAAGATCCCATTTCGCATAAGAGAAGGGGTTGTTCTCCCCAGTGCGTGACCAATGTTTATTCCTTAATCCACGTCACCGAAGAATCGGATAGGATTTTCCTCTGGCTTCAGAACACCGCCTCCCAATCAGGGGCCAGATGGGGGTGCTCACGTGCCAAAGAGCAAGAGCGCAGTTTTCCCGGAGATGGCCTCTTACTTGGCCACCTCCAAGCTCGTTGCCCAAGTAAGGATGGTGGGCAGGACCCCAGTGCTGCTGGCTCAGCCAACAAGACTGGTGTCTCGGCAGCCTCACCGAGAGAGGTGGGTGCCGCTGAGGCAGCTAGGGGTATGCGAGGGCACCTCCAAATGGAGGCATGAAAATTAATAAATATGTCAGAGGGACCAAGCAGGCAAGGCCTTTTGTGTGGCCTCCATTAATCTGGCAGCCTTCCCAAGCACTGGTTGGAGGGGATGGGGGTGTGTGGGGGTGGGGCTCCACTGCTGGCAAAATGTCAGTGAGTGCTCTAAATCCCTCCTAATGGAGGTTTTGAATATGCAAATTGGCTGCCCTTTGCCTTGCAACGGTCAACCCAATTGCATGCAAGTACACCCCTGGGAGAGTTCCCTACTGGTGGGAAGGTATTGGGGAACTATCTCCAATTCCACCACCAGGGGGCCAGGAGAATTCTACCCGCAAAGTGGCCACTGTTATATTGCTGTTCCTGGGGCTTTGCTGTGAACAATTTGCTGCTTGTTTCCTCTTACCGCAGTGGCTAAGCTTCAAAAAGTGGGGTATTACCATAAATGTAAGAACTGCAAGGGTTAATGAAACGCATAACTCAACCACAAGCGGGAGCGAGATGTTCAAGTATATAAGACATATGGGTGAGAGATTGAGGAGAAGGCTAGAGAGCAGGCTGAAGGAAAGATAGAGTGAGTGAGAGCAGATCATGGTTAATGTTATAGTGTAGAGATTAGTAGTAGATGAGTGTAATTATATGTTTATTATCAACTGTATTATCTAGATGTAAGTGCCGAACCCAAATTAGTAGTGTTAATAAATTAATAGCTTTGTTAAAGTTAAAGCTATTTTGTGGTCTTTGTGAACACTACACCAACCATCCTGAATTTAGCAACAGAAAGAACACCACAAAAAGTGCACAGCAATCCACTAGTTTCCAGGGCTGCTAAATCACTCGAGGCTTTTGAAGATTTAGAAAGGGAGGGGGAGGAAGGATGATTGTTCGAGTTTAAGTGCAGAGTCGATCAAGTCACCCTGAATCTTGGACAACCAAAAGCTGTTCTGCCGTAAAGGTCAGAATCAAGTGCTTTTTCTTTTTAAAAACACAGTTCACTTTTTAAAAATATCTGGGTTAAGTACATTGGCAGCCAAAGACCAACATTTGGAAGAGGTAATGTGTCTTTTTCAAGCTATTGTGTGCACTGCCCACAGCGGCTGTTGCAGATTTGCGCAGTGAATCATTTGTTTAAAAAAAACAAAGGTCTTGCAGAGTGCATTCCAAAGCTCGTTACACTGGGTGAAGAAATTCGCAACAACTATACAGGTAGAATTGCGTTTGGAAAGCTTACCCTGCACCACTTTCCTTCTGAACCCAATAGTTCCTGTACCGGCCTCCCCGAACAGGCGCCAGCATGTGGCAACTAGGGGCTTTTCACAGTAACTTTATTGAAGCCTACTCGTGACAATAAGAGATTATTATTATTATCATTAGTGTTTAATATGACTTGATACTTGTGTGTCACAATATTTCACCCCATTCCAATGCCTATACAGTGCAGATGTTTATTTTCACAATGCAAAAGTTACCACTAAACCACAGTTGCACGTGCGCCTGCAATGTCTCAGAAAGCATGCTTTGAAAAGCTTTCCTGCCCTCTTGCAAATTCCCAACTGATAGCCGTCCAAGCTTTGCTACTCCACCACGCAAAGCATAAAGTGCACGTTGGTTTCTCGTGCTTTGTTTCCTCCTGCCTTCCCTTTGGGGAAATGCTTGACTGCTGCACTGCCCCAGCCCAGTTGGACTGGCCAAAATCAATCACTTAGCCTGCAGGGATGACACATGACCAAACCACACATCCTACCCTACACTCCCGGAGTTAGACAAGATGCAGTGAAAGAGGCTCATTACAAATATGCGCCACATTCCATTGTACTGAAGGGAATGTGGCAAGATACCAAATAGGTTGGTTGGGGGGAAAAGACCAGAGGGGTGTAAACATTGGTATCACCCAGGGTAAAGGTTTTTCTTTCTTCTTTGTTCATGGGATGTGGCCAACAGTAACAGGACAACAAATATTCCTCCTGCGAGTTAGCCTCAGATTCTTGAAGTGCTGTAGTTCCCCTACATTCTCCCTCAGTGGTGTTAGACTAGGAATTCTAGAATCCTGATCCAACAGTGATAACTGTGTAAATTGGGATGGAAGCCATAGAATTCCTACAGTGCAGAAGGAGGCCATTCGGCCCTTCGAGTCTGCAGCGACTCTCTGAAAGAGCACCCCACCCAGGCCCACTCCCCTACCCTATCACTACAACCCTGTAACCTCACCTACTCTGCGCATCCTTGGACACTAAGTGGCAATTTATCACGGCCATTCCACCTAACCTGCACATCTTTGGACTGTGGGAGGAAAGCGGAGCACCTAGAGGAAACCCACGCAGACACGGGGAGAAAGTGCAACCTCCACACAGACAGTCACCCAAGGCCAGAATTTAACCTGGGACCCTGGCGCTGTGCAGCAGCAGTGGCAAATCTGTTGTGACACTTCCACAACATTGGTGTTCTTGCCCTTCCATTTCCTGACACGGAGCGTGTTGTCAAATTAACTTTAGCTGTTGTAGAATGTGCTAAGACAGGATTCTATTTTTTGTAATACAAATTTATAGTACCCAAATATTTTTTTCCAATTAATGGGCAATTTAATGTGGCCGATACATCTAACCTACACCTCTTTGGGTTGTGGGGGTGAAACCCATGTAGACACTGGGAGAATGTGCAAACTCCATGTAGACAGTGACCCGGGGCTGGGATGGAACTTGGGTCCTCAGGTGGCTAACCACTGGGCCCCCGTCCCACCCAAGCCAGGATTCTAATAAGAGCTGTAAGCATATCAGGGCATTTACTTAAAAAATTGTTTATTTACACTATTTACAGTATGTACATATTACAGGGAAGGTTCATCTCCCCCCTCAGGCATGCCTGAATTCTATCTAGAGTGCCTAGCACTTGATTGTCTCATGTCAGTGCTACATCATCACATACATCATAGATTAGTATATCCATTCCGTTAACCCTTTATACTATACATTCGTGTAGACATGTGGTAGGCACACCATCACACTCTTGACTTAAGAGGCCTAGATAGAGTGAAGGTGGCGAGGATATTTCCACTAGTAGAGAAACTAGAACCCATGGTCACAGCCTCAGACTGAAGGGACGATCCTTTAAAACAGAGATAAGGGGCTGGTTTAGCTCACTGGGCTAAATCACTGGCTTTTAAAGCAGACCAAGCAGGCCAGCAGCACGGTTCGATTCCCGTACCAGCCTCCCCGGACAGGCGCCGGAATGTGGCGACTAGGGGCTTTTCACAGTAACTTCATTGAAGCCTACTCGTGACAATAAGCGATTTTCATTTCATTTTCATTTCAGGAGGAATTTCTTCAGCCAGAGGGTGATGAATCTGTGGAACTCTTTGCCGCAGAAGGCTGTGGAGGCCAAGTCACTGAGTACCTTTAAGACATAGATAGGTTCTTGATGAATAAGGGGATCAAGGATTATGGATAGAAGGCAGGGGAATGGGGATGAGAAACATTTCAGCCATGGCAGAGCAGACTTGAGGGCCGAATGGCCTAATTCTGCTGTCGTCGCATGGTCTTATGGATGGCAGAGAGTCTTCAAGGAAGCAGAAATTGAACCACCCATTGCAGAATATGTAGCCTGTGACTATAACTGCAGTGTTGACATGCCAAGTCTAGTTCTGCTTCGGGTGAGCTTCAAGATGATGTTGCTGTGAGACTTTGGTGACAGTGCTCCCGTTGGAAATCAATGACAGAGGACTGGGCTTTCTCTCATTGCTGATAGTCATTGCCTGCCACGTGTGTGGCACAAAGGTCTTGTGCTCTTTTGTCAAGCTAAATCAGATGTTATTTGGGCCCTGTTAGAGGCTGGGGTGGGCTCTGCCTTCTCGCCAGAGGAATTGTAAATGGAATCGTCAGCCCCAACCCTCACCCAATACAGTTAAGAGCTTGAGAAAATGAGACGGATTTTGCTGGGATGGAGGGGCTCGGAGCCTCCAAAGTCGGGGGTGTGGATCAGTGACATGGCAGAGTTTCTCAGGCTAGAGAAGATTGAGGGGTTCAATACAGGGGTTCGCTCAGAGGCGGCAGCCATTCATCGACTTCTTTAAGGAAAACTGATCATCAGCAGAATGGGGGAGGGGGAAAGGGGGGAGGGGAAAGGGGGGCATGGAAATGGAGAATAAGGCAGGGAATTTAATATATGGGTAGCTAGGAGTTAGGGCGGGGGACGTTGGATATGTTACTGTGTGGTTTTTGCATGTGTCGGACCGGCCTGAAAAGTGTGAGGTTGTCCATTTTGGACGGACAAAAATGAATGCGGAATGCAGGGTTAACGGTCGGGTTCTTGGCAATGTAGAGGAGCTGAGAGATCTTGGGGTCTATGTTCATAGATCTTTGAAAGTTGCCACTCAAGTGGATAGAGCTGTGAAGAAGGCCTATGGTGTGCTAGCGTTCATAAACAGAGGGATTGAATTTAAGAGCCGTGAGGTGATGATGCAGCTGTACAAAACCTTGGTCAGGCCACATTTGGAGTACTGTGTACAGTTCTGGTCGCCTCATTTTAGGAAGGATGTGGAAGCTTTGGAAAAGGTGCAAAGGAGATTTACCAGTACGTTGCCTGGAATGGAGAGTAGATCTTACAAGGAAAAGTTGAGGGTGCTCGGCCTTTTCTCTTTAGAACGGAGAAGGATGAGGGGCGACTTGATAGAGGTTTATAAGATGAACAGGGGAATAGATAGAGTAGACAGTCAGAGACTTTTTCCCTGGGTGGAACAAACCATTACAAGGGGACACAGATTGAAGGTGAATGGTGGAAGATATAAGGGGGATGCCAGAGGTAGGTTCTTTACACAGAGAGTAGTGGGGGCGCGGAATGCACTGCCTGTGGAAGTAGTTGAGCCTGAAACATTGGGGTCCTTCAAACGGCTATTGGATAGGTACATGGATTGTGGTAGAAGGATGGGGTGTAGATTAATTTGTTCTTAATCTAGGACAAACGATCGGCACAACATCGTGGGCCGAAGGGCCTGTTCTGTGCTGTATTTTTCTATGTTTTCTATGTTCTGATATTTAGAATGTTAATATGTTAAAATTATAAATGCCTCGGTGAAATGTTTCCTAAAAGAGAAGAGCGCGAGGAAATGAAGGACAGCTAAAGCTAAGTGGATAGCGCTTTCAGAGAACAGGATCAGCAGGATGGGCTGAATGGCCCCATCCATGCAGTCCTGTAGGATTCTGTGTTCCTATGGCACCAATGTGTCGAAATCCCATGTGTTCTTTAGGGTATGGTTTATGGGAACCTTTTGTCAAGGAACTACATTGCTAATTATCACTTAAACTGCAGCTGTTGTGGTGCTGAACACGAGGCAAGATCTTCCAAAACTCTGCTATCTCCATGTCAGAGGGAGAGGGGGGAAACTAAGTGACACAAGCTCCATCAGAGACGCCGGTAGACCTACCTGTGCTGGTTCCATGACGCGATCAGTCCAGTGCATGATCTTTGTTTGTGTTAAACTATTTTAAGTAACTGCTGGAAGTGAAAACCAGTGACATCTTCTCTGACATTTTCGTTATCGCGACTAAATCAGAGCAAGAGATACGAGCTTGTTTATATGGCGTTAACTCAGTTCTGCCACGTTTAGTCATTTCCTCTCACGCCTGCCAAAGAACACAGAAAGATAAACGGACACAATCTTGAGTGTGGGAAACGAGCTGCATTGACAATCTGCAGGAAAAGTGGGGTTTTATTAAAAAAGAATAGCAGAGGAAAAAAGTCGGCGATGAGCAACTTTGCGAGCTGATGTGAACTGATAAGGCAACTCTGATTCAAATAATCTTAAACTGCTAAAATGCAACTGGCACCTTCTGAGTCACTGAAGAGGTGGAAAATAGGTGCAGTATTCTTTCCATCACAAATGCAGCGTTTAACATAAGAAGACAAATAAAGGTCATCTAAAAAATCTTTGCTATATTTGTATTCGCCATTTTAACAGTAATCTTTTCTTTTGAAAGTGTTGGCAACTTCAGTTGATTGGGGCATTCTAAAATCTGTGCTGTTACTTTTATGGAGCTGGGTTAGGTAGTCTATATGCCCAGGGCGCATACAGTCAAAACATGAGAGCCAAGCTGTTTTAGGGGATGAAATTTAGAAACACCTCTACGTTTGAAGGGTAGGAGAAGTTTGAGATTCTCACAAATGACGATCGATGTCAGATCAATTGTTAATTTTAAATCTGAGGTCAGTAAATGGTTGTTCCCAGCGGTATTGAGGGGATAATAATACATGTAGGATATGGGAAAACTGTGAATATGTGGGGTTAGGTTGCAGATTCACCGTGATTTTATTGAGTGGCGTGGAAGTGGCTCAAGGCGCTGAATGGCCCACGTCTGTTTGCTCCCCGGTCTCTCGTGACTGGGCCGTCCACCAATGTCCTCAATGAGTGGCCCTAGCCACATTAATGGCTGAGCACCATCATGAGTTGTGAGCATAAGCCAGAAGGTCTACATTAAGGGTGAGTTTTCCGCCACTTCCCCTAGCAGCCCCCCCCCCCCCCCCCCCCCCCCCCCCCTCCAACCCTGCAGCATATTTTGTAGCGGCGGAGGCCAACCACCATTGGCTGGCCGTGGGATTTTCCATTCCCACCGCTCTCAACAGGGTTTCCCATTGTTTACACCCTAGGGGGGTGGGGGGGGTGGGGGGGGGGGGATCAGAGTGACCGGAAGATCCCACTGGCGGTAATGGCCAGAAAATCCCGCCTTAAGTGTGGGACATGCAGAGGGAGGATGCAATCTTCACACGAAAAGGGAAGTGAAGATTTGGAACGCTCTCCGGCACAAAGCTGTTGAGCCTGGGTCAATTGAAAATTTCGGAACAGATTGATCATTTTTGTTAGCCGAGGCTCTTAAAGGTTACAGACCAGAGAGGATAAATATGGAGATATGATACAGGTGGCCACGATCTAATCGAATGACAGGGCAGCTTAAGGGGCCGAATGGCTGGCTCCTGGTGCTATTTTCCTGGATAGAATAATGCCGAAAGAGGAAAGGCTGATCAGTATAACACAATTAACCAACATGGGTTTGCTACATAATTTCCAAAAGCATTCCATTGTGTGAAATGCTTTGACGTATTTCATCATTTTTTTAATAGTGCAATCGAAGCATTTCAAAATATTTTGCACGATGAATTGCTTTTTGGTACGAAAATGTCTTTCTAAAAGGATGCATTGTTAAGTTTTCAAAAGGTATTAATTTAGCAACCAAAGAGCACGGGGGAAACAGTATGGTTCTCACTTGAAAGCTGAATTCAGCTCCCCAGCAAAATAATGAGTGTTAAATACAACAGTACTTGCTGTGATAAAAATAATAATTTTGAATAAATTGCAGCTTTCAATTATACATGGTATTGGCATCAAAATGCTTCTGTACTGATTTGCTAACAACCATAAGAAGTTTCCAGTGAATCCAGTCCCCGTGTAGATTTTTAGATGCTAATGTCTTTTCTGTATAATAAATCATCTTATCCCAATTCGGCTTATTTCATGCAGTATGGATTGTTGGATGTTTAAATTAACATTTTGATATAATTGGCAGAGCAAAAGTAGAATGGAAGATTTTATTTTATCAGAGTATTATTATTTTATTTTTTGCAAGCATTAATTTATGCTAAATTATGCAATTGATGCAATTAAAATATTTGAAAAGATATTAGATAATCATGATGGGTTAGTTCAGGGAGACAGCATGCATCAAAATAGTCTTTCTGAGGGGTCTAAATTCAGTGCAGAGAATGGACAAATAAGGGGCTGGATTCTCCGTCGGCGGGATGCTCCATTTTGCCGGCAGCCCGGGGGTATCCCGACAGCGTGGGGCTTCCCCACAATGGGAAACCCCATCGACGAGCCGGCCTAATGGAGCATCCCGCCGGTGGGGCGAAACAGAAATGTGGTGCGGCGGGGCGGAGAAAGGTGTGCGAACAATAGTGTATTTTTGTGATTGAAGGTGGTCCTAATAGTGACAGAGCAGTGAACATGGGCAGCACAGTGACACGGTGGTTAGCACTGCTGCCTCACAGCGCCAGGGACCCAGGTTCGATTCCGGCCTTGGGTAGCTGCCTGTGTGGAGTTTGCACATTCGCCCCCTGTCTGTGTGGGTTTCCTCCCACAGTCCAAAGATATGCAGGCTAGGTGAATTGGCCACGCTAAATTACCCTCCGTTCCAGGGGTGTGCAGGTCAGGTTATGGGGTTACAAGGATTCAGGGGTTACGGGCGGATGGGCGAGTGAGCATGGGTAGTGTCCTCATCTGAAGGGTCGGTGCAGACTTGAAGGGACGAATGGCCTGCTTCTCTACTGTAGGGATTCTGTTAACACCAGTTAAACTACTTCTGAGATTGAACAAGAAAGTGAGAAATAACGAGAGGAACAGAAATAGAAAGGTGGGGAGAAAGAGAGAGCTTTGGAGGGGAGATGTTGGGCAACCAAGTATATAATCTATTACAATTATAGAATGAAATGGTCTGAAGGACAACAGTACTTTTACAGATGGTCGACTTTCCATAAATGGAGGGCCTATTGTGTCTCCAGGAATAATCTTGGGTTATTATAATTTATTATATTATATTTATTATAAATAGGAAACACTTTCATTCCATCATTATTATTCAATTGTCTCATGTAGGTGGGACTGCAGGAAGGGAATATTGCAATGAATGTATGATATTCTGTTCGAAGCTGCACTGGCTTCACCTTTCACCATTCAACAAAGCCATTATTATAGGAGGAGCAGGCAGGTGAGATGGATAGCTACAGGTTGGGGTTGCAGTTAAGGGGACTATACGCATTGTAGTCCTGGTTAATGACCGCATTGAGAAACCTCCAGATGCGGAATCCACGCAATTTACGTCGTCCGCTCAAATTCTGGTAGGATGGATGTACACATGTTATTATCAAACCGAGATTTTGACAGTTGGACAGATCATAGTCACGTCCCAGGACCCAAATGAAAGTCACCTGTTGAATATTGTATAATTTGTCTCTCCAGAGAGTGGAAACCAGACAGCATGATAATTTGGAGGGCAGCCTTGGAAGCAGAGGAAAAAGCAGAAATAGTTGATAGCAATATGCAGTCCGGAAAACTGGTTGTCCCAGTGATTGACTAACAGGATGTTTACTTAACTCTTCAATGTGGCGATGCATAAAGAATCCTATAGTCAGTGGCTCCGGGAACACCCAGCTCTGCCTAATCAACACTATCACTAAAGCCATTACTGCCTATTATGATTCAGTCTGTTACATTTGTATGTTCCTGCTGAAAGTAAGCCCCCATTGGTGTAGCCCACATGAGCTGCAAGCTGTGTATTTGCCCACTGTCATTTTCTATGCATGTCATTTGCATGCCATTTGCATGCCGTACATCTCATGAAAGAATACATAAAAAACATGTGACATCTCCCACCTAATCTTACACTCCTGCCAGGTGCTACCTCTGTAGGAAGTGTACTTGTAGTGGCAGCCTGCTGATCCGCAGTGGGAACTTGCTGCCAGACCATGAGATAACCTTGCCTGTCTTTTCCCCCACCATACGCAGATTGGCAGTTCCTCTTCACTGCCTGCCACTGTTCAGTCCTTCGAGTCTGCCTGGTTTTGGGGCTTAAGGATTTACCTGTCTCCGGCATGCCACCTCATCCCATGCCATAGATGCCCCTTGGGGATGAACAAGAGCTATGTGAGAGGCAACCATTGGAAATGAGCTAGTAATGGGAAACCCACAACCAAGGTCTACTCTCTCTTACTTGAACTCATCACTTGAGGTAGAATTTTCCACCAGTGGGACTTTCCGCTCCTGATGAAGTCAATGGACCTTTGAATGGCTTGCCGTTTTTCCAGCCCCACCCCGGGGCCACAAAATTCAGCCCAATTCTCGCCACACCAGAACTGAGAACCTCCTGCAAATTGCCACCCTCATCCAGTCTGGCCTACAGTGATGTAGTTGACACTTGACTGCCCTCAGTAATGGCCCCACAAGCCACTCAGTTCAAGGCCAAATCGGGATGGTCAGCAAATGATGGCCTTGCCATCATCTCACGAAATAATAAAAGAATGAAAAGTGAAACTAGTTGAGCATCAAGACAAACATCTGTTTGTTCATTTATTGCACTGTTGGAAGTCTGCACATGCAGTGTGCACACTAATCCATGTCGGAGTCTACCCAATATCAAGGATTTTATTTCAAGAATTCCTGGGAAGCAGGAACTTGTGAGAATTGTATCAGATGACATTTGTAGCAGTGGCTAAGTAAAGATTGGCGGGGGGAGGGGGGGGGGAAGGAACTGGTGAAGCTTAACACGGACTCTTTGTGATAACCTCTCTTTGGTTTCTCCTCAGTAAATGAAATCATACGAAATGACCTCTCAAGTGCCTCTGTTCATGGACATTCATAGTTAAAATGAGGATCAAGACCATGGAAAGAGAAAAGATGGTCCACTGTCCTTGTGAAAATGTTGATCGCGTGAAGATCTCAGGCTACGCTGCCTCAAAAGGAAAAATCAACCCGATGCAAACAGCGAGCTTTTATTTCTTCTGCCAGAAATAATTCACTTCAGTTTAACGGGACAAAACTGACTTGTCGTTTTGCGATAGCTCAATAGCGTCAGTCAGTGATTCGGCGCCACTCCCAGCGAACAGTTGTTTGGATGAGTTCTCAGTTTCAGCAAGAACTGTCTTCCCTAATCATTCCAACAAAATTCACACAAAAACGTTTTAAAGAATTCCAAAGAATCAATATCGTTGTGAAGGAACACATAGTTTTTAAAAAATTATTTAGATGTACTAAAGTATGCAAATTATAAGTGCCTTATGTTTACTTTTTGTTACAAAAGAAGGTTATTTGTATTGTACTTCTATTAATAGAATCACAATTATAAGAAATGAATATTAAACCGTGTTCTTTGTAGGAATATTTTGTTAGCAAGGAATTGTAAGAAAGCAGATTAATGTGAATTGGTAGGCTTATTACAAAATGTCTGTTCACTAAGGATTTCATGCAAAGCTCTTCAGTGGAAAGGGGGTGTCCAACAAATATGTGTAACTGTACTACTGTTCATTGCGTTTCAATTCAAAACAACTCTTTAATCCATTCCGTGACTCCACTAAATGTGTCAATCACTCCAAAGAGATTTCCTGGTTTCAGCTGCTCAGCCCGTGGCCAAGCCTGAGCTGTAATGTCATCCTTCTAAATCATTTGAAGCGAATTAAACTTCGCAAAAGACTCCGAAATTCCAAGAGACTCTGGAGACGGCCTTGATAGAAGTAGTATCGATACCTCCAGAAACCTGGCTCTGCAGATCATAGTAAGATGCTTCATCGGATTAAAGAATTTATTTTTTAAACGTATTAAAAAAAAAGTGACTAGGTATTTAGAGGTGTTTTTTTTTCCCGTGCTGCAATGTTGGCTTTGCTGCTGTTCTTTGTACATTTCCACAAATGTGTTGAAACCTACCCTCTCTCACCTGATTGTATTTTGTGTTTCGTATGCTATAAGCTCAAAAGGGTGGGTTTACAATGGTGAATTTTGCAATGCAAATTAGGAAATAGTTCACAACAAAAGTCATTCGAGACTCTATGCGCACAAACGTCGAAAGGAAAAACAAAATGGGTGAAGTTTCATTCAGGACGTTGGTCCTCTTTTTTCGTTCCCTTTTCAACAATTGCAGTAACAATTAGCAGAACACTCAGTACACATCTATCAGGATCTCAGTCCATGCTACTGCACATTAGCACCCAGTCACTCAGTTTGCTTAATACTATGAAGTTTCTGGGCGAGCTAGAGTAGTGGATACTTCCTCTCTTACCTTACAAGGATGGAACATACAGACTTAGGAGTGCATTTCCTTAACTTTTGCAATTGTGTCGGCACTTTAGAAAGTACATTACAAGACAGTGCAAAGAAATCTGCCTCGGCAGGTAGTTTTAATTTTATTTTGTGAAAGGAATCTCAAGTCAGACTGAGACCTCTTGGCTCACTATGTTGTAAAAAGAATTTTAAACATTATCTTAAAGGCAAGCAACTGCTACGGGACTATTGCATTAATGGTATGTTAACTCTTTAAATATTGTGCTCTAGAATCTAGATAATAGTTGATCATAGCTTTGCTAGCTAAAATAGAATATCAGACCATACAGCTTAACGAAGACAAAATAATTGCTCTTTAGGTTATTCTTTCATTATAGATTGAGTCTGATTTCATACAGTAACTATGTTAATTGTTTCCAGTTTGAGTGCCTTAACCAGTAGTGCCCTCTCTAGGTTGTGGCCAGGAACTGCATGGTTCCCGGGAAAAAAGAAATGTTCCCAGTATGTATTGATGAACTGCAGAAGACAAAAGTGAGGTGTGCAGTCACGCGCATTATCTAATCGAAAAAGTGAAAATAGATTCATTGCTGTGTTCATGCCTTATCTTGGTCCCTCACCTCAAAAGCCACCCTAGTAGGATACTGCGAAGAGTTGGTGGCAAACTGAACTTAAACTCCTGAGAACTCCACTTTCCAGCATTGGGGACTAAGAAAAGCAATGCAACCTCACCTGCCTACAAGTGACGAGAGACCGTTCCTTCAGTTTTCAGGTCATTTAGTGCCTCTTATTCCTCCCCTCCCCCCCCCCCCCCCCCCCCCCCCCCCCCCCATACCTCTGATCCAAAGTAGCCTGTTGCACCCTTATGGTTACCCGCTGTCTAGATACCAATCAGTGCCACGCATATTGGATGGACTCTGTTTAGGATCACATTTGTCTGTTATTCAAATAGTGGCTTTTGGCAAATGAGTTGTTAATTTAGGTTAGATTTGAGAAATGCCACCTGGCAATTAAAAGTAAAACGGGGAAACAAAGTTCGGCCATGCTTGGGGCTAATCACATACATGTCCTGCATTCTATTGAATCTGTTAATGTAGGGTTACTAATTTTGTTTTTTAATGTTACTTTTTACCCCATAGCCTGTCATATAGAAACGGTTGTTTGTACAATTTGTATAGCACGAAGATCCTATTCTAGTAATGTTTGGATAGAAAGAACTGGCAGCACGTCACAACAATGCAAAATAATTGCAAAGTTGCTTTTGTCTGCTGGCGTAAACTTATTAAAAAAACAAATGGTTTGAACAAGGCAGCTTATTGTTGTCAAGGCAAGTACTTTGAGTCGTAGGTGAATACTGGCAGTTTTCTACACTGCACCAGTCCAGCCCTAGTCAACAGGCCCTGATGAGTTGCAACCATTTCTGATCTCCTAAAATGC
The DNA here is from genome assembly GCF_902713615.1 of Scyliorhinus canicula. NCBI lineage: Eukaryota > Metazoa > Chordata > Chondrichthyes > Carcharhiniformes > Scyliorhinidae > Scyliorhinus > Scyliorhinus canicula. The sequence continues at coordinate 180,178,172 of NC_052155.1, read as the reverse complement.
CAGCTGCCATTTTTCCCATTTTTATTTGTGTACTTTTCGAGTTTGTATTTTTGTGCAGCATTTCTTTTTCAGGAAAAGAATGTCTCAGCTTTTCGGACCTGTCGCCCCAGACAGAAACCACGTGGGAGAGGCTGGACTAGGATTCAACTTTAAAATATACAATCACATTGTGTGTCACTGGTTAAAATCTCTTGGGCAAAACACACTCCATGTTTTCACTGCATTTCAGGAATGGCTCCTAAGTTAACTAGACAAAGTTCCTGTGTTGTGTGTTGTGTCTTTGATGTTTTCCAAAGCTTGGATTTCCTTGTACATTTGTATCAGTGTTTTTTTTTATTTTTTCATTCTTGCTGTTAGTGTAACCTGTTTAATGGAAATTATGCAAATATTTTCTACATGTAATATAAAATAAAAGCACAGTTTGAAATATATCGTTGTCCTTCCTCTTCTTCTCTTCCTTATTGATGGTGGCAGAGATTTTTCTTCCTGTTTGGAACTGTCTGTGTTATTTTGGATGCCTGTCTTTACTTAAAGCTCACCTTTTACAAATAACAATAGCGTGCATTTGTGTAGCACCTTTAATGATAAAATGCCCCAAGGTAATTCACAGCAGCATTATCAAAAGATTTGACGCTGAGCCTCATAAGTGGGTATTACGTAGAAGCAAAATATTGCGGATGCTGGAACACTTAAATGAAAACACAAAATGCTGATAAACCTAGCAGGTCTGGCAGCATCTGTGGATTGAGAAACAGAGTTAATGTTTCAAGTCCCATATCATTCTAAGGGTAGGAATGTAATGGATTGTATAGTTGGACAGGGGGGATGGAAGAGCTGGGCGGAAATACGATCAGGGATATGTCATGCACAATCAATGGACACAAAACGTAGGTGAAATCCGAAATGAAAGGCTTAAATCAGCAAGAAGTGAGCCCGGCGGCAGACGTACAGAAATGGCATGGCTGCTGGGGAACATGGGTTCTTATACCCCGCCTCGTAGGCGGAGCTACCTCCCTCTTAGTCAATAGGAATACAGAGAACACGATACCTGGGCCAATGGGCAGTGAGACCTCTGCACCAATGGCACCTCACACTCTCAGGTACCGTAATACCCCTAGTCATACTACCACAATATGTTGGAGCTAACGAAAGGTTGACAAAGATGTTGTGGACACAAGACAAGTGGAGAGTTAATGGTAGCATTCAGGACGAAATAAGTGCTGACAATGGCACGAAGATAAGAAGTTTGGTTCAAAAGGTAAGTTTTAAAGCGTGCCTTATAGTAGGGGAGTAAGGTGAAGAGGTTTAGGGAGGGAGTTTGGGGCCTAGGCAGCTCAAGGTGTGGTTGCCAATGGTGGAGCAATCAAAGTGAGTGTTGGAGGAATGCAAAGATCTCTGAGTGTTGTAAAGCTAGTGGAGGTTACAGGGATAGGAAGGGTACTTACCATGTTTTGCCCCAGTTATAATGAGAAAACATAAGGCCCTTTTAGCCATCATCCCTCACACCACTTCACCTCCCCATGCCACCACATGCTCCCCAACCCACTGTCTATGGACCCTCATGCCATCCATGCCCCGACCCACCCCTGAAGGCTTCTCATGCCAAGATATGGCACTTCCACACCAATTCATCCAATAACCAGTGCATCCTATTCAGTAATGAATGGCTAAACAAATCTTTTGAAAAAAGCAATTCATCAATAACTTTGTACTTTCTTTCAAAAAAATTCCTTATTACTGCAGCCAATAAAAGTGTCAATCATCCTAACTCTTTAGAGTATTAACACTTGAAACTACAAGTACTTGAAACCTCCTTATCTTGTGCAAATAGACACAATGCAATTGACAGAAGGAGTCAGCAGGCCGGAGCTGTCAATCAAGCAATGTTATCCCTGGGGCACAGATGTTTCAGTCCTCCAATGGATGTCTAGGCTCTCAGCCAAGAATGAGGCTCAGCTAAGAGCCCAGAAATTCATTGCAACCTGAACCAGTCCGCACCTTTAAAATGCACTCCTGAAAATCACAGATCCAGGGATTGGGAATCTGGAAATCGGTTCCCAGCCACCATTTTCACCCATCCATGATGTCTCCCCAATTCCATGAAAATCCAGCCTATGGAACCCGACATGTTGTCAGATTATGTTGCTGGGAAGCATCGTCTGAGAAATGGGGTTGAGCCAAGCATAGATAGTGTGCCTGGTAGCCAATACTTCTCTGGAAGTTCATGCCTGGCATCGCATGCTGATGTTTTATAATCCGGTTTATAAACATAAACTCAGCGAGGTTTTGTTAAAAGGTTCAAATGTTCCCAAAAGGAACTAGTAAAGATTATTCTGTTCAGTAAGAAACATAGATTTTTAAAAAATAAATTTAGAGTACCCAATTCATTTTTCCAATTAAGGGGCAATTTAGTGTGGCCAATCCACCTCCCTGCACATCTTTGGGTTGTGGGGGTGAAACCCACGCAAACACGGGGGGAATGTGCAAACTGCACACAGACAGTGACCCAGAGCTGGGATCAAACCTGGGACTTCAGCGCCATGAGGCAGCAATGCTAACCACTGCGCCGTTGTGCTGCCCTATGAAAAACATAGATAACCGTTAAATAGCAAAGGAATTTCCACATTCTGCAACTAATGTTCTCTCTTGTGTGAACTCCAAACTTTTGATCACCTTTGCTTCACAGTAGAAGAATATCATAATATAAATTTCATACAAAAGTGCAACTATTAATTCACACCCAGTACACCATTTCACTTATTCATCTAAATTGCTTTCAGCCAAGGGTAAATTAAACGTTCATTCATATCCAAATTCTTTGCAACACAACAAAAATTATCCATGGATACCCAAGCACAAACAGGATAAACTTCAAACAAAAAGAAAACTTCAAAGTTGTGAGATTTTCTGGTCATTGACCTTATCTCTTTTTGTCAACTGGTTCAAACTCCAATAATCAGGTGGATATCTATACATGCTTGAGCTTGTAACCTGGAAAGAAATTATCTGGTCTAAGTGGCACGGGGCATGATCTTCTTCACCTTTGCAGATCTCAGGACACAAACTGATACACATGCACACACAACCATAATAAGAGCAACCCTTCTATGTGGAGAGGCTGAATAGACTCGGGCTGTTTTGATTAGAAAGGCGGCGATTGCGGGGTGACCTGATAGAGGTCCACAAGATTATGAGGGGCATGGATAGGGTGAATGGGCAGCCGTTCTTTCCCAGGATGGAGGGGACAGTCACCAGGGGGTATGGGTTTAAGGTCCGTGGGGCCAAGTTTAGAGGAGATGTGCGAGGCAGATGTTTTACACAGAGGGTGGTGAGCACCTGGAACGTGTTGCCAAGGGAGGTTGTGGAAGCAGATACATTAACGACGTTCAAAAGGCATCTTGACAAACACATGGATAGGATGGGTATAGAGGGATATGGCACAAGGAAGTGCTGAGGGTTTTGGCAAAGGTTGGTATCATGATCGGTACAGTCTTGGAGGGCCGAAGGGCCTGTTCCTGCGCTGTATTGTTCTTTGGTCTTTATTCTTTGTTCTTTGTTCCTCCATTATACTTGGAAAAGCTGTAATTTAAGTAGTATTTTATTCCTTCTTTACTCTTTCACGTGGTGTGGCTGTCACTGGCAAGGCCAACATTTGCTGCCCATCCCTGATTGCCCTTTGAACTGAGTGGCTCACTAGTCTTGCCGAGGGCAGTTAAGGGTCAATCAAATCACACTTGGACCAGGCTAGGTAAAGACAGGGAAGGTAAAGATATTCCCTAAATGGACATTGGTGAACCAGATTATGGCAATGGAAAATAATTACATGGTCATCATTAATAAGACTAGCTTTCAATTGCAGATTTATTAATCGGAATCTAAATTCTGCCAGTTGCTGTTATGGGAGTTGAACCTGTGACCCCAGAAGATTAGCCTAGGGTTTCTGGAATTCTGGTCCATTGACATTACCACCACTTCACCATTTCCCTGAAGTGTATCATTTTCAGTAAAGCCGACTTGTCAAACCTGTCTTGCATGTTTATAAGCACGATACTATAAACAGACGTCCAACAGAACTGCATCATCCCACATACCTCTCTTGCTCTTCTTCTCCCAGATGAAGCAGGACTACTAAACACTTTTCCATGAATTGAATGCCCTTTACATGAACACAATTTAGAATCATAGAATCATAGAATTTACAGTGCAGACAGAGGCCATTCAGCCCATCGAGTTTGCACCAGCCCTTGGAAAGAGCACCCCACTTCAGCCCGCGCCTCCACCCTATCCACGTAACCCAATAACCCTGCCCAACCTTTGTGAACACTAAGGGCATTTTAGCATAGCCAATCCACCTAACCTACATCTTTGGACTGTGGGAAGAAACCGGAGCCCCCGGAGGAAACCCTCGCAGACACGGGGAGAATGTGCAGACTCCGCACAGACAGTGACCCAAGCCAAAATCGCAACTGTGCAAACGACTGTGCTACCATGCTGCCAATTTGATGAAAGCAAATGAACCATCATGTCCAGTGAAGACATAGCATGGCATAGAAACTCCAATCGTTATTTTTTTGAAAAGAAAAGCTAATTGCTATCAGCAAAACAGATGAGGAACATTATTGCATTTACAAATTCCACTCCTTGAGAGAATAGCTTCTTCGGCAATTTAATTACTCTTTGATAGCCAAACATTCCAGGTGGAATATTAACATAATTTGGCAAGGTGCCAGGCTCAAACTAAAAACCGGTGTGTAACTCTCCAGTTGCACAGACAATGGCTGCGATTCTCTGCTCCCCACGCCGGGGGGGAGAATCGCGGGATGGCCGGGCGAATCACGCCACGCCGCCCTGGCACCCCCCGTGATTCTTCCACCACCCGCAAAACGACGGCCTCGGGGCCTGCTCCCCGCACCTAATTCACCCCCACCCGGGGGGCTAGGAGCGGGCCCCCGTCGTTCCCGGCCGCGACCTCGTCACGCTAGAAATGACGCGGAAACGGCGCTTTTCTGATGTCTTCCGTGCATGCGCGGGTTGCCGGTTCCAACCCGCACATGCGCAGATGACATCAGAGCGCAGACGGCATGAACCCACGCATGCGCGGTGCCGTCTTTCTCCACCACCGCCCGGCAAGACGTGGCGGCTTGATCTTGCCAGGCGGCGGAGGGGAAGAGTGCGTCCGTTTTGGACGTTGGCCCGACGATCGGTGGCCACTGACCACGGGCCTGTCCGCTCCCGAGCACAGTCGCGGAGCTCCCGTCCAAATCGGGCCCCTAGATGCCCCAAAAGGGCATCTGCCGCCCGTTTCGCGAATGCAGCAACCAGGTGTGGTTGCTGCCGTGGTGAAACGGGCGTGAAGAACCAGCCGCTCGGCCCATCGGACTCGGAGAAACGCCCATGAAAAATGGCGAGCGCCGATTTTTCCGAGGGGGGGGGAGAATCGCTGGGGGCACCAGGGGGGCATAAAAAATGTCAGGAGGCCCTCCCACGATTCTCCCACGCCACGTGGGGAGCGGAGAATTCCGCCCAAGGTCTCCCTTTGGGAGAATCGCGCCCAATTTCTTTCTCCAGATCTTGAGCTTTTAAAAAATATCAGAGCGAAGGTTTAAGCTGTCATTCTGATGGGGTGGGGCCTGATAAAGCCGGCTCCACAGAGATCGCGGCACCATCTTCAAAGAGCACTGAAATCTAACGGCCTCCAGGCCCCAACATGGAGGTATCGGGGGCTACACCCCTCCCCTGACAGTCATCGCCGGCATTTCGCTCCCACCACCCCTACAACAGTCATCGGCAGCGTTACCCACCCCCCCCCCCCCCCCACAGCCCTATAGCCGGCACTCACCCCCCTAATTTCCTGCTTGCCCGCCCACCACATATAAACTACCCCCCCCCCCCCCCCCCCCCCCACCCCTCACACCCTGGCCCATGGCATTTCTACTCGGGGCCCATCCCTGGAGTTACCCCCGGGGAATACCAATCTGGCAATTCCAACCTGTACCAGGGGGTAGTGCCAGGGTAATGCCTGCACACATCGTTCCCCATACCCCCCCCCCCCCACCCCCTCCGCCCGGGCTATACTTACTCCCATGGCCCCGGAGGGATCCCTTTGACTTGCTAGCCCAAACCTTGTGCAAACATCACGTCAGTGAGATACGAATATTTAGCGATGGTGGATCATGTGGTGGTGCGGGGGGGGGGGGGGGGGGTTAATAATATTTAAATTCACTGAAACCTACATAAATGAGGTTCCCGCCCTTCGTGGGTGTGAGCGAACGTCGTAACGGCGCCAGCAAGGGCCGGGGGAAATCGGGAAATGCAATCTCCCCGGAGAAAATCGCATTTTCTGATTCTCTGCGGATTTTGCGCCCATGTCGCCGATCCCACGCACGGCTAGTGCGGCCTCAAAAATCCCCCCCCCACCACCCCCACTTCTCCGTTCTCAGAGTCTCACCGCAGCAATAAAGCAAGCAAAACGGGGCATTGAATGTTAAGGACCAGCATAGTAAAATAAAACCTTGTGCTTAGGAAGGGAATTAATAGCAACCGTTTAGAAATAACAAATGACCTACCATGCCAATTGACCAATTTATTTAATGAGGAACGATTGTGTTCAGAAATATAATTTTACATTCTTTTAGAACTTGTTGCCAAATTATGCTGACATCAAGGAAGTCCATGAAATATAGTCTAATTGATGAAATACGTCCTTTCATGTTTCGTCTCAAAGGCTCGTGTGCGTTTCGTGGTCTGATTACTTCAGCCTGATCCCTGTTGACTTGTCCTCCAATATCTGTCCCCCTGTGGAAGAAACTAAAATCTCTGCTTCGAGCTTTCACAGAGCAGGGCCAAGATTAAGCTCAGTGTGTGCGTGTGGAACCGCAGACACAAATTCGGACGGTGAGTTGGGAGTTAGTACTGCTTTCTAAAAAAAAACTGAGAGATAATTTACTATTTCACATTTCAATTCCTTCACATTTTTCAGGCCAAGGCATGATTTGTCTGTTGCTGAGTGAAGGAGGGCGTTTTGCGGACAATAATTAAATCAATGTGTGGGATTAATTTCAAAGCAGTGAATATTAAAACATTAAATTTAATGTGCACAGAGGCATCCTGAAGTTTAGATTTATCCAAACGTAACTTGGCCGGCAGTATCAATTCAAGTTCTTTAGCACTGCATAGGAGGCAGGAGGTTGCACTCACCAAGATTTGGATTTCATCAGGGTTTTTCTTCGATTCAGCTTTAATTCCTGAATCGGTGATTTAGTCACCCCCCTCCATTTGATATCGAATGCCACTTTCACTGCAACATATTCAGTAAGCAAAACACAGCATGGTAGTTTTGTCTTCAAGGACCATTTCTGTGATGAGATTTAGCGCAACTGCAAAATGTAATACGTTAGAGCAGAATAATATTGTGTGACCCAGAATCCATAGGAAAAGGAATGTTGTATCCATAATAAACCAAAGGAAAATAAGTCTGATTTCAGAGAATGGGACGAGTATGATTTGAATGAAAGCTGTAAAAGAAGATAAAGTTTTGACAAAGTGTCATCCAGACTCAAAATGTTAGCTCCCTTCTCTCTCCACATATGTTGTCATACTTGCTGAGAATGTTCAGTATTTTCTGTTTTTGTATCGGATGATAAAGTTGTTTGATAGTACCGAACTTCAGCATTGATGAAAAAAGGGACTCTGAACCTGATCAGAGTCGACCTACCTGTTTTGAATTTAAACAAAGGCTTAGCAGTTAACTGTTCCCTGATGCATTCTCTGTAGCAACACCTCCAGCAAGTCCACTTGCCAACCAACCAGCACTCTGTTCTCATGCAGTATTAATTGTTGTTCTCTTTACAACTGTTATTCTTGCATACCTGTCCTGTTGAGTGCAAGGTGGAAAGCTTTGACAATGGCTGGGATTCTCCGTTCTGGAGATTAAGTGCTCCCACCAGTTGAGGATAGGGATTGATCTCGGCTGGTGCTGGGGGGGGGGGGGGGGGGGGGGGGCAGTGCAAGTCTCTCTCCTGAATCATGCTAATTTATGCATGGGGAGATCACACCAAATTCTGTGGGAAATCTATCGGGTGGGTGGCAATTTTGAGTGGATGGTCCAATTTCGAGATCCATCGGCAGGACTCCCCTCCCCCCACAACTGAAAATCCTGCCTCCCGCTGACAAGACAGGACACCCTCCCCCACCACCAGAATAACGGGTCACTCCCCCACAGCACACATGCATGAGGGTGACCTGACCCCTTCCCCACCAGCTCCCCCACTGATCAACCCAGCCCCCCATCGTCACCCCAATCAGACCCTCCCCCATCAGAGTGTCATCAGTCCCCCCAGCAGACCCCCATCAGTCCCCTGTCAATCCCTCCCCATTGCCCCCATCAGTCTCTGCATCAGTCCCCCCATCAGAACCCCCCCCATCAGAGCCCCCCATCTGACACCCCTATCAAACGCCCCATCAGTCATTCCCATCAAACCACCAATCAGAGACCCCATCAGATCCCCAACAGTGACCCTATCTGACCCTCTTCAGAGACCCCCATCGGTCACACCTGTCTGAAAACTGAAGGGCAGTCCATGCAGTAGAGTGAAAAATCATTGCATTTTCACTTATCCTTCCCTAACATCTGCTGCTTCAGACAAAAGAGTTTAAAGCAGCAACTATTACAAGTGTCAGAAACTTCCTTGAAAGCCAAGTACACTTGAAAGGACTTCAAATCCCTTGACAGCCTTTGAAATGCAAAAGTCCCATTCAATTTCACCCAGCAGTACATTTCACGAGCCAGTGATTGACAATTTTAGTAGTCCAGAGATAGATGCTTGGTGGACTATTTATCCATCTTTCTCTTCATGCTTGAATACATCTCAAGTACCCTGCTTCGATGCTAACCACAATGTTTATAAATACTCTTGCTATGATTGACAGCTCCTCACCAGATCAAAAGGAGGTAAATGGTTTCACTTCCTCTTAGTCACAGCAGAAAGCACTTGGCTGCTTTTGATGTGGTGAGAAGCTGTCAATCACAGCAAGAGTGTTTACAAACATTGTGGTTCGCATCAAAGCAGGGCACTTAAGATGGCGGCAAACCTATTTTTCAGGGACCCTCCATTCTCTGTCCAATCGGGAATCCCGATCGGAGTGTCGGAGAATGGAGAATCCATCCCAGCATATCTCATTTTTCAGCAAATTAAAAAGATAACAGAACAACAAATTCGAAATTACATACAAATTCCTTATCCACACACTAACCTGTTCACTTTGTTTGATCAGGAACAACTGTACAGAGAGTAGGAATCATGCCCTGACATTGTTTCCCAATGCCATATATCACTTATCAACTCACTGGCCTTAGTCAATTTTGTTTCTGATCGTAAAGCATGCAATTGTGCAAGAATGATCAGAGTTGGCTTCCTCCAATAGTTCCTCCCACTAGAATCTTCATATTTTCACATTTTTTATAAGTTACCTTCTTTTTAGACCTCTGGACAGTATTCTCTGGGCGAGAGTCTCCATCCCATCACGCTAGACTTCTGGGTCAGCATGCCGTCGGGAGTCTCTGTTTTGTCGTCTGGTCAATGAGGTTTCCCATTCTGGGGCAGACCCACGCCGTCGGGAAACCAGCAGGGTTGCCAGCAAAATGGAGCATCCAGACGGCAGATATTTCAGCCCTCTAATGTTTCATTGCACAGTGCTCTTTAAGTAGACTGTTTACTGTTTGCTGCACGAAAAGGCCTGTTTTTGATAGAATAGACTATTTATGGCAAGTCCTGCCCTATGCCCCACTATGCCTCCGACTCATGGTCAGATACAGTGCAATGGCGGCACAGTGGTTAGCGCTGCTGCATCACAGCGCCAATGACCCGAGTTCAATTCTGGCCTCAGGTAACTGTGTGGAGTTTGCCCATTCTCCCTGTGATGGTGGTAGCTTCTTCCGGCTGCTCCGGTTTCTTCCCACAGTCCAAAGGATGTGCAGGTTAGGTGGACTGGCCACACTAAATTATAATATATAATCTCTATTAGTGTCACAAGTAGGCTTACATTAACACTGCAATGAAGTTACTGTGAAAATTCCCTAGTCACAACACTGCGGCGTCTGTTTGGGTACACTGACAGCGAATTTAGAATGTCCAATTCGCCAAACAGGCACGTCTGTCGGAACTTGTGGGTGAAAACCGGAGCACCCAGAGGAAACCCACGCAGACAACGTGCAGACTCCGCACAGACAGTGACCCAAGCTGGGAAGTGAACCCGTGTCCCTGGCGCTGTGAAGCAACAGTGCTAACCACTGTGCTACCATTGCCCTTTATTATCCATTGATGTGCAAGTTGGATAGGGTGATGGGGCGGGGAGGGGTGGGCCCAGGTAGGGTGTTCTTTCGGAGGGTCAGTGCAGACTCGATGGGCTGAATGGCCTCTTTCTGCAATGTAGGGATTATATGAATTCATTGTCAACGCTCACTTTGATATTTTAATGACTGTTTACTGATGGTCATTAGGAATCCACCAAATAGTAGCTTATGTCTGCCAAGAGGAATCTCCTCATACCTGCCCCACCATGAGATGGCCCGTTTTTGGTAGAATAGACTATTTATGGCAAGTCCTGCCCTCTGCCCTATGCTTTATGAGGAAATCGTAAAGCAAATCACCTTTTGTTGCTCTCACATGTTTTTTGACAGCAGAGACAACACAGCAGATGTCTGGGAATAGATTGTTTGTTTGCCCCTCTCAGTCAGTATGTCATGTAGTTGTAGAGAGACCTAAGGAGCAAGGAAATAAAAGGGAGAAGAAATGATTTATTTTTGATTTCTTTTCATGGATAAACTTGGAATCATCTATCTTTCCTGGCTACAGTCGTAAAATGTCACCTATTAGCTTTTAAAGCTGATCTTTGGATTTTTCCCAATCCTAACAAGGAATTTCCTTTCCTTATTCCTTATCTCCCCTCATCATGTTTTGAAAAGTGACTCACTGCAAATTGTCTGTGAGCTGCACAAGCAGCTGTAAACACATCCATGTATGTTAACTCGATAAGGGACACTTTCTCATCAAATTCTAACCTCTTTTGTTAATTGGTGTCGGGAACTATTTCGGGCTTCAGCAGCATAGCCAACCTACCCCCCCCCCCCCCCCCCCCCCCCCCACACCCCCACGTCACACTTGTCTTCCATCTTTGCCTTCCTTCCTGACTCTCGTTAGCACTCCTGGAAAGATGAACAGATTTGCAACATCAGCATTAAGGAGCTGAATCTTCCTCCCTGAAGACCAAGTTCAGTGGTAGGTGAGGAATTGGGAATGATTCCCAGCGAAGCGGGCAGAGGGTGGGGGACAGCTAAACTGTTCAGTTCATTACTTATGCATCCCTGAGCAGGATGTTGCCATCCCCACTGTTATGTCATGGGCTCAAAGGTCCAGATGCCATATATAAGGAGCCTCCCTCCCTTCCCCCTTAGCCTGCCTCGCATGTTCAATCTCTGTTCCACCATCCAAAATATCGGCATCCAAAATGTACCGCCCCAACTCTACTGTGTCATGGGCGATCATGAGAAGAACACAAGAGGTTGATAGTTTCAGAGAGATACAAAGGGAGCAGTCTTTTCTACAGAGCTGAAAGAATGAGAGAATGGGGGAGATCCTGCCCGAGCCAATTGCTTGAGATCATTGTTTTATGCTTTGTCGTTGTCGTGCACCGCAGCCGCCTGCCAAGCCCATTCACTAACTTGTTATGAGACAGAATCTGGGGAGGCAAGAGGATACCTATTTCCTTCTCAACTTCATTCATGGCTGTGGTGTTCTTTGTGATTCTTGTTTTCAGTATGGTTGTTCACAAACACCACAGAAGCTAAGTTCATTAACAAAGCTAACATTTATTTACACTACTTATTAAAGCTCGGCCATTTACTCCGATAGTGAGCAATAATCTAGTAATCTACAATCGACACTCAACTAAAACTAGTCTCTACACTCTATCTATAACTGTACCGTCCCCTCTATCACTGCTCTCTCTAACTGTGCTCCAGCTCTCTCCCAGAAGTCTGTGACTCACTGCTTTATATAGTTCTGCATCCAGCTCCATCTAGTGGTTAATTATGATATTACATTAACCCTTTGTGTTCTGAACATTTCCCATGTCACAGTGACAACATCCATGAAAATCGCTTATTGTCACAAGAAGGCTTCAAATGAAGTTACTGTGAAAAGCCCCCAGTCGCCACATTCCGGCGCCTGTTCAGGGAGGCTGTTACGGGAATAGAACCATGCTGCTGGCCTGCCTTGTTCTGCTTTCAAAGCCAGCGATTTAGCACTGTGCTAAACCAGCCCCCATGACAACATCCATGAGCCTAACCATGAGGCTAGGTGCCTCTGTCAGTTTCAAATCTGTCACCAGAAATCGCTTCCGATCTCAGGGTGCAAGGTGTGTGACATAATTCCAAGTTGTTATCGTTGATGTACCCTCTACTCTCTTGCTTAGGAGCTAAAATAAATGTATATAAGTTTTAAACGTTCATTCTCCAGCAAGCTCTGTCTTCTGTGTCGCTCCATATGCCATAGTTATCTACCATCAATGTAGTGTATAACATGTACTTTTTAAGATATTTTGAAGCAATGTGGTTCATGGATAAAGAAGGTGCTTCATGTGCAACAGATGTCATGGAACCTGTCACCTCATGGCGAGAATTGTATTTGATGTTACATGAAAAGTGACATACATTCAATGTTGTCACATTTAAACAGACACTCAGAGCACTTAACCAGGATCAATGGTGGTCTACATATGGCTTAGATTCTAACTCTGAACACTCAACTGAAAAACAGACTGACGGTCTTTCATCAAAAGGTTATCTCAGATTGAGTAGTCACTCCGTGATGGCTGTTTGCATTTAAGGCTAAGCTCCTTTATAGTTTGTTGACTGAAGTAAACACAGTCTGATATTTTGCCAAGCCCCTATACAGTGAGAGATTGCTTTCAATTATTTTCAAAGCTCTCTTTGGCTTCCCTCTGAAATCTAAGTAAGATGGCAACGTGAATGTTTGGCTTCCTCTTCAACACTTTTCTCATGACCAAACATTAAAGTTTATTGTTTAATAAACTTACGCCCTGAGCTTTCTTAATTCATCCATTTCTTTAAAAAATTTTAATTTAGAGTTCCCACTTCTTTTTTCCCCAATTAAGGGGTAATTTAGTCTGGCCAATCCACCTATCCCGCACATCTTTGCGTTGTGGGGTGAGACCCATGTAGACATGGGGAGAGTGTGCAAACCCCACACAGACAGTGACCCGGGACCGGGATCGAACGCGGAACCTCGGTGCCATGAGGCAGCAGTGCTAACCACTGCGCCACCGTGCCACCTTTCCCAATCTCATACATAAAGGTGCAGTTTTTTTGGAGTCATGGTTCCGAGTTTTCTTCATTGCAGTCATTAAAGACAGACTGTTAAAAAAGGATATGGGAGGGGCAGCGCAGTGGCACAGTAGTTAGCACTGCTGCGTCACGCGTCGAGGTCGCAGGTTTGTTCCTGGCTCTGGGTCACTGTCCGTGTGGAGTTTGCACATTCTCCCCGTGTTTGCGTGGGTTTCGGCCCCACAACCTAAAGATGTGCAGGGTAGGTGGATTGCCCCTTAATTGGAATAAATGAATTGGGTATTCTAAATTTATTTTTAAAAAATGATATGGGATCCTCATCTATGGAGGGTTGGAGTATAAAAGAAAGGCTGATAAGTCTTCATAAAACACTGGTATTCAGGTAGAGTATTCTGGGCACCACACTTTAAAGACGATGTTAAGTCCTTAAGGAGGGCGCCGAAGAGATTTACTGGAATGGTAAAAGACGGCACGGTAACACAGTGGTTAACACTGCTGCCTCACAGCACCAGGGACCCGGGTTCGATTCCGGCCTCGGGTGATCATCAATGTGGAGTTTGCACTTTCTCCTCGTGCCTGCGTGGGTTTCCTCCGGGTGCTCCGGTTTCCTCCTACAGTCCAAAGATGTGCGGGTTAGGTGGATTGGCCATGATAAATTGCCCTCAGTGTCCAAAGACGTGCAGATTGGGCGGGGTCATGGGGATAGGGTGGGGGAGTAGGCCTAGGTAAAATGCAATTTTAAAAGGGTCAGTGCGGACTCGATGGGCCGAATGGCCTCCTTCTACGCTGTCGGAATCCTATGGTATCAGAGACAAGGAACATCTTTAATGTGGAGAGACTGAAGAAGCTCTTTAATGGAAAGAAGCGAGGGAGGGGGAGATTTGATCAAGGTGTTCAAAGTCATAAACTGTTTCAATAAATTAAATATTCTGTTTCCAGCAGCAGAAAGGTTGGTGACCTCTAGGAACATAAACCCACCACCTCCCTTCCTATCCGACCAACTCGAATGTTTAGCCTGAACCCACCAAGTGGTCAAAGCATGTTGCAAAACGGTTTATTGCAACATGGATAAACTTACAGAGTACCCTGCTCCCTTTAAGTTACCCATCCTGTAGTTAAAAACACTGTTCCTGGAGCCTCTGTGCTTCGCTCATCTTATGAAACTTTGAAAAGTTGCTGCTGTCGCTAGTTTGAGCCACACGAGATTATATTTTTCTCACACCTCAGTTTTATTGTCGCCCACGACACTTTAAATCTTTTCAAAAGGGAAAGCGTACGGGGAAAATGTGTTGCCTCTATAGACGCCCTCCCCCGTAAAAGCCCCAATTTCTTAGGATGGGGATTGACAGGTTAATTTTGCTCTGCTGATTCTTTTCTCTTCCAAGTTTCCATTCCATTATTCAGCTGTTGAATCCACAGTGGATTAGGCAATAACTAATATATTCCAGCAAACATCGGTTAGAAACTATTTCAAACCCGTTCGTGGTTGTACGATGACCGAAGGGAGAATAACACATTATCCTCCCCACCCTTAGTTATGTGTCTCTTCCCTTTCAGGCTTTTAGCTACGATGGATTACTCAAAAATCTAAAACAATGTTTGTTTCTCCTTCTAATTTTGGAAAATCATTACAGGAGTTCTTCAGGGTAGTGTCCTAGGCCCAACCATCTTCACCTGCTTCATGCATGTCCTTCCCTCCAACTTAAGGTTCAAAGAGGGGATGTTCACTAATGATTGAATGGCATTCAGTATCATTCACAACGCCCCCGATAACAAAGCAGGAGATGTCCCCATGCAGCAAGACCTGGACAACATTCAGGTTTGGGCTAATAAGTGGCAAGTGATCTTTGTGGCACACAAGTGCCAGGCAATGACCATCTCAAAGAAAAGGTCATCAAACCATTTCCCCTTGACATTTAATGGCTTTATCATCAACATTCTGGGAGTTACCATTGACCCAAAACTTAACCCGACCGGCCCTATAAATAGTTTTAAAGTAGTTGATGGGGTACCGATGGGGTGCCGATGGGGTGCTGATGGGGTACCAATTAAGTGAGATGCTTTGTCTTGGATGGTGTCAAGCTTCTTGTGTGTTGTTGGAGCTGCACTCATCCAGGGAAGTGGAAAGTATTCAATTATGCTCCTGACTTGTGCTTTGTAGATGGTAGACAGGTTTTGGAGAGACAGTAGGTGAGTTACCCGCAGAGAATTTCCAACCCTTGACTTGCTCTTGTAGCCACACTATTTATAGGGCTGGTCCTGGCCACATGCTGTGGCGCATCAATGTCTCTGTTGCTGATCGATCGCTATGAGTAGAATAGCCAACTCAGCTGGCTTCATGATTCTCCAGAGTCCAGCACTGAAAAGCAGAGAACACCAAAGTCAGCGTTGAAGATCCCTGACAGAGCCCTGAACCTCAGACCCCCATGCCTCCCATACGCTTCACCCTCAGTGCGTGCCTTGCCACTAAACCTCACCTCTCTCTCACACTGTAGTCACCTCTCCACAGTTGTCCCTCTCAACCCCACCAGGATGAGGTGCGTGGACCCTCAAAAATCTCAGTGGCACCTTACCCCCAACCACCTCCAATCCCTGAACGGGCAGTTGAGTGGATGCATGGGACCTGCGTCTGCATCGTCACGGGGGACCTCAAAGATGTCCCCCATCGTGACCTTGAATGGGGTGAGTGATAATAAGAACATAAGAACTAGGAGCAGGAGTAGGCCATCTGGCCCCTCGAGCCTGCTCCGCCATTCAATGAGATCATGGCTGATCTTTTGTGGACTCAGCTCCACTTTCCGGCCCGAACACCATAACCCTTAATCCCTTTATTCTTCAAAAAACTATCTATCTTTACCTTAAAAACATGTAATGAAGGAGCCTCAACTGCTTCACTGGGCAGGGAATTCCATAGATTCACAACCCTTTGGGTGAAGAAGTTCCTCCTAAACTCAGTTCTAAATCTACTTCCCCTTATTTTGAGGCTATGCCCCCTAGTTCTGCTGTCACCCGCCAGTGGAAACAACCTGCCCGCATCTATCCTATCTATTCCCTTCATAATTTTAAATGTTTCTATAAGATCCCCCCTCATCCTTCTAAATTCCAACGAGTACAGTCCCAGTCTACTCAACCTCTCCTCATAATCCAACCCCTTCAGCTCTGGGATTAACCTAGTGAATCTCCTCTGCACACCCTCCAGCGCCAGTACGTCCTTTCTCAAGTAAGGAGACCAAAACTGAACACAATACTCCAGATGTGGCCTCACTAACACCTTATACAATTGCAACATAACCTCCCTAGTCTTAAACTCCATCCCTCTAGCAATGAAGGACAAAATTCCATTTGCCTTCCATTTGATGATAGACATCACCGTCACGCCTTGCATTGGGGTACAAATCAATGTCACCTGTGTAATGTCAATGCTTGTATGAGCATTGGAGTTCAATGCTTGGAGCCAATGCTTCCAAAGGGTTAAGAACTTGGTTTTAATCAGAGACGCTGATGTTTAACTCTGCAGATTCCATTGACACAATAGACGAATTAAGGAAGGGTGAGGTAGCATTTCAGGCAAACGACTGCCTCTTGTGACAGATGCACAGCTCATTCGAGTGAAGCCTGCAAGTAGCATGACAAGCACATCCCTAGAGGGCACCCTCATTCTCCCAGGTCATAAGGGATGCAGAGTTGACAAGCCTTCCATCAGCCACAGCTATCCAACCCAAAATTCATTCCTGACAATTAAACTTCCCTGACAAGTGGATTTGAACTTCTATGCTGCTTACCCCCTTTGTCGTCATAGTGCTGCCTGAGTGTGGGGTTGAACTCACATTACAGTCAGTGATCCTCCCCCAGTGAGAGGGCTTTCATGCCTCATGAGGCAGGGTTTCAACCCATTCCTGAGTCGCCTACTCTGCCCTTATAGCCTGCCCTCCCAAGAACTTCACAGTGGCCCCCAGTGCTGACCCTCTGTATTTACCTCATCCCACCCACTTTCCAGCTACCACTAAGGACGGGCAATCCCTCAGCCGCGATTTGGGCACAGCGAGGAGGGCAATGCCTGCATGCCAATCTCCTGACCCCCTTAAAGCAAGGGGCGCCCCGACATGAAGGGAAGGTCCAGTCTGCGAGCGACCACTCCCCCCCCAAGATTGAGAGACTGAAGTGTCCCCCGCATCCTCGCTGATCCACCCTAAGCATTACACACCCTGTGGAGTGATGGCTGACAGAGAATTCACCTCCAAAATCCCCCTCAGAGTTTATGCAACCCTGTTGAAAATGGTGCCAGAGTCACAGCGCACCAGTGCCCCCGAATGTTCCATGAGGGGGGAAAGTCCCGGAGGGAGTGCTGGCCAATAACAAGCGAATGTATTAAAATGAGGTTCCCGGCTTCCCGTGATGTGTATCGTGTCCCTGCTCCGGCGAGGTGGGTTGAATCGGGAATCCCAATCTCTCCGGAGAGAATTGCGTTTTCCGATTCGCTCCTGATTTTTGAGCCCGCATCCCCGTAGTCACAGACGGCTAGTGCATGCTCAAAATCGCCCCAAAATGGTTTTGGTCTTCCCAACATTTAGTTAGAGGAAGTATTTGCTCATTCAGCACTGGGTGTCAGACAAACAGCCTAAGAATTTAAAAACAATTAAATACTGATTGAACTGATTTGTTAATTGCTTGACAATTAGACACTACAGCCTTAGAGGGATGCAGCTTCATTTTTACAGCAAAGTAATACCTTTTGCATTATCACATGGTTTTACTCTCTTCGTCTTATAATCGCCTGACTTGCCATGAAAAGTGTTACACGAGAGCTTCACATAATTAGCTTGTGTTCATCAGACATTACATCCCAGATGTTAGAGTTGAAACATCCTGGAGTTACCATTGACAAGAAACTGAACTGGACCAGCCATGTAAATAATGTGACGACAAGGGCCGAACAGATCCCAGGAATTCTGCAGTGAGTAGCTCACCTCCTGACTCCCCAAGCCCGTCCACCACCTACACGGCACAAGTTAGGGATGTGATGGAATGCTGCCCACTTGCCTGGAGCGGCAACACTCAAGAAGCTCAATGCTAACCAAGACAAAGAATGATTGGCGCCCCACCGGTCACCTTAAACATTTGCTCCCTCCATCACTCGTGTGCACTGGCAGAAGTGTGTACCATCTACAAGATGGACTGTGCAGCAGTAACTCAGTAAGGGCCCGGTGAGAGCAGCTTCCAAACTTACAACCTTCACTACCGAGAAGGATAAGGAGAAAAGATACATGGGAATGTTACCACCTGCAAGTTCCCCTCACACATCTTCCTGCCTTGGAACTTTATCACTGTCCCTTCACTTTTGCTGGGTCAAAGTCCTGGAACGCCTTTCCTGAGAGCACTCTGGATTACATGAACCGCAGCAATTAAAGAGGGCAGTTCACCACCACCATCTCAATTAGCGATGGGAAATGAATGGTGGTCTGGCCACACCACATCCCAGGAAGGAAGAAGTAAAATCACACCTTGTTACAGGTGTAAAACAGTCTGGAAAACAACATATAATTGAATTAGAGCCTGAAATTAGATGTAACCTCAATTATCCTTTGGTTCACCTTGGTGGCTTGCAAGCAAATACAGGAGAACTTGGATTAAGTTGAGCGTTTACCACATTCTCATGATGCTTCAAGATGTCGCACATTCAATAAGACGTAGCCATTGTGTGTGACATTAGGTCATGTCAGAGCTGTTTTGTACACAGCAAGATCCCACGAGCAAATGAGGTGAATCGGAGCTAATCAGTTCTTTTGTGGCATTGATCGTGTGACGAATGTTAGCCAGGAAAAAGTAGGGATAATTTCCCCAACGAAAATTTAAGAAACAGCCTGGAAGAAACAAGGCAGGTTAACAGCTAGCAACACGAGTAAGCTTGGACCCCAGACTAGCTATTAGCACGTATGCTGCACAAATGAACTGTTGAGCTGAAATACAAATGCGCTTACGAGTTGATAATTGCTTCGGGGCTTATAAACGTGCTTGGCTTTGTATTTAATACTTGTGACCCCCATCATTAAATAAGTGCAATTGAAAAACTAGATTGAAGGAACACAATGATCATTTTTGGTCACCGTCTGACCATTATTTTTCTTCTCTCTGAATAATTTTTAAGGCGCTAGAGATGTGAAATTCATCCTGTCGACATTCCTACAGATTAAAATTATTCCAAATCTCAATGCACAGTTTATTTTCTTGGACTAGTATTGGAATAGTATGCATTTAAATATGCAGGGCCTTTGCAATAAGTAACTTGATGCCCAGACAGTTTCACCAACAGTCAGCTTGTCTGCGAAGGCCATAATTATGTCACCTAAATAAGGTGTTAAATGCAAGGAAGTAACATTTTTACAGGTCTTGGTCTCCCACAGTTCATCCAAAAATAAATTAAAATTCAATTTTACTGCAATTTATAAGCATATTCCATTATGAAACCATGCTATATCATTTTTGAATAAGCATTGCTTCAGTTAAGTGTTTGGGATAAATGAATATTTATATAAAAGGAATAAAAGCTTCATAGAACTTCTACAGTGCACAAGGAGGCCATTCGGTCCATCGAGTCTGCACCGACCCTCCGAAAGAGCACCCCACCTAGGCCCACTCCCCGCTCTATCCCCGTAACCCCACCTAACCTTTGGACACTCAGGGGCAATTTAGCGTGGCCAATCCACCTAACCTGCACATCTTTGGACTGTGGGAGGAAACTGGAGCACTTGGAGGAAACCCACGCAGACATTGGGAGAACGCGTAGACTCCACATATATAGTTACCCAAGGCTGAAAATGAACCCGGGTCCCTGGTGCTGTGAGGCAGCAGTGCTCGAATAAAAGCTTAAAATCCAGCGTCCACAAAGGCTCAGTCAATAGCAATAGTGAAAAGCGGAAACATCCAAGCCAGGAAGGCCCTGGATGCAGTATTCAATTCTCCTGTTCCGTTGCCACTCGACCATCCCTCTCCCTTTCACCTGTCCGAGGCCGGACCACACCGTTTGCAACCTCAGAGTCACATTTGATGCCATTGTGAGCTGCCAAACCATCACTAAGAGCCCTTATCTCCACCTCCATATCATCTGACACTGTCCTCCCTCAGC
This sequence comes from Scyliorhinus canicula, assembly GCF_902713615.1. Taxonomy (NCBI): domain Eukaryota; kingdom Metazoa; phylum Chordata; class Chondrichthyes; order Carcharhiniformes; family Scyliorhinidae; genus Scyliorhinus; species Scyliorhinus canicula. The sequence continues at coordinate 180,157,686 of NC_052155.1, read as the reverse complement.
ACATCTGCTGCCAAAATGCTCATCCATGGCCTTATTACCTCAAGTCTTGCTCTCCTGCCTGGCAACCCAAACCAAACTTCAATCTAAACTTCTGCAGCCAACATCCTAACTTGCACCACCTCTTACTCCTCTGCTCACTGACCTATATTGGCTCCCGGTTAATTGCAATGCTTTGAATTTAATCCTTGTTTTAAAATCCCTCAGTGGCCTCAACCTTCCCTAATTCTGTAATCCCTTCCAGTCCCACAGAACCTCCCAGATATCCTTCAATTCTGGCCTCTTGAGATTCCCTGCTTTGAATTATTTCAACACTGGTTGCCATGCCTCTGGCTGTGAAGACTTTAAGCTCTGGAATAACTGACCTAAACCTCTCAGCTTCGACCTCCTTTTCCTCCTAAACTTTTCCAAATCTGTCCTAATCTCTCTTTTGGTAGTGTGGTGTCAAATTTTGTTTCATAATGTTCCTGTGAGCTTCTTGTTTTTTATTTCAGTAGAAGTGCTATATAAATGCTGGTGTTGTTGTTTGCTTAGGGGAGTGTAAGGAGTGAAGCAAATTACAATATGATTGATCCTCATGTTAGCATGTCAGAAATGCCTGGTTTTCTTATTTCTTTCAGTTTTCAAGTTATTTTAAGTATTAGATTACATACAATCTGATTACTCTGTTAACAAGATATTTTCTGCTCTTAAGGAAGTTTCTCTACACTTCTCTGACTGGTTTTCAATCCACCGTTTGTTCTGTTGGGAGAACTTTACACAGAGGCTGACCCATTAGAACAAATCTCAAAGAGTCATTGAACAATCACCACTGAGTGTCTTTAAGACAGGGATAGATAGGTTCTTGATTAATAAGGGGATCAGGGGTTATGGGAAGAAGGCAGGACAATGGGGATGAGAAAAATATCAGCCATGATTGAATGGCGGAGCAGACTCGATGGGCCGAGTGGCCTAATTCTGCTCCAATGTCTTATGGGCTTGTACAATTATAAAAAAACAATTATATTTTACCAGTAAAGTTGGCTTTTACTGCCAGTGACACTCTTTTATGAGTTACATTTGGAATTTAATTATGGGATACCTTGATTATCTTGATCAATAAGCAGAAAATCCCAAATCAACACTGTAAACCTGCGACGCATGAAGATTTTGAGATACACAGCACACTGATTTTCTGTGGTGAACCTGCTTTCAATTATTTCTATGTCGTGCGTGACTCAGAAAACACTGGCCACAAACGACACCCTATCTGCAGCCTCAATACCTATGACTTTATTTCAAGCTGAAAACGGTTTCTGTTTATTTAAGATTTTGAGTGCAAACGTTAGCGGCAGTATTGCTGTTGGAAGCACACATAAAACATTATTACGGTCATAAAATACGTAAGCCCTGCTCTTCTTAGGTTAATTAACTTCATGCTTTTATTGTTTCTTTGTGATAATATTCTGCAAATTAGAGTCCATAAAGGTTATTTCACTCATCTGATGTCGGATATTCGCAGCAAGAAGGACTGAGTTCAGTGCCAAATTGCGGAGCGATAAAAGGTAATTCATCCTTTTTAAGTGAATTTGTCAGTCGCTAAATTTAGCCCAGTTCACATGAATTCAGGTCGAAACTGGTCTCGCCTTATTAAAAGTTGGCAGTGCACTTAGAATTTTGCACCAAGTATTTGTCTACCATTTGTGGATGTGGAAGCTTCCCTCATATATGGGCAGAGATGGTGGTGTCGTGGCTGTAGCTGTGACCACAGGCATACAACACAAGTGCGTGTTTTGTTAACGGTTAAGTGAGAGCTCAGATTGATGGGCGTTTACTATGAAGCGGAGACCTTGTAATCCCTGGCAGTCTGAAGGGAGGAAACATGCTGCATTCTCCCGCGAGGAGCGGCTGGCCGGATGAAAGATTCTTGGAGACTTGTGGTTCATAAATTTCAGGAGATGAGATGTAGAGGGAAGGCAGGTTTCTCAATGGGCAGCTTAACATTGTTGTGGAACCTCGTGTGAAGAAGTAAAGATTTCAGAATTGGATAAAATAAAGATTAAGGAAGCTTGGGTAAAAAAAAAGGGATGAAAGAGGAATTGATAAGAGTGCAGCTGTCTGGAGGGGTTTTGGTTTGCGAGTTCGCTGAGAGGCAGGGTACATAGATATTTACTGAAGGGAAATGGGGAACAATAGAGTATAGAATTTTACTTTTTTTAAAAATACATTTAGAGTATCAGATTCATTTTTTTCCAATTAAGGGGCAATTTAGCGTGGCCAATTCACCTACCCTGCACATCTGTGGGTTGTGGGGGCGAAACCCACGCACACAGGGGGAGAATGAGCAAACTCCACACGGACAGTGACCCAGGGCTGGGATCAAACCTGGGGCCTCAGCGCCATGAGGCAGCAGTGCTAACCACTGCGCCACTGTGCTGCCCAGAGTACAGAATTTTACGTGTTGAAACTGCAGAAAAGATGAGTTCAAAGTGGAGGGATAAGTGCTGAAAGCTTGGATTTAAGGCAAGTAATTTCAATAGAAGGAGATCAAAAGGAGAATATGGTATATCAGTAGCTCGGTGGTTCTGTACTAACAGGAGAGATGGAGAGGAGAAAGAAGAGAATCAGTTGGGAAACCAGCTATGATCATTGCCACACCCAAGCTGGACAGAGGAACTCTGCCAGAAAGCAGAATTCAAGATTAGAAGCTGCTGATTAGAAAATATCAAAGAAAATCTCAACTCTGATCCGAAGAAAGGATCCCAAAGTGTCATGGGTGGTGACTATTTGCTAGATTTAGCTCACAGAGTTTTGCTGAATGGGATGTTGTTTTGGGATGCGGGTCATTACTCAGAATTCCAGACTGTAGATAGATGGGAATGGGGTTAATTCCAGAATATAGCAAATGCATGTAGCTATTATTGTGGTTAATTGTACTGTTGTTACTATGGCCTTTCTTGTTGTGTGTCAACTGATACTAAACATTATTTTATTTGAATGGTTGCAACAGGACTGGACCTTGCCTCACTGGTTGATATATCATTCCTCACCTTATACCATATTGAAAGAATGAACTCTGAAGAACCAGCGTCCCAAGGTACCCTTCAGGGATGCCCTCGCCTCAAACATCAGTGGGGTACTTTTAATAATAATCTCTTAATAATAATCTTTATTGTCACAAGTAGGCTTACATTAACACTGGAATGAAGTTACTATGAAAAGCCCCTAGTTGCCACATTCCGGTGCCTGTTCGGGTACACTGAGGGAGAATTCAGAATGTCCAATTCACCTAACAAGCACGCCTTTCGGGACTTGTGGGAGGAAACAGGAGTGCCCAGAGGAAACCCACGCAGACACGGGGAGAACGTGCAGACTCTGCACAGACAATAACCCAAGTCGGGAATCAAATCCGGGACCCTGGAGCTGTGAAGCAACAGTGCTACCCATTGTTCTACCGTGCCACCCAACCTAACACTAGATTTACCAACTTAGAACATAGAACATAGAACAGTACAGGCCCTTCGGCCCTCGATGTTGTGCCGAGCCATGATCACCCTACTCAAACCCACGTATCCACCCTATACCCATAACCCAACAACCCCCCCACCCCTTAACCTTACTTTTTTTTTTAGGACACTACGGGCAATTTAGCATGGCCAATCCACCTAACCCGCACATCTTTGGACTGTGGGAGGAAACCGGAGCACCCGGAGGAAACCCACGCACACACGGGGAGGACGTGCAGACTCCGCACAGACAGTGACCCAGCCGGGAATCGAACCTGGGACCCTGGAGCTGTGAAGCATTTATGCTAACCACCATGCTACCGTGCTGCCCAATATTAAATGTGCTGAAAATTCTGGTCAACACGCCAGATGGTCAAAAACAACAGGTAGGTAGTGCAGGAGTAGCCTGAGTGTATCCCACTCTCCAACTCGTATTTAGTTCTGAATAAAAGTGATCGTTCATATAGGGATTGAAGCCAGAGCCACGTCCATGGCACCATAGCTAATTCTGCTGCACAGCAGGGTACGAGGAAACCTGCAAGGTCAACAGTGATTGGGCGTTCAATAGTTAGGGGAACATATAGGTGCTTTTGTGGCCACAAACATCGATCCAGAACGGTGTGTTGCCTCTCTGATTTTAGAGTTAAGGATATCACTGAATGACTGCAGATCAAACTGAGGGGGTGGGGAGAGAGTGAATAGCCAGCAGTTGTGGCCCATGCTGGTGCCAATGACATTGGTAGAAAGAGGGATGTGGTACTGCAGTCTGAATTTAGGGAGATAGGTAGAAAATTAACACGCAGGACCTCAAACTATTAATCTCCTGAATATTCCCTGTGCCACGTGGAAGTGAGCACAGAAAGAGCGAGATAAGACAGATGAATGTGTGGCTCGAAGGTTGGTGTCAGGGGGGGGAGGCTTTAGATTGTTGGGATATTGGAACTGGTTGGGAGAAAATGTTGGGATCTGCACAGGCTTGAATATAATTTCCCGAATATGGACAGGGATAGTGTTAATATGATGAGCAAAGAGGTTCAAGAGTTTGTACGGTGCGTTGAGGAATAAGTTCTAGAACTACATGCGCCCAGTCCAATGAGGAAGGAGGCACTGCTAGACCTGGTTCTGGGAAATTGGGTGGGCTAGTAGAAAGTGTCAGCAGGAGAACATTTAGTGGACAATGATTATTGTATCATATAAGGTTCAGGCTGACTATGGAACAAATTAGGGGCAGCGCGGTAGCATGGTGGTTAGCATAAATGCTTCACAGCTCCAGGGTCCCAGGTTCGATTCCCGGCTGGGTCACTGTCTGTGCGGAGTCTGCACGTCCTCCCCCTGTGTGCGTGGGTTTCCTCCGGGTGCTCCGATTTCCTCCCACAGTCCAAAGATGTGCAGGTTAGGTGGATTGGCTATGCTAAATTGCCCGTAGTGTCCTAAAAAAAAAGTAAGGTTAAGGGGGGGTGTTCTTGGGTTACGGGTATAGGGTGGATACGTGGGTTTGAGTAGGGTGATCATTGCTCGGCACAACATCGAGGGCCGGAGGGCCTGTTCTGTGCTGTACTGTTCTAAAGAAGATTGCAGAGTAGGAAATGTTGATTGGGGTAAAGCAGTAGCCTCAAAATAAGGGGAAGTAGATTTAGGACTGAGCTGAGGAGAAACTTCTTCACCCAAAGGGTTGTGAATCTTTGAAATTCCCTGCCCAGTGAAGCAGTTGAGGCTCCTTCATTAAATGTTTTCAAGATAAAGATGGATAGTTTTTTGAAGAATAAAGGGATTAAGGGTTATGGTGTTCGGGCTGGAAAGTGGAGCTGAGTCCACAAAAGATCTGCCATGATCTGATTGAATGGCGGAGCAGGCTCGAAGGCCCAGATGGTCTACTCCTGCTCCTAGTTCTTATCTTCTTATGTTCTAATGGGGTAAGAACGGATCTGGGCTGAATAAATTGGAGTAAATGGTTGACAGGAAAAATAGGGCTATCTTCACAAAGGAGAAAATTCAGACACAATGAACGTATATTCCTTCAAAGGGAAAAGGTAAGGCAAACAAACCCAGGGCTACCTAGAAAGCGAAGGAGATTGAAAGTGTACCCATGACCAAAAAGTACAATAGAGAACCTGGTGGAATATAGAAGATTTAGAAAGGAGATGAAGAAGCAAATAGGAGACGCTAACAGCGACTATGGAAATGGACGGGTAGCTAACATTAAAGGGATTCCAAAGCTTATAATAGAATGATAGAATCTCTACAGTGCAGAGGAGGCCATTTGGCCCATCAAGTCTGCACTGGTCCTGTGAAAGAGGGGACCCTACCTAGGCCCACTCCCCTACCCTATACCCGTAACCCTACCTAACCTGCACACTAAGGGGCAATTTTAGCATGGCCAATCCACCTGACCTGCACATCGTTACGCTGTGGGAGGAAATCGGAGGAAACCCACACAGACACGGGAGAACGTGCAAACTCCGCACAGTACAGTCACCCGAGGCCGGAATTGAGCCCGGGCCCTGGTGCTGTAAGGCAGCGGTGCCACCTCTTGAATAGTAAAATGGTGCAAAAGGAGGAGTAGGAATGATGAGGGACCAAAAGGGGAATTTATGCATGGAGGCAGGAGGGATTGCTGAGGGGTTGAATGAATACTTTGCATCCATCTCCACCAAAAAAAGAGGATGCTATCCAGACCATGGAAAAAGACGAAGTAATTCAGACACTGGAAGAGTTGAAACAGAAGAGGCATTGAACAGGTTATCTGTACTTGAGGTTGATAAGGCATCAGATGAAATGCGACCAAGGACACTGATAAATGAGAGGGAGAATTGCAGAGGCACTAGCCACAATGTTTCAGTCTTCATTAGAATCAGGGGTGGTACCAGAGGACTGGAGAATTGCAAGTGTTACACCCTTGCTCAAAACAGGGGCCTGGATTCTCTGCCTCCTGCCGCTGGTGGTGGGCTTCCCAATGCGGCAGAGAGTCGAAAAATCGGGAACGGCGCCGGGCTTCGGCGGGCACTGATCTGATCGTGATGTTCTGACCCCCTGCCTGCTTGAAATGGTGGCCCAATAGTGGGATTCCCCCGGCAATCCTGCCTATTCCTTGCCATGCATAAATTTGCATGGTAAGGAGTAGTGAATTGCTTCCTGATTTGCGCTCCCAGGGTAGCAATTTTGATCCGGTGGGATTCTCTGTTGCCCAACACCGATATCGTAATCAGCGATCGTGTGGAAAATCCTTTCCGACGCATAAATCGGGGGCGGTGCATGTTCGGCGCTGGTTTTCTATTCTCCGCGCCCTCTGAAATGGCGTCATCGTGTCACGTGCCGCACGCCGCTGGAACACCATTGGCGTATCCCCGCCCCTGATGTGTGGTCGCAGCCGTCTGGCACCTGGCTTGGTGGCTGCCGACTATGTCCAGCGCCGGGAGCCATGCTGCTAGCTGGGGGGGGGGGGGGGGGGCTTCCATGAGGGCAGCGGGGATTGGTGGGGTGTGGCCAGGGGGCGGTATTTGGCAGGTCGGGTCCGCGCACGACCGACACCATGTTGCACTGCACGAGCGTTGTCCCACCCATTCTCCAGCTGTTTTTGCCATGAGAGCCGTGAGTTTTACCCAGGATGGCTCCTAACCCCTCACCGGTCCCAGGGTCGGCGAGGGTTCCTTCATAAAACGCCACAGTTCCCACACCGGTGTCGGCACCTAGTCTCAAAATCGCTAGCTCAGAATCCAGCCCATTGCCTCCCAAATGGAGAATCCCGCCCAGGGTTTAAGAATCAGCCCAGCAACCACAGAACAGTCAGTTTAACTTCAGTGTTGGGATACCTTTAGAAACAATATTTTGGGACAAACCCTTAATGCTCACATGGGCAAATGCAGATCAATTAGGAAGACCAGCGTGGATTTCTTAAGGGAAAATCATGTTTAACTAACTTATTGGAAGAGATAATAGAGAGGATAGATGAGGGCACTGTTTTGATGTGGCATACATGGATTTGAAAAGGTCTTTGATACAGTGTCACACAACAGACTTGTTAGCTAATTTGTAGCTCATGGAATAAAAAGGAAAGTCGCATCATGGATATGGAACTGGCTGAGTGACAGGAAACAGAGGGTGAATGGATGTTCTTTGGGCTGGAGGAAGGTTTGCAATGGAGTTCCCCACGGCTTTTGCTGAGATATATTAATTACCTAGACCTTGCGGATGATACAAAATTTGGCAGCGTTGTAAATTGTGAGGAGGAGAGTGCAGAGCTTCAGAAGGACTTAGGCACGTTGGTGGCATGAGGGGAGAGGTTGCAGACCAAGGTCAATGCAGAGAAATATGAGGTGATTCATTTTGGAAGAAGGAACACAGAGAGACAGTTTAAAATGAGGGGTTGCACCTCTAAAGAGGGCGCAGGAGCATAGTGACCTTGGTGTATATGTGCATAAGTCACTGAACGTAACAGGGTAGGTAGACAGAGCTGTGTCCTGGGTTTTATTAATTCGGGCATAGAGCACTAGAGCAAGGACGTTACGTTGAACTTTGTAAGTCACCTGTTTGGCCTCCACTGGAGTACTGAATCCAACCCTGGGGGGGGGGGGGGGGGGGGGGGTTCTCCATTGCCCGACGGTGATATCATAATCGGTGATTGGGCGATTGGAACTCACCAACCAATAGTTACTAATATAAATGTGATGAATCCCGGAGCAGACTGCGTCATAGAAGTAATTATTGGCTCTAGCCCTTTGCGGCAGTTTGATTATTTAGTTATTCATTTACAGGATAATGGGATCGTTGGCTAAGCCATAATTTATTGCCCATCCCTAGTTGTCCTTCAGAAAGTTCACTAGTGACCCAGCAACAGTGAAAGAACAGCAATATATTTTCAAATCAGGATGGTGGGTGGCTTGTAATGGAGCCCCCAAGTCGTGGTGTTCCCAGGTATCTGCCCTTGTCCTTCTAGAAGCTAATGGTCGTGGGTTTGGAAGGTGCCGCCTAAGGAGCCTTGGTGAGGTCCTGCAGTGCATTTTGTAGATGGTGCACACGGCTGCTACAGTGCGGTGGTGGTGGAGGGAGTGAATATTTGCTGGGGAGGTTGATTATGTGAAAATGTACGAGTTATTTCTTCTATGTACCATTGCTTAAAGGAAGATAATGTGCGATACAAGGTATGCCGGGGAAGTTGTGGTGTAGAGGCTTGTACCCATTGTTTCTGAGGCGTTGATTTTCTGAGCTGTCTTGGACGGGCAAGATGCTAAAGCAAAGTTCTTTCATAACACAAAGTGAGAGGGAGGTATTTAAATAAACTAGCCTGAGCTCCGAGTGAGTAACAACCGAGTAACATCGGCATTGTTTGTTGTTTGCCAATTCAATAAATAGTGGAATGAGTGGATCCAAAGAGAGAGGAAAAGAAAACAGTTTGGTTCAAAGGATGAACAAAAAGGTAATTGGGCTAAACTACCTGGATTTGATCAATCACAAACTCTGAGTTTGACATATTTCTGAAACAGAGGCACAATACAATTTGTGGAAAGTATATTATGTGCCGGATACCAAATCCGGAGTATGTCATTGTCCGCAAAAGACTTGTGTGTACTGGGAACGGAATATGGGTTGGACCCTCTCAATTTGTGTTACCACAAAGTGACAGATATTTGCCAATAGCCCTGAGCTGGTGGATATGAACTCCTTCAAACATTTTTGAAAGTGTATGTAAAAAGGTTTCAGCTATTGGCTGCGGAAGCAACAAAGTGTTGGTCGCATGCTCGAGAGAAAATCCAGAGCAAGACAGATGATGAATTCCATACAGCACTTGCCTCTTGTGGCAAATTATCGCTGAAGGAAGCTTCTGTGGTTTCATGTGGTTTTCGACTTTTAAAAAAATTGTCGGAGCTTGATTTGATTTGAACCGTCTCTTATTATTTGCACTGGCTGGCGCCTGACTCAAAATTCCTAGCCTCAACGGTGCAACGCGCGATAACATTTCAGGAGTGTTTTGACTATGAGTGCTCACTGCAAAATGAGTGGCTCAGGGACAGGGCATGGTTGGCCACTTCAGTACAACAGCAAAGTTCCAGCACAAGCAGGAAATTCCTCTCCTGTTCGGCGAAGCTTAGAGTTGAAGAGGTGCTGAGAGGAACTCAACTGCTGGGCATCGCAAATAGACTTTTCCAGGGATTGGCTTTAACACGCCTGCAAATTGTTATTGTTCAAATGACTCTTATGGGTGTTGCCACCCAAATAGTTATACAATTCACATTTCATGTCTAATGACGCACCATGAGCTAAAAATAAAATTCCACTTTCAGCGGTGCCTCATAATTAAAAACACATTCTGGCCCCAAACATAAAATTGTCATTGCATCCAGGGAACGGAGGTTCGGAGGAGTGGCAACATTATTATTTGACTCTTGGTCAATTCTGTGTTGACCAAGATGATAAGAAATAGGAGCAGGCCATTCAGCCCCTTGAACCTGCTTCACCATTCAATAAGATCACGGCTGATCTTCTACCTCAAGAGGGTGCGAGAGGTTTGGAACACTCTCCCACAAACAGCAGTTGAAGCGAAAACATTTGTTAATTTTAAATCTGAGATAGATAGATTTTTATTAATACTAATAATCTTTATTGGTGTCACAAGTCGGCTTACATTACCACTGCAATGAAGTTACTGTGAAAAGCCCCTAGTCGCCACACTCCGGCGCCTGTTCGGGTACACAGAGGGAGAATTCAGAATGTCCAAATTACCTAACAGCACGTCTTTCGGGACTTGTGGGAGGAAACTGGAACGCCCGGAGGAAACCCACGCAGACATGGGGAGATCGTGCAGACACCGCACAAACAGTGACCCAAGCCGGGAATCGAACTTGGGACCCTGGCGCTGTGAAGCAACAGTGCTAACCACTGTACTATCATGCAACGGTATTAAGGGATTTGGGCCAAAGGCAGAGATATGGAGTTAGGCCACAGGTCACCCATGGTTTCATTAAATGGCGGGATAGGCTCGAGGGGCTGAATGGCCTACTCTTTTTTCTATGTTCCTATGTATCCTGCCCCCACGTGCGCACTCTATTCCTTGACTTCCTTCATGCACAAATACCTTTTGATTTCCATCTTGACAATAAACAAATGACTGTGCATGCACAGGCATCGGGGATGGAGAATGTCAAGGTTTCTTGGAGATTTATCAGTGCTGGACAATAGAACTGTAGTGATCTCTATATGTGCATGTACACAAGGTGTTAATGTGTAATCAGTAGCATCACATGGTCACTAGAGGGCCGGTCCAACAGGGGTATAAAAGGCAACCACATTGGGTCTCTCTCCCTCTCTTGGGTGCACTGTGACCAGGGCAATAGCAGACTAGTTCAGATGGCTCGTGGAGTTACGTCTAGTTACCGTAGTTAGATCGTGTTAACCTTATCACTAGTATCAAAGTTAAAGTAAAGAACTCATGCAATTATTGTTGTAGTTACTCAATAAACCTTTTGTTACTACTGGACGAGTTTGAATCATCTTCATCGAGATTCAGAATACCTCATCACTAACCAAGGGTTGAGTAGCACATGTTACCTACCACACAGGTAACAAAACAAGAACGTCTTTTCTATTTTCACACTTGACGTCAGTGATTCGTTTTTCTCAATTCCGTATAGTCCAGGTCAAATTCACTGTCCCAATATAAAGTACCTCAGTCTCAAGCTCAATAGAATGTATCATGCTTAGCCAATGTCCACGATACCACCCAATATTCTTAAGGCTGGAGAAATTGGCCTCAGCTATTTCCCACTGCTACAATTCTACCCGTAGAGATGTGAACTTCCTAAAATTACAAGAGCTCGTTTTAGTTTTATCTCATCATATTCAATCAGAGACTCGGGATCTCTTATTATTTTCAAAAGTGTGTGCATTTCCATTTCAAGCTACCTTGATTAGCAAAGAGTGTAATTGTGCTGCAATGTGACATTTCAATGAGATCATGACCCAGGTCATCACGGTAATGTATCTTTTTGCAGGCACTTGCGTAGCTTTTGTCTGTTCCACAAGTGGAAGATGCAACCATATTTAGTGACGGTAATTCAGCATTTATTACTGCAATTGGGTTTCAATTCTTCATTTTCCTTCGATTGTCTTTGCACCTTAGAACATAGAACATACAGTGCAGAAGGAAGCCATTCGGCCCATCGAGTCTGCACCGACCCACTTAAGCCCTCATTTCCACCCTATCCCCGTAACCCAATAACCCCACCTCACCTTTTTGGACACTAAGGGGCAATTTAGCATGGCCAATCCACCTAACCTGCAAGTCTTTGGACTGTGGGAGGAAACCCACGCAGACACGACGAGAACTTGCAGACTCTGCACAGACAGTGACCCAGCGGGGAATCGAACCTGGGACCCTGCGCTGTGAAGCCACAGTGCTACCCACTTGTGCGACCGTGCTGCCCACCTTGTCTCATTGTGTCACCTGCTTTGGTGAATGCTGTTCATCCATATGCTTAAAGCAAGCAGCTCCAAGGATTTCACATGTTTTATTGTACTTACATTCTGAATTGATGGTCTCCTTAAGTTTAAAAGGGGAAGACAATAGACATGCTGCCCATATCATCTCAACTGAGCTTTGTTACCTGATAAGCTGGTGGCAGCCATGACCCTAACACTTTGTCTTGCCCTCTGATGTTAATGATGTTGCAGAGACAGAACTTTTCAAACACTATCTCACATCTGTAATAATAGGGGTCCCTGTTGGGGGTTCCCCTATTACAGGGGTCCCTGGGGGTGGGGCATGTGGTGGTCTGCTGGAGGAGGTTTGGGCAGGTAGTGCATTGTTGGGGGTTGGTCTCGGATGGTCTCTACTAGTGTGGCCCTGGCGTGATGGACCTCACGGTGGGCTAAGGGGGGGGTTGCCCCACCGTGAGATCCATCACGTCAGTTTCACGATTGCTGAGACCACAAGTGATCCGCGCCCATGTAACTCCCAGCCACGGGGACCAGAAAATTGGGAGGGCAGAGCATAGGGCACCGGGCCCGCTAAAGACCCATTTCATAGAATTTGCAGTGCAGAAGGAGGACATTCGGCCCATCGAGTCAGACCTTGGAAAGAGCACCCTACCCAAGCCCACATCCCCACCCCACCCCCGTAACCTAGCAACCCCACCCAACCTTTTTTTGGACACTAAGGGCACTTAGAGAAGAACTAGCTAAGGTAGACTGGGAGCTAAGACTTTATGGTGGAACAGTTGAGGAACAGTGGAGAACCTTCCAAGCGATTTTTCACAGTGCTCAGTAAAGGTGTATACCAACAAAAAGGAAGGACGGAAGAAAGAGGGAAAATCGACCGTGGATATCTAAGGAAATAAGGGAGAGTATCAAATTGAAGGAAAAAGCATATAAAGCGGCAAAGATTGCTGGGAGATTAGAGGACTGGGAAATCTTTAGGGGGCAACAGAAAGCTACTAAAAAAGCTATAAAGAAGAGTAAGATAGAGTATGAGAGTAAACTTGCTCAGAATATAAAAACAGACAGTAAAAGTTTTTACAAATATATAAGACAAAAAAGAGTGGCTAAGGTAAATATTGGTCCTTTAGAGGATGAGAAGGGAGTTTTAATAATGGGAAATGAGGAAATGGCTGAGGAACTGAACAGGTTTTTTGGGTCGGTCTTCACAGTGGAAGACACAAATAACATGCCAGCGACTGATAGAAATGAGGCTATGACAGGTGAGGACCTTGAGAGGATTGTTATCACTAAGGAGGGAGTGATGGGCAAGCTAATGGGGCTAAAGGTAGACAAGTCTCCTGGCCCTGATGGAATGCATCCCAGAGTGCTAAAAGAGATGGCTAGGGAAATTGCAGATGCACTAGTGATAATTTACCGAAATTCACTAGACTCTGGGGTGGTCCCGGTGGATTGGAAATTAGCAAACGTGACGCCACTGTTTAAAAAAGGAGGTAGGCAGAAAGCAGGAAATTATAGGCCAGTGAGTTTAACTTCGGTAATAGGGAAGATGCTGGAATCTATCATCAAGGAAGAAATTGCGAGGCATCTGGATAGAAATTGACCCATTGGGCAGACGCAGCATGGGTTCGTAAAAGGCAGGTCATGCCTAACTAATTTAGTGGAATTTTTTGAGGACATTACCAGTGCAGTAGATAACGGGGAGCCGATGGATGTGGTATATCTGGATTTCCAGAAAGCCTTTGACAAGGTGCCACACAAAAGGTTGCTGCATAAGATAAAGATGCATGGCATTAAGGGTAAAGTAGTAGCATGGATAGAGGATTGGTTAATTAATAGAAAGCAAAGAGTTGGGATAAATGGGTGTTTCTCTGGTTGGCAATCAGTAGCTAGTGGTGTCCCTCAGGGATCCGTGTTGGGCCCACAATTGTTCACAATTTACATTGATGATTTGGAGTTGGGGACCAAGGGCAATGTGTCCAAGTTTGCAGATGACACTAAGATGAGTGGTAAAGCGAAAAGTGCAGAGGATACTGGAAGTCTGCAGAGGGATTTGGACAGGTTAAGTGAATGGGCTCGGGTCTGGCAGATGGAATACAATGTTGACAAATGTGAGGTTATCCATTTTGGTAGGAATAACAGCAAACGGGATTATTATTTAAACGATAAAATATTAAAGCATGCCGCTGTTCAGAGAGACTTGGGTGTGCTAGTGCATGAGTCACAGAAGGTTGGTTTACAAGTGCAACAGGTGATTAAGAAGGCAAATGGAATTTTGTCCTTCATTGCTAGAGGGATGGAGTTTAAGACTAGGGAGGTTATGTTGCAATTGTATAAGGTGTTGGTGCGGCCACACCTGGAGTATTGTGTTCAGTTTTGGTCTCCTTACTTGAGAAAGGACGTACTGGCGCTGGAGGGTGTGCAGAGGAGATTCACTAGGTTAATCCCAGAGCTGAAGGGATTGGATTATGAGGAGAGGTTGAGTAGACTGGGACTGTACTCGTTGGAATATAGAAGGATGAGGGGGGATCTTATAGAAACATTTAAAATTATGAAGGGAATAGATAGGATAGATGCGGGCAGGTTGTTTCCACTGGCGGGTGACAGCAGAACTAGGGGGCATAGCCTCAAAATAAGGGGAAGTAGATTTAGGACTGAGTTTAGGAGGAACTTCTTCACCCAAAGGGTTGTGAATCTATGGAATTCCTTGCCCAGTGAAGCAGTTGAGGCTCCTTCATTACATGTTTTTAAGGTAAAGATAGATAGTTTTTTGAAGAAGAAAGGGATTAAGGGTTATGGTGTTCGGGCCGGAAAGTGGAGCTGAGTCCACAAAAGATCAGCTATGATCTAATTGAATGGCGGAGCAGGCTCGAGGGGCCAGATGGCCTACTCCTGCTCCTAGTTCTTGTGTTCTTATGTTCTTATTTAGCATGGCCAATCCACCTAACCTGCACATCTTTGGACTGTGGGAGGAAACTATAGCACCCAGAGGAAACCCACGCGGACACGGGGAGAATGTGCGGACTCCACACAGACAGTGACCCAAGCCGGAATCGAACCTGGGACCCTGAAGCTTTGAAGCAACTGTGCTAACCACTGTGCTACCGTGCATTTATTTACATCACCCTGCAGGCACACATCGTGGACCTCATTGACATCGCCGCTCTCAATTTCCTGGCACTCCCTACTTAACCGCACTTGGGGGTACCGACGCCAGATGGACAGCAGCAGTGGATCACTATCACCTTCTCAAGGGCAATTAGGGATGGGCAATGAATGCTGACCTTGCCTGGCTCAACCGTGAATGAATTAAAAATAATTTTAATGACTATGTCCTTGCTTTCTATTGTAAGCATTGGAACTCACACAACTGCAGAATTTCATGGTATTCACTTCTACAACATAACAAAAGACACTCAAAACCCCAATTTTAAAGGGGACAATTGATTTGGAATGTGTTTTTGAACTGGCATGATACTGGAACACAATGTTGTGCAAATAGGATGTTGGACAGGAAGTTTTTGAATAGGTTGTTTTCTCCACTTGTGAAGGGAACTTGTGGAACTCAGGCCTGCTTTTGTCTCCCGAATGAAGCAGTGTGTTCAACAACTTCCTATCTTTCATCCTTTTTGTACCCAGGGCTGAGAATGAGTTATGTGAAACAAGAGGTTTCTCAGATTGGAATCGTGAATTGGCTTTCCATAGAAGGCTCATATAGGACTTGAAACATTGGGCTGGATTCTCTGATTGTGCGGCTATGTCCGGAGGAAGTGTCTGGTCTTACGACCAAAAGGTCAGCACCGCCCCCGCACCGATGCTCTGCCCGAGGGGGGGGGGGGGGGGGGGGCTAGCAGCCGAGCCACGTAAAGTCCCCTTTACCTGCAGATATGGGCGCAGAATGGCCGAGTCCGTGGCCGCGCACGCGCACGGCAGCGACCCCGCCGTACAACATGGCGCCGGCCGTGCGCAGACCCGACCTGCCAAATAGTGCCCCCCTGTATCCCCCTCGCCATCCTGGACCACTTCCCACCAGTCCCCCCAGTCCCTGCCAAAGCCCCCCCCCCCCCCCACCACCGACTGTGGCGACTCTAGACACAGTCTACAGCCGCCACGCCAGGTTCACGAAAGTTGAGAGGATGCGTGTCCCACACCGTTGGGAAGTCAGCCCATCGGGGACGGAGAAGTGGGGGAGGGTCTCATGCTGACGTCCTTAGGCCATCCCAACGGTGTGCGGCGTACTCGGAGTACGCCGTTTTCGAGGGGGCGGAAGCAGCCCAAAAAAGACACCCCCGATTTCAGTGTAAAAACAGATTCTCCGGCCGAATGCGATTTCAGCGTCGGCAATCAGAGAATCCCGGCCATTAACTCTGATTCTTTCTCCACAGATGCAGCCAGATCTGGTGTGTTTTTCCAGAATTTTCTGTTTT
Source organism: Scyliorhinus canicula (assembly GCF_902713615.1). Classification (NCBI taxonomy): domain Eukaryota; kingdom Metazoa; phylum Chordata; class Chondrichthyes; order Carcharhiniformes; family Scyliorhinidae; genus Scyliorhinus; species Scyliorhinus canicula. The sequence continues at coordinate 180,141,350 of NC_052155.1, read as the reverse complement.
CATCACATAAATTGAACATTAACCACATGTGAAACTGTCCTCTATCTTGACACCTTTGATGTTGGGATAGAATTGGGGAAAGGAGAAAATTATACGAAACCTGGAGAGGGAAGGGAGTTAACAAAACAAAAAATATACTTTAGTGGTAGAACTCCACGTGATCAACAGTCCAGTCTGTAATGGCATTCCCTTGTGAACCTTTTTTCCTCATAAATAGAAGGTGTTACCACTCTCCTGGCATCTGTTACATCAATAAAGCACAAACTTGAAAGATATCTCCTGAAGGAAGATGGCAGCAGGGTAGCATAGTGGTTAGCACAGTTGTTTCACAGCTCTAAGGTCCCAGGTTTGATTCCCTGCTTGGGCCACTGTCTGTGCGGACTCTGAACGTTCTCCCCGTGTCTGCTTGGGTTTCCTCCGGGTGCTCCCGTTTCCTCCCACAGTGCAAAGATGTGCAGGTTAGGTGGATTGGCCATGCTAAATTGCCCCTTAGTGTCCAAAAAGTTAGGTGGGGTTACTGGGTTACGGGGATAGGGTGGAGGCGTGGACTGAAGTAGGGGTGCTTTTTCCGAGAGCCGGTGCAGACTTGATGGGCCGAATGCCCTCCTTCGCAACTATGATTCTATGACTCAAGTGGACCACATTCACCAGTACCAACTGCGTTATGTGTGAGGTCTCCAATTTGCCAAGATTCCTACACCCCAATTATGAAGTGGCATCATTCAATGCGTTTTTCTACTCATTGAGCATCCAGCATTAGCATAGGAACAGGTGTAGACCTTTCAGCCCTTCAGCCTATTCTACCATTCAATGAGACTGTGGCTTTTCTGCATCTTAACTTCGCCTACTTGCCTTGGCTCCCTTCATCGCCTTGACTGGCAATTTCTATTGATCTCAGCTTTTAAATTATTAGTTGAAGTAGCGTCGATATCGTTTTGTGAGAGATAGTTCCACGCTCCCTCACCCCTTGCAATGGAGGGGTGTTTCCTGGTTTCCCCTCTGATTGGCCTGTCTCTGATTTTAATCCCTTTGGGTGGGATTTTTCGATCAGGCCCGCCCCGAGACCAGAATTTCCTGCCCGAGGTCAACAGACCTTCAATTGTTCCACCGGACTTTCTGTCCCGCCTGCAACGATTCCCGTGGTGGGTGAGACCGGACTGTTCGCTCTTTTGTCCTCCACTCCCCCATTGATGGAAGAAGTTTCTATCTACCCCATCGATTCCTTGTAAAATCGGATAACCCTCAATCAAGTCGCCCATTCACCTTTTATAGTTTAAGGAATAAAAGCTTAGTTTGTGTGGTTTCTCCTCGAAATCTAACATTCGGAACGTTGGTAACATTCAGGTGAATCCGCAATGCACCCCGTCTAAGGTCAGCATATCTTTCTCAGGTGCAGGGCCCCAAACCCTGTACTTTATTCCAGATGTGGAACAGCGGGAGCAACATTTCCTCCCCTTTTATTCCGGTTTCTAGTTATATATACTCAGCTACATGGGCAGCAGGGTGACACAGTGGTAAGCACTGCTGCCTCGTGCCGCTGAGGACCCGGGTTCAAATACCGGCCCTCGGTCACTGTGCGTGTGGAGTTTGAACATTCTCCCCGTGTCTGCGTGGGTTTCACCCTCACAACCCAAAGATGTGAAGGTAGGTGGATTGGCCGCGCTAAATTGCCCCTTAATTGGAAAAAAAATAATTGGGTACTTTGAATTTTAAAAATAAATAAATACTCATATTCTAATCGCATTTTAAATTTAGTTTTAGCATCTATTGCATCTTAGTGACCTGTGTAATTGTGCCCCTAAACCTCTTTAGACGTTCATTGTTCCTAGCTGCTCACCATTTTAAAAAATACTCCGGTCTTTCCTTTTTGGTCCAAAATTGCTGATTTCACACTTAACTGTGTTGAAATCCATCTGTTACAGTTTTGCCCACTCACTTAATTCATCAATGTCTCTTTGTAATTTCATTACAAACTCCACATTACTTACTGTGTCAGCAATCTGCATGTCATCAGCAGACTTGGATATATAGCTCCCTATTGTGGCATCTAAATCATTAATATGTGCAGTGAATAGTAGGGGCCCCAGCAAGGATCCCTGCGGGATCTCGCTAATTAGTTTCGGCTGATTCAAGAACATGCCCATTATTCCTACTCTCTATCATGCACTGTCTTAACCAATCTTCTCGGCTGGTCAATAATTTGCCTTCAATTCCACAAGCTGTCAATTTAGCTGACAGCCTCTTATGTAGAACCTTACTGAATGTCTTCTGGGTGTCCATATAAACTACCACAGGGATTGGTTGAATCAGGTAGTATGGATGCATTTAAAGGGAAGCAAGGCTAGCATATGAACAGAGGGGAATACAGGGTTGTATTGATAGATTTAGATGAGGAATGGTGGGAGGGATGTGTGTTTCATGGTCGTCTCATACTGGAGCTTGCAGAAATAGTGGAGGAGGACCTTTTGAACGTGGAGGTTAGTGGGGTGAAAAGTGAGGACAAGAGGGACCCTATCATAGTTCTGGAAATGAGGGGAAGGGGTGAGGGCAGACCTGCGGGAAATGGGTTGAAGCCGGTTGAATGCCCCGTTAACCACAGTGGGAGGGAAACCAGTGGTGGCTTTTCTATAATTCTATCAGTGAGTAGGTTTTCACCAGGGTGAGTTTGACTTCATTGATGAGTGGGTGGTAAGAACAAAGAGAAACATTCATGGGTTGAATTGTATGCAAGACAAATGCAAAATGAATGATTTTTTGGCCAAAAGTTGAGGGTCAATTTATACACGAGTTTAACCTTTATTTAGATATATATGATACACCTCTCTGATCATCAACCTCTCAACTTATTTTCAGTGAGAACATAGAACATACAATGCATAAGGAGGCCATTCGGCCCATCGAGTCTGCACCGATCCACTTAAGCCCTCACTTCCACCCTATCCCCGCAACCCAATAACCCCTCCTAACCTTTTTGGTCACTAAGGGCAATTTATCGTGGCCAATCCACCTAACCTGCACGTCTTTGGACTGTGGGAGGAAACCGAAGCACCCGGAGGGAACCCACGCAGACACGGGGAGATCGTGCAGACTCCGCACAGACAGTGACCCAGCGGGGAATCGAACCGGGGACTCTGGCGCTGTGAAGCCACAGTGCTATCCACTTGTGCTTGGGCAGCACGGTTAGGTTTGTTATACATTACCTATCCGTTGCAAATCCAAGTTCAAAGCGTAGTGGTGTTGTCACTGGACTAGTAATACAGTAACCCAGCGTAATGCTCTGGGGACCCGGGTTCAAAATCCCATCAATAAATCTCTAATGATGACCTTGAAACCATTGTCGATTGTCGTAAAATCCCATCTGGTTCACTCACGTCCTTTAAGGAAGGAAATCTGCCGCCCTTACCTGCTCTGGCCGACATGTGACTCCGGACCCACAGCAATGTGGTTGGCTCTTAAATGCCCCCTGTAATTACTTAGAAGTCACTTAGTTCAAGGCCATTCAGGGTCAGTAATAAATGCTGGCCCAGCCAGTGATGGTCCATATCTCATGTAAGAATTAAGGAAACAATTTCTGTTAATCAAGTCACATTATCACACAAGCAGACATAATCCCGAGATTTCTACTATTACTTCATTTAGAAAACATTGGTGCAGAGTGATTCTGAGTGCAAATTTAGATACAGAGCAGACAATCTAATAAAGAAAATTTCTCATTGTTTATTAGCCTAGTTTCCAGCTGGTCTTTCTCAGCAATCTCCGATTTCTTTCTGTTCCACATAGTATAAAGACTACCTCTTAGGTTTTTACGAGACAGTAAATTATTCCAATGGTTCAGATGACATACAAAATTGATGCTGACGCTCCCATAATAGTGCATTGCTCTGACTTTGTATATTACCTGTTATCATTTGATCTATGTCCAAAGTTCTGAACGTTCACAAGGTGTTCGGTTTTCTTGATCTTGCAAGGAAATTTGTGCCATTGCCACAAAACAGCGACAACTTGCATTTGTACAGCACTTGCAACATAGCAAAATGCTCCAGGATGCTTCACAGGGGTGTTAATAATCAAATTTTGATACCGAGTCATATAAGGAGATATTTAGGACAGGCAGCCACAATTTTGGACAATGCATAATTTCTGAGCTTGCGACAGAGGATCTGAAAGATTGCGGTGCGTAAGGTTTAGTCCCTGATCCCATGACATGACCTGAAATATTATCAGACCGTTGAACGGTCGCTGGCCGTCTTAAACCAGTCAAACTCATTGAATCTTGGTAAATGTCGAGCTTTGGTCCTGCTCACTGAGAGATAGAAATCCCACTCCTGGATTGGAATTACAAACTAACTATTACAGCACAAATATGGTAAAACTTCGCAGCATTATGCGCCGTTCAAGAGAAACTCCTTTTACTGATCTGCCACTATAAGCCTCTCCAATTTAGAGGAAAGAAAATCAACTTCATACACAAAGCAAAATATATGCCCTTTCAAAAAATTAATATTCAGGCCTTGCTCCTTGTTCTCGACTTTCCCTCAGAGACTTAAGGCTAATAATTCTTTTTAATGATTGTTGACGGATGACCACATTTAGTTGTGAAGCAATTTTATAGGTTTCCTTGCTTAAAAGTTAATTTTCAGACATTACAGCTGAGCTCTCACATACGCTGGTAGAAAGACATCTTACTTGTTTTTCTTGCTAAATGTTCATCTAACTCTCAGTTAGGAATGACCGATATCAATCTCAATTGCCTTCCTGGGTAGTCCATTCCATACAATCGCCTCCCATTGTGTGAAGTCATTTATCCCTGGTCAGTCCAGTCCAGTCACCTCTCTTCTGCGTTGCCTCCTTTGTCTCCCTGGACTGGTGTTGGGCAGCTGCTAATCCCAAAGACAATGCAATTCGCCAGCCAGTTCCTTGGTGCCAGTTCAGGCAAGAGCCAAGCTCAGACACAAGGTAGGCCTCTACAAGGTAGAGCTGAATGCAAGTTTCATTTCCTGCTGTCACTTGGCATTAAGCAGATGATGATAAGGAGATTTTCAGTATGGGAGTTCAGCGCACGGGATGACCGTATAATCATTGAATTCCTACAGTGCAGAATGAGGTTATTCAGCCCACCAAGTTTGCACCGATCCTCTGAAAGAGCACCCTGCCTCGGTCCACTCCCCCCCCCCCTTCCTCCACCATTCCTCATCCCCGAAGCCCCACCTAACCTACATATTCTTGGACACTATGGGGCAATTTATCATGTCCAATCCACATAATCTGCACATCTTTGGACTGTGGGAGGAAACCAGAGCACCCGGAGGAAACCCACGCAGACGGGGGGAGAACGTGAAAACTCTACACAGTCACTCAAGGCCGGAATCGAACCCGGGTCAATGGTGCTGTGAGCCAGCAGTGCTAACCACTGTACCGCCGTCCCACACCATGCAGATGGAAATTCCATTTGAAATGCGTCTTGATGGAAATTTGAAAACTGGGATGGGATACAATGAGTGGGATTTCAACTCACCCAAATCCCATTCCCTTGCCCTGAGTTAATTTTGGGCCCATTTAATGGGCGTTGTTTGACAGCCCCATCACATTGTGGGCTGGGCCATAATATGCGACGAGCCATGCAAACGTCCATCGACTTGTACAGGACCATAAAATCCCACCAGCATACATTTCTGCCAAGTGTTTCTGTTCCCCCCCCTCCCAATTGTCTCCAACCTTTGCTGAAATTTCCAACATATGCTTGGGCTGTCCCATGGAAATGTGGGGCCTATTTCTCTAATCGGTCAGTTCCTATTTAATTCAACCCTGGTTATACTGTCCAACACTTGACACTGCTAATAATGCAGAAATAATCAATATTTCCCTTTTCTTTAACGTAATACCTCACAGCTGACTGTGTGATTTCCAACAGTTCCTTGCCGACGTCAGTGGTTCCCATGTGGACCACACCATTAGCTGCTGTCTTCCCTCGCCAGATACTTATCCAGTCGCTGAGTGGGTACTTTCATTCTGCAATTAACAGAATGTGCAAGACTCAAAGGGGATAGGATAAAGTTCACCTTGACCACAGGCCGAAAAAAGGTATATGCGATTAATTGCCCATTGCTCACCCTGCTTGGATCTCATGTCCATTCAATTTAATCTATCCACCACACCTTGACTAGCTCCCATGCTGCTTCACTGTTGATCATCAGCAGTACCCTTCCCCAATTGGCAATTGTTGTCCTTCTTATTTGTTCATAGCCGCCTAACTTTCGAACAGCTCCAGTAAAGTGGGAAGGTATCCTGCATTTCCTGCTGCTTCCTAAACCTCGCCTTTCCCTTTCAACCTTTTCTCTGACTATCTGCCATACATTGTGGCCTGACCACCTTCTGCAATATGTGATCCAGAAACGCCTTTCCACAGATGTTTTGGAACATAGAGCCTTTTAATCTTCAACTGAACAATCTTAGGCTCGAGGGTGCAGCTGCTGGGAACCTGAGGAAGACTTTGACATCCTCTCGATGGATATTTCATGCTTCATGGATGCCCCATGTCTTGTATTTCACATACATCCTGACGTCCATGGCCCTCTATTGCTGATGTTATGAACTCAAGTTGAAAACAAGCTTTTCCTCACTGACCCACTTTCAACCTAAACTCCAAAGTAGCCCACTTTATTTCCCCTTGACCTTTATTTTACCCCTTAAAACTTGATTCAGGCTGAAGCCAATTATTACAATTTGAAGAAATACGATTATTCCCTAGCTGCGTCGCCTGACTCATATCTTTTTATAGCGATAAAATTCCTTTGACAAAAGCCAATTTCTGATTTTTTTTTTTCATTGCCATTCAAAACACAAATGTGGCTTTTGTAAATTAGAAACAGTTTAAGTTTAGTTCAGTAGCCAAATCTGAATTTATAGTTGTCAGATGGCTTGGACAGAACCCAAACTAATGTGATACAGAGATGGGGAGTATTCTGTTGCTTAGTCACCAGTTAGCAAAACAGAAAGCATAAGAAAGTGAATGAATGGTCAGACAGTAATAAGAGCTTGTCTAGACGTAGTCAAATACATGTCTTTGGGTAACATTATTATTGTTATTTACAGAAAAACATTGTAATCGAAAAATCATGACCGACTGACGTATTTAGGTTTGTGACTAATGAGGAACACATTGGCCTTCTTACATATTAGTTTCTTTAAACTTCAAAGTGATTCGACAATCCAACGCTGGATTAACATAGAAGGGACAGAGTGTACTCTGGAGGGGACTTCAGTGTCCATCACTCAGCGTGGATCGGTAGCACCACTCGTGGACAAGCTGGCTGACATTCGGTGTGACGTAGCTGCCAGACTGGGCCTGTGGCAGGTGTTGAAAGAAGCAGTGTGAAAGCAAGGTCTGCTCCACTTCACCCTCACCAATCCACTCTCCATCATGCTTTGTGGCACTACTACCACCCTGCTAAATAAGATAAAGTGAGAACCAATCTACACTGAGCATTCATGAGGCATTCATCAGGCAGCACGGTAGCACAGTGGTTAGCATGGTTGCTTCACAGCACCATGGTCCCAGGTTCGATTCCCGGCTTGGGTCACTGTCTGTGCGTAGTCTGCACGTTCTCCCCGTGTCTGCATGGGTTTCCTCTGGGTGCTCCGGTTTCCTCCCACAGTCCAAAGACGTGCAGGTTAGGTGGATTGGTCACGCTAAATTGCTCTTAGTGTCCAAGAAGGTTAAGTAGGGTTACTGGGTTACAGCGATAGGGTGGAGGTGTGGGGCTTAAGTAGGGTGCTCTTTCCAAGGGTCGGTGCAGACTCAATGGGCCGAATGGCCTCCTTCTGCCCTGTAAATTCTAAATTCTCCAGTAAGAAATCCTGCAAGACCGCTGAGGCACTGAGTTTAGGGAACTCATGTGTTTGCTTTGAGGTTGAGTCTGTAGTGAGTTGAGACTGTGGTTTTTATGTGTTTAAGGGAGAGAACCCAGATGGGGAAAAAGCATCAAGTGAATGCTCAGAGGTCTGCTGGAAGAAAACAGTTTGCAATGAGCCAACCCAAGCAAGAAACCTGCGTGTTGAGATAATGGGATTTTGTATCTGTAAGGGTATTGTGGAGAGAAAATGAATAGTGTGAACTTGATTATTTTCCATTGTTGGTTTTAAAATATTTACAACTTTTTTGTTTTGTGGAATACAGTTCATTGTTCTTGTATAATAAATGTTTTAATCATTGCACTAAAAGTACACTGGCTGGCTCTTGTGAATTCATTCAGTAACTGACCCCAGTGGTTTCTAAAAAAGAAGCCAGAATCTATCACAACATGTTTCACTCTGAGGTCTAACTTGTCCAGTCTTAATGTCAGCTGAGATCTTAATACCACCATTATTCAGGACTGGATGTGGAAGAACCACTGTAAATTCTATGTAATCAGCAGCAAAAGAATTGTATTCAACCATAATCTGCAATCATGGCCCAGCATATCATCACTCTTCCATTACCATCGTGCTGGGGGCCCTACGCCTGTTCAATAAAGACTATAAAAAGAGTATTCCAAGAGCAGCACATGCATGTCAAAGAATGAGGTGCCAACCTGGTGAAATTGCAACACAGGATTATATGCATTCCAAAATGTCCGAGAAGCATACTATGGACAGAGCAAAGTGACCCTACAACCAATGGGCCTAAAATCCCAGTGAAGATTTACCATTATCTCAACACGCTTGGGTTGGCTCATTGCAAACTGCTTTCTTCCAGCAGACGTCTGAGCATTCACTTGATGCTTTTTCCCCATCTGGGATCTCTCTCTTAAACATACAAAAACCACAGTCTGAACTCACTATCGACTCAACTTCAAAGCAAACACGAGTTCCCTAAAATCAGTACCTCAGCGGTCTTGCAGGATTTCTTACTGCAGAGTTTAGAATCCCCTCCATTTCCCTTTGTAACCCATCTCGTCACTTCAAGGGTTGTAAAACCTCATTAAAAATGTCTGCATACAAACAGGGTTTCCAAACTCCCTGATACCCCCACAACCCAAAAATGTGTAGGCTACGTGGATTGGCTATGCTAAATTGCCCCTTAATTGGAAAAAAATAATTGAGTACTCTAAATTTATTTAAAAAAAAGAATTGCTGGAGTTCCTCAGAGTTGTGTTGTATGAAGAGCCATCTTCAGTTCCTTCATCAATGACCTTACATCCATCATAAGGTCAGAAGTGGGGATGTTTGCTGATGATTGCATTTTTACGCATCATAGCCAACTTTTCACCGTGTAGCATGCAGCAACTATGGGCAGCAGGCTTAGGCTGATATGGCAAGCAACATTCGCACCTCACGAGTGCCAGGCAATGACCATCTCCCACAAGAATGAATCTAAGCATCTCCCCTTAATATTCTCTGTCATTTAAATACGTTCAGCAGGATTCTCCGCCGGCGGGTTTCTCCATTGCGCCGGCAGTGCATGCACACCCGTGGGTTTCCTGACGGCGTGAGGCGGCCACAATGGGAAATCCCATTGACAGATGGCGGGAGCGGAGAATCCCGCCCATTGTCTTCAAGAGCACGTCAGAGGCTGGGATTTCTGCAGCAAGTAACTCACCTCCTGACTTTCCAAAGCCTTTCCACTATCTACAAAGCCCAAGTCAGTATGTGATAGAAAACACCCCACTTGCTGTAGGACCTCCTCAGGGCAGGCCAAACCATCTTTTGCTGCTGGGAGAATGTGGGGGACAGTGAGGGAATTGCTGACTTGGAGAAGCATTGCAGATACGATGGGCCAAAGGCCTTCTTCTGTGCTGTAACAATTCTACGAATCTGAGATAGGTCAAGCACGTAATCTTTCAATAATCAACTGCAAATGATATCCTGATAACTTTAAAGTAACTGCTTGCTAAATAGGACCATGCCTATTTACTAATCAGCCTCCCAAGGTAACAGGCACAAAGCGTGAACCAATTTCCAGACGAGGTTACACCATCCACCTTAATCAGCAAGGACAAGAAAATCAGCGCCCATGCCTGAAACAGGAAACCCAAACCTTGAGATGTTCTGTGACCAGCAAGGTTTTTAAAATATAACTTCCTTAATTGCAGAGCTGGGAGAAGTAGAAGCTGAGTGGGGCTGGTTTAGCACACTGGGCTAAATAGCTGGCTTGCAATGCAGAACAATGCCAGAAGCGCGGGTTCAATTCCCGTACCTGCCTCCCCGAACAGGCGCTGGAATGTGGCGACTAGGGGCTTTTCACTGTAACTTCATTAAAGCCTACTGTGACAATAAGCGATTATTATTATTAGTGAAGAGAGGGTGGACCACAGTTACTGATCCCCATATCACTGCTCCTGCCACACTGCCCTCCAATGAATGAACCCTTGGTCCTAAGCAGCCAACCTCCAATCCCTCTGGTCAGATTCAGTCCTCAATTAACCGTGAGCCACTTTCAGAAACCATTCAACTGTCTTCACCCCCTTGGAGAACCGCTCGAGGCGGCACAATCTGAGAATTGTGGGCTTGCCCGAATGGACAGAGGGCCCAAGGCCAACAGAGTACTTCGCGAAGAAGTTGGCGGAGTTGACGGGGGAGGGTGAGAACCCCTCCCGGTATGAGCTGGACCGAGCTCATCGGCCATTAAGGCCGAAGCCCAAAGTGAATGAGCCGCCAAGAGCAGTAATTATCTGCTTCCATAAGTACTGCATGAAGGAGAAGGTGTTAAGCTGGGCGAAGCAGAAGCGCGAGGTGCAGTGGGATGGTGCTGGAGTTCGGATCTACCAGGACTTGACGGTGGAGTTGGCAAAAAGACGAGTGGTGATCGGGCAAGTGAAGGTGGCACTGTACAAAAAGGGGGTGTGATTTGGTATGGAATACCCGGCGAAGCTGTGGGTGACGTATGATGCCAAAGACTTTTATTTCGAGACAGCGGAGGCGGCTGAGGCGTTCACGAGGGCAGACGGCTTGGGACAGACGTGAGGAGCGGAGCTGGAAGAGAGACTGTGGACTGTGATTGGGGAACTGGAAAATGTATAAATGCTATAACTTTCTTTTTACTGATGTGTATTGTAATTTACTTCTCTTCACATTGTTACAGAGTTCAAGTTATTGGTTGGGTTGATTGGCATTCTGTGTTGCGACGGTTATATCTTATTTTAGTGAATTGTATGGGTTGGATTGTTGTTTTTGTTTTTTGTTTCTCTGGGACTGGGTGGGAGGGGACAGTATACCTTGGCGGGGGGGAGCCACCCGCGCTAGCTAACTAAAGTCGGCTAGTGAACAGAGGTGAGGTGAGAGAAGGGCTGCGGACATTGGAGCCTGGTTAGCAGGTTTCAATGGGCCTACTAGGTGAGCAAGGGGTGGGGGGGATTGATGCTGAGAGATGTTTTTTCGAGAGGAAATGTAGGGGGGATTTTTGGGAGAGGGGGAAGGGGTTCTACCAGGATGTTAATAATGGATAGGGGCGGGTCAGGCTCATGGGAGGCAGAGGGGGTCATAGATAGGAGCTTCAGGGAAGTAGTTACACCAAAGACTGGAGATAGATGGGTAACTGTAAGAGGGACTGGGAATAAGCAGTCAGTGCAGGGACCCCCTGCGGTCGTTCCCCTGAGTAACAAGTATACCGTTTTGGATACTTGTGGGGGGGACGACTTACCAGGGGTAAGCCATGGGGTACGGGCCTCTGGCACGGAGTCTGTCCCTGTTGCTCAGAAGGGAAGGGGGGAAAGGAGTAGAACATTAGTAATTGGGGACTCAATAGTCAGGGGCACAGATAGGAGATTTTGTGGGAGCGAGAGAGACTCACGTTTGGTATGTTGCCTCCCAGGTGCAAGGGTAAGTGATGTCTCGGATCGTGTTTTTCGGGTCCTTAAGGGGGAGGGGGAGCAGCCCCAAGTCGTAGTCCACATTGGCACTAACGACATAGGTAGAAAAGGGGACAAGGATGTCAGGCAGGCCTTTAGGGAGCTAGGATGGAAGCTCAGAGCGAGAACAAACAGAGTTGTTATCTCTGGGTTGTTGCCCGTGCCACGTGATAGTGATAGTGAGATGAGGAATAGGGAGAGAGAGCAATTAAACACGTGGCTACAGGGATGGTGCAGGCGGGAGGGATTCAGATTTCTGGATAACTGGGGCTCTTTCTGGGGAAGGTGGGACCTCTATAGACAGGATGGTCTACATCTGAACCTGAGGGGCACCAATATCCTGGGGGGGAGATTTGTTAGTGCTCTTTGGGGGGGTTTAAACTAATTCAGCAGGGGCATGGGAACCTGGATTGTAGTTTTGGGGTACGGGAGATTGAGAGTATAGAGGTCAGGAGCACAGATTTGACTTCGCAGGAGGGTGCCAGTGTTCAGGTAGGTGGTTTGAAGTGTGTCTACTTCAATGCCAGGAGTATACGAAATAAGGTAGGGGAACTGGCAGCATGGGTTGGTACCTGGGACTTCGACGTTGTGGCCATTTCAGAGACATGGATAGAGCAGGGACAGGAATGGTTGTTGCAGGTTCCGGGGTTTAGGTGTTTTAGTAAGCTTAGAGAAGGGGGCAAAAGAGGGGGAGGTGTGGCGCTGCTAGTCAAGGACAGTATTACGGTTGCGGAAAGGATGCTAGATGGGGACTCTTCTTCTGAGGTAGTATGGGCTGAGGTTAGAAACAGGAAAGGAGAGGTCACCCTGTTGGGAGTTTTCTATAGGCCACCTAATAGTTCTAGGGATGTAGAGGAAAGGATGGCGAAGATGATTCTGGAAAAGAGCGAAAGTAACAGGGTAGTTGTTATGGGAGACTTTAACTTTCCAAATATTGACTGGAAAAGATATAGTTCGAGTACATTAGATGGGTCATTCTTTGTACAATGTGTGCAGGAGGGTTTCCTGACACAATATGTTGACAGGCCAACAAGAGGCGAGGCCACATTGGATTTGGTTTTGGGTAATGAACCAGGCCAGGTGTTAGATCTGGAGATAGGTGAACACTTTGGAAACAGTGACCACAATTCGGTGACCTTTACGTTAGTGATGGAAAGGGATAAGTATACTCCGCAGGGCAAGAGTTATAGCTGGGGGAAGGGCAATTATGATGCCATTAGACATGACTTAGGATGTGTTGGTTGGAGAAGTAGGCTGCAAGGGTTGGGCACACTGGATATGTGGAGCTTGTTCAAGGAACAGCTATTGCATGTTCTTGATAAGTACGTACCAGTCAGGCAGGGAGGAAGGGGTCGAGCGAGGGAACCGTGGTTTACCAAAGAAGTGGAATCTCTTGTTAAGAGAAAGAAGGAGGCCTATGTGAAGATGAGGCATGAAGTTTCAGTTGGGGCGCTTGATAGTTACAAGGAAGCGAGGAAGGATCTAAAGAGAGAGCTGAGACGAGCAAGGAGGGGACATGAGAAGTCTTTGGCAGGTAGGATCAAGGAAAACCCAAAAGCTTTCTATAGGTATGTCAGGAATAAAAGAATGACTAGGGTAAGAGTAGGGCCAGTCAAGGACAGTGGTGGGAAGTTGTGTGTGGAGGCTGAGGAGATAAGCGAGATACTAAATGAATACTTTTCGTCAGTATTCACTCAAGAAAAAGATAATATTGTGGAGGAGAATGCTGAGACCCAGGCTATTAGAATAGATGGCATTGAGGTGCGTAGGGAAGAAGTGTTGGCAATTCTGGACAAGGTGAAAATAGATAAGTCCTCGGGGCCGGATGGGATTTATCCTAGGATTCTCTGGGAAGCCAGGGAAGAGATTGCTGAGCCTTTGGCTTTGATTTTTAGGTCATCATTGGCTACAGGAATAGTGCCAGAGGACTGGAGGATAGCAAATGTGGTCCCTTTGTTCAAGAAGGGGAGTAGAGATAACCCCGGTAACTATAGGCCGGTGAGCCTAATGTCTGTGGTGGGTAAGGTCTTGGAGAGGATTATAAAAGATACGATTTATAATCATCTAGATAGGAATAATATGATTAGCGATAGTCAGCATGGTTTTGTGAAGGGTAGGTCATGCAGCACAAACCTTATCGAGTTCTTTGAGAAGGTGACTGAACAGGTAGACGAGGGTAGAGCAGTTGATGTGGTGTATATGGATTTCAGTAAAGCGTTTGATAAGGTTCCCCACGGTCGGCTATTGCAGAAAATACGGAGGCTGGGGATTGAGGGTGATTTAGAGATGTGGATCAGAAATTGGCTAGTTGAAAGAAGACAGAGAGTGGTAGTTGATGGGAAATGTTCAGAATGGAGTTCAGTTATGAGTGGCGTACCACAAGGATCTGTTCTGGGGCCGTTGCTGTTTGTCATTTTTATAAATGACCTAGAGGAGGGCGCAGAAGGATGGGTGAGTAAATTTGCAGACGACACTAAAGTCGGTGGAGTTGTAGACAGTGCGGAAGGATGTTGCAGGTTACAGAGGGACATAGATAAGCTGCAGAGCTGGGCTGAGAGGTGGCAAATGGAGTTTAATGTGGAGAAGTGTGAGGTGATTCACTTTGGAAAGAATAACAGGAATGCGGAATATTTGGCTAATGGTAAAATTCTTGGTAGTGTGGATGAGCAGAGGGATCTCGGTGTCCATGTACATAGATCCCTGAAAGTTGCCACCCAGGTTGATAGGGTTGTGAAGAAGGCCTATGGTGTGTTGGCCTTTATTGGTAGAGGGATTGAGTTCCGGAGCCATGAGGTCATGTTGCAGTTGTACAAAACTCTAGTACGGCCGCATTTGGAGTATTGCGTACAGTTCTGGTCGCCTCATTATAGGAAGGACGTGGAAGCTTTGGAACGGGTGCAGAGGAGATTTACCAGGATGTTGCCTGGTATGGAGGGAAAATCTTATGAGGAAAGGCTGATGGACTTGAGGTTGTTTTCGTTAGAGAGAAGAAGGTTAAGAGGTGACTTAATAGAGGCATACAAAATGATCAGAGGGTTAGATAGGGTGGACAGCGAGAGCCTTCTCCCGCGGATGGAGGTGGCTAGCACGAGGGGACATAGCCTTAAATTGAGGGGTAATAGATATAGGACAGAGGTCAGAGGTGGGTTTTTTATGCAAAGAGTGGTGAGGCCGTGGAATGCCCTACCTGCAACAGTAGTGAACTCGCCAACATTGAGGGCATTTAAAAATTTATTGGATAAACATATGGATGATAAGGGCATAGTGTAGGTTAGATGGCCTTTAGTTTTTTTTCCATGTCGGTGCAACATCGAGGGCCGAAGGGCCTGTACTGCGCTGTATCGTTCTATGTTCTATGTTCTATGGGGCAGGGCCCGGGGTTATGGTGATGGTGGATAAAAAGGGTGGGGGGGGTGAGAGACCCCCAGTTAGGATAGTCACGTGGAACGTGAGAGGGTTAGGAGGTCCGGTCAAGAGGTCAAGGGTGCTCACGCATCTTAAAAGTTTGAAAGCCGATGGAGCAATGCTGCAGGAGACTCACTTGAGGGTGAAGGACCAGGTGAGACTTAAAAAGGGCTGGGTTAGTCAGGTGTTTCACTCTGGATTTGATGGATGGGCTCGAGGGGTAACGGTAATGGTCAGCAAAAGAGTACGCTTCTAGATGGAGAAGGTGGTGGCAGATCAGGGGGGTAGATATGTGATTGTGACAGGGGCGCTGGAGGGGAGGTTAGTGGCGCTGTTAAGTGTACACAGTCCCAATTGGGACGATGTGGGATTCGCAAAGAAGATGTTTGGGGCCGTCCCCGACTTGGACACACACAAACTGATAGTAGGGGGGTTTGGAACTTGGTGCAGGAGCCAAGGTTGGACAGGTCACGGCTGCGCTCGCTGGTCCCATCAGGTGGGGCAAAGGCATTGTCTGGGCTAATGGTGGAAATGGGAGGGATGAACCCTGGGAGGTTTCTGCACCCGAGGGAACAGGAGTACTCATTTTTCTCAGCAGTCCATAAGGTATACTCGCAGATCGACTTTTTTGTGGTGGTGAAGGCTTTGCTGGCTGGGGTTAAGGGGTCGGAATATTCGGCAATTGCACTGTCACATCATGGGAGGCTCTAAAGGCGGCGGTGAGATTATTTTGTTTGAGGCCAGGGTGGACAAAGAGGAGAGATTGGAGCGGCAGAGGGTAATAGATGAGATGTTGGAGGTAGATAGAAGTTATGCAGACGATGGGGACCCAGCGAAGCTGGAAAAGAGGAAGGAACTACAGGCAAGATTCGACCGACTATCTACCAGGAAGGCGGTGCGCCAACTGAGTCGAGCAAGGGGTGCAGTTTACGAACATGGAGATAAGGCATGTTAGCAGGTCAGCTCCGGGTGGAAGCAGCGGTAAGGGAAATTCTTCAGTAAGGGATAGGGCAGGGAAGTTGGTGGTGGCTCTGGATCTGGTTTTTGAAGAGTTTATGAGAGGTTGTACAAGTCAGAGCCACCTGGGGGAGACCGTGAGTTGCAGGAATTTCTAGATGGGTTGGAGTGCCCAAGGTTAGGGGAGAGGGACAGGACTACATTGGAAGGAGCGATAGTGGAGCAGGAGATAAAGGATGCGATTGGGAGTATGCAGTCGAGGAAGGTGGCAGGGCCGGATGGGTTTCCGGTGGATTATTATAAAAAATTCAAGGATAAGCTGGCATCCCTGATGGTGGGGATGTTTGAAGATGCGATGGGGAAGGGGGTGCTGCCACAAACTTTGGGGCAGGCATCGATTTCCCTGTTGCCAAAAAACGATAAGGATCCGACGGATGTAGGTCGTATAGGCCCATGTCACTTCTGAATGTGGATGCAAAAGTATTGGCGAAGGTACTGGCGGGTAGGCTGGAGGAGTGCCTCCCGAAGGTGATAGGTGAAGATCAGATGGGGTTCGTGAGAGGGAGGCAGCTCTTTTCAAACGTTAGAAGGGTACTGAACGTCATTATGGCATCGGCAGAGAGGAAGGAAACAGAGATGGTTGTGGCATTGGACGCTGAGAAGGCGTTTGACTGGGTAGAATGGAGGTACTTGATGGCAGTTCTGGAGTGGTTTAGGATTAGACCAAGATTTGTGGACTGGGTAAAGCTACTATATAAGGAGCCGAGGGCGAGTGTCCGCACAAACAACATCAGCTCGAGATACTTTTCTCTCCACCGTGGGACTAGGCAGGGATGTCCTATGCCCCCCCTGCTGTTTGCACTCGCAATTGAGCCGTTGGCCATCGCATTAAGAAGTTCAGGGGTATGGAAAGGAATAGTGCGGGGTGGGGGGGAATAGAGCAGAGGGTGTCCTTATATACCGATGACTTGCTGTTATCCGTGTCAGAACCGAGTGTGTCGATAGGGGGAATATTGGAACTGCTTTGAGTGTTTGGGTCTTTCTCGGGGTATAAACTAAATCTAGGCAAGAGTGAGTATTTTGTGGTGTCTCGGCCGGGGGTGGTAACAGGGGTGGGGGGGCTGCCATTCTGTAGGGCAGGGACTCACTTTAGGTACCTCGGGGTGTAGGTTGCCCGGGAGTGCGGGGGGGGGGGGGGGGGGGGGAGGCTCTGCAGGTACAACATCTCTAGTTTGGTGGGGAGAGTGAAAGCTGATCTGGCAAGGTGGGATGGTCTCCCTCTGTCGCTGGTGGGTCGGGTACAGGCGGTTAAAATGAATGTGTTGCCGCGGTTTCTGTTTATTTTTCAATGCCTACCGATTTTCCTGCCAAAGGCTTTTTTCAGAGAGATTGAGGGAAGGATTACTTCGTTCATATGGGGAGGGAAGGTGGCCAGAGTTAGAAAGGTGCTACTACAGAGCGGAAGGCAGGCAGGGGGTTTGGGTCTCCCGAACCTGATGTACTACTGCTGGGCGGCGAATGTGGAGAAGGTGCGGAGCCGGGTCAGAGGGGTTGATTCCCAGTGGGTCAGAATGGAGGAGAGTTTGTGCACAGGGTCGGGATTGAAAGCACTAGCAACAGCGCCGCTCCCGATAGCCCCGGGGAAATACTCAGGGAGTCCGGTAGTAATAGCTTCATTGAGAATTTGGAGGCAGTTTCGCCAACACTTGGGGTTGGGGACAGGATGAAGGGAAATGTCGATTCGGGGGAACCACAGATTTCAGCCAGGGAGGTGGGATGGAAATTTTCAGAAATGGGAGGAGAAGGGGATTAAGACACTAAAAGATTTGTTTCTTATAGGTCGGTTTGCAGGATTGAAAGAGCTGGAAGCGAAGTATGGGCTGGAGCAGGGGGAAATGTTTAGATACGTGCAGGTTTGAGATTTTGCCAGAAAGGAGATACAGAGCTTCCCGGTGGAGCCGGCCGCCACATTGCTGGAGGAGATGCTGACGACAGGGCGACTGGAGAAGGGGGTAGTGTCAGCGGTTTACGGAGCTATTTTGGAAGTGGAGAAGGCACCACTGGAAGAGATCAAAGCAAAGTGAGAGGAAGAGTTGGGAGAGGGTATGGAGGAGGGGTTCTGGTATGAGGTGCTCTGGAGAGTAAACGCCTCCACCTCGTGGTTGGGGCTGATACAGCTGAAGGTGGTAGACAGAGCACACCTCACGAGGGGGAAGGGGGCTGTGTGTGTTAATGGGGGCTATGGGTGATTCCTGATTCCTTTTTGTCATTTGTTTATGTGAACATGCGGGCTAATGTTTGGGGTTTGGTGGGAGGGTGGGATCGTTGTTATTGATATGGGGATTGGCATATTTGTTACTGATTATTGTTTATTGTTGGTGGGTGTAAATTTGGGAGAAAATGTGAAAAAGGTGAATAAAAAAATATTTTTAAAAAAAAACTCTCTTCACCCCGACTCTTTGTGCCTCACACGTTTGAAGAGCACAAGTCCTGAGATCGAGTACCGAGGGTGCCTCAGAACTCATAACTAAATTTCTCCCCCATTTTTGTTTCTGCAGCCTGAGCCTCGTCACAGTTTTGGCTGTCGGTAAAGGTATGTAGAAGTACCCCTCACGGTTTATTGCATGAATGAATAACACACAACAGTGTTGGAGTGATTACAAGGAAGTTTCGAGCTTGAAGTTCAGATGATAATTCTAAACCAGTTGAGTTTTGTGCATTTGTCCCTCTCGATGATTCCGTTTTCTAGTAGTCACCACAGGAATTCATGGTTTAGTACATTTTTCGACGAGAAAACAACTTCTCCCATCTTATAGACGCAGTGTGATTGTTTAAACGATCATTCTATATCAGCGTCATAAGAGTTAACCTCTTCTATAGTCGTGTACCCGAACAGGCGCCGGAGTGTGGCGATTAGGGGATTTTCACAGTAACTTCATTGCAGTGCTAATGTAAGCCGACTTGTGACAACAAAGATTATTATTATTAAGAAATGTTTGCATGCCTGCTCATTTGTTGCTCGCTGCGATTTATTCAGAGTGCTGCCACGTTATTCTCCTTTGGTCCTACTCTTTTCTGAGTTTTGCCTTTTGTGTTCGCTTGAGAAAGCCTCTCTTTAAAACGCAATAAACGGACTGAATGAATTCAAATGGATCTCTGTTTCAGACACAGATTCTTTCTGATATATTTGAGCTTCACTTTTCAGGCATATTAACAAAGTAGAAGCAACTGTAAAATTAAACATTTTCAATTGGAGGCATCATCGATTTCCTGTTTACACAGAACTGTTAATTATGGAGCATCCGAGCCAGGACAGATGTTATGTTAGATTCTGTGTTTTGCAGGCAGCCAAAAATGACTGGTAACCTGGAAGTAGGTGGTGCCCTTGGGTTTCGGTGATCGCTGTATGGTGAGATTTGATATCAAAATAACAGTGAGGGCCAAAAATAATAATTGTGCTGCACTTAGGAGGAACAGACCCTGAGCCAATGGGGAGAGTTCTGCAGCCTCGTGAGTAGAATTGGAAAATAAAATTGAAGAAACATGGATTTTCCCAATGGATATCCAGGATGCAGAAATGAGGCATGTTCCTGCGAGGAAAATCTTCCCAGCAAGATCCAGGAAGTGAAGAAATAGGTTGAGCAGCACAGTGGCTAGCATAGATGCGTCACAGCACCAGGGTCGCGTGTTCGATTCCCGGCTTTGGTCACTGTGCGGAGTCCGCACGTTCTCCCCCTGTCTGTGTGGGTTTCCTCCGGGTGCTCCGGTTTCCTCTCCCAAGCCCCCAAAGACGTTAGGTAAATTGGACATTCTGAATTCTCCCTCTGTGTACCCGAACAGGCGCTGGAATGTGACAACTAGGGGCTTTTCACATTAACTTCATTGCAGTGTTAATGTAAGCCTACTTGTGACAATAAAGATTAGCATTTTCTTTTAATCAATTTCGAGTGCCCAATTCATTTTTTCCAATTCAGGGGCAATTTAGCGTGGTCAATGTACCTAGCCTGCACATCTTTGGGTTGTGGGGGCGATACCCACGCAAACACGGGGAGAATGTGCAAACTCCACAAAGACAGTGACCCAGAGCCGTGACCTGGGTCCTCGGTGCCGTGAGGCAGCAATGCTAACCACTGCGCCACCGTGCTGCCCTCGAAGATTATTATTAATGCCGATTAAATGGTGTGAAGAGAGGGAAGGGTGTACTGAAGACTAGCTCTCATACAAATGACAAGTTGTAGGTAATGAAAAGGAGCATTCAAAGGAGCAGGTGGACAAATAGTACATTGTGGACAGTGTTAAAAGGGAATCCATTTCTTTCTTTTAGCAATAGGGATGGTCTTGGATTCAAACCCTTTACCCGCTGAGGTATTCTTGGGCACGTGCCCATTCCAGTCACCCTATTGCGATCATATTGTGGCATTACTGATCCATGATTAGTAACCCTCAGAT